>NC_072481.1:87688117-87991147 GCF_027574615.1 Eptesicus fuscus
TCCATAATCTACAAATCCCAAGCAGGGAGGAGAGGACTGTGGTTCTTGCTGTAGCTCCTGCAGGGTGGCCTCAGACAGTAGCTGACCTGCACCCCATTGGAGATCCAGAAGCCAGTGTACCTATTGGTCAGTGTGAGACACAGATTTCAACTCCTCACATCCATAAGTGACACATTGAAGAGGCAGACTCAGTGAGCACCAAAGCCCCACTGAAACAAGTCCTGCACCATAAGCGTGTCTCCAGTGCAGCAGTTCTTCCATTATAAACACAGCGGGTACCCACAGCCAATTGGCCTGGAGGACAATTCCTCCCAGGGTACCAACAGCAATCAAGGCTTAACCCTTTGCACTCGCTTTTTTTCTCGAGCTGCTACCAATGCTAACCATGTCGAGTCACACTCGGCATCCAAGTGCAAAAGGTTAACTACACCAAGACTTTGCACTCAGCCCACAAAGGGGTGTACCAAGACTGTCCACCTTGGGTGATTGGGGAGGCTGAGCTACTGGCCCCTGTGGGTCACCTACCACACAAAGCTGCTCCATCAACACAGGGAAGCAGCCAAAATGCGGAGACACAGAGGCATGTCACGAAAGGGGGCAATGGAGGAAAGCAAACTACGGGACGACATGGAGTTCAGGACCACATTTATAAGGTTACTCAAGAATCTTCTAAAAACTGCTGAGAAACTTGATGAGACCTACAAGGACCTTAATGAGATGCCAAAAAAAAAAAAAAAGGAAAAGGACCAGTCAGAAATTAAGCATACACTGTCTGAAATAAAGATATACAAAAACTCAACTGTAGATCAACGTACCCCAAGAATCAAACCAAAGATCTGAAATACGAGGAAACAAAAAACACCCAACCAGAAAAACAAAAAGAAAAAAAGGATCCAAAAATATGAAGATAATGTAAGGAGCCTCTGGGACAACTTTAAGCGTACCAACATCCGAATTTTTGGGGTGCCAGAAGAAGAGAGAGAGCAAAATATTGAAAACCCATTAGAAGAAATAATGACAGAAAACTTTCCCCACCTGGTGAAAGAAATAGATTTACAAGTTCAGGAAGCACACAGAACCCCAAACAAGAGGAATCCAAAGAGGACCACACCAAGACACATCATAATTAAAATGCCAAGGGCAAAAGACAAAAAGAGAATCTTGAAAGCAGCAAGAGAAAAACAGTTACCTACAAGGGAGTACCCATACGAATGTCAGCTGATTTCTCAACAGAAACTATGCAGGCCAGAAGGGAGTGGCAAGAAATATTCGAAGTGATGAATAGCAAGAACCTACAACCAAGATTGCTCTACCCAGCAAAGCTATCATTCAGAATTGAAGGTCAGATAAAGAGCTTCACAGACAAGAAAAGGCTAAAGGAGTTCATCACCACCAAACCAGGATTACATGAAATGCTAAAGGGTATTCTTTAAGAAGAGGAAGAAGAAGAAAAAGGTAAAGATAAAAATTATAAACAACAAAAAGACATCAAATAAATACCTACCAACAAGTGAATCTAAAAATCAAGTGAATAAAAAGTCTGAAGAACAGAATGGACTGGTGAATATAATGGAATCAGGGACATAGAAAGGGAGTAGACTGACAATTCTCAGGGGGAAGGAGGTCTGAGGGGTGTGGGAAGAGATTGGACAAAAGTCTTAACCTATGGATGAAGACAGTAGTGGGGGGTAAGGGCATGGGGTGGGGTGGGGAATTGGGTGGAGGGGAGCTATGGGGGGAAAAAAGAGAGGAACACCTGTAATAATCTGAACAATAAAGATTTATTTAAAAAATAAAAATAGCCGAAACCTGTTTGGCTCAGTGGATAGAGCGTTGGCCTGCGGACTCAAGGGTCCCAGGTTCGATTCTGGTCAAGGGCATGTACCTTGGTTGCGGGCACATCCCCAGTAGGGGGTGTGCAAGAGGCAGCTGATCGATGTTTCTCTCTCATCGATGTTTCTAACTCTCTATCCCTCTCTCTTCCTCTCTGTAAAAAATCAATAAAATATATTTAAAAAATTTTTTAATAAAAATAAAATGTCCATACTATCTGAAGCAATCTAAGATTCAATGCAATCCCTATCAGGATTTCAGTGTTTTCTTAGAACAGTCCTAAAATTTGTACAGAACCACAAAAGACCCAGAATAGCTAAAACATTCCTGTGAGAAAGAAGAACAAAGCTAGAAGCATCACACTTCCTGATTTCAAACAATATTACAAAGCTATAGTAATCAAAATACTGTGGTATTGGCATAGAAACACATATAGACCAATTGAACAGAGTCCAGAAATAAATCCACCCATATATGATTAATTAATTTACAACAAAGGAACCAAGAATATACAATGGAGAAAGGACAGTTTCTTCAATAAATTGTGTTGGCAAAACTGGACCATCTTACACCATACACAAAAGCACCTCAAAATAGATTAAAGACTTGAGTGTGAGAATTGAAACCATAAACCACCCAGAGGAAAACTTAGGGGGAAAGCTCTTTGTCATTGTTCTTGACAATGATTTTTTGTTGTTGTTGCCAAGGCGACAAGAGCAAAAAACAAGTGGCACTACATCAAACTAAAAAGCTGTGCAGCAAAGGAAACCAACAAAATTGAAAAGGCAATTTATGGAATGAGAGAAAATATTTGCAAATCATATATCTAAGAAGGTGTTAGAATAAAAAATATGTAAAGAATCATATAACTCAATAAAAAAAAACCAATGTGATTAAAAAATGGGCAAAGGAACTGAATAGACGTTTTTCCAAAGAAGGCATACAAAATGGGCAACAGGTACTAATAAATAAATATAATATAATAAAGAGCTAATATGCTAATTAGACTGGACAGCAGAATGACTTTCTGGAATGACCTTCTGGAACGACCAGGGGGCGAGGCTGCGAGGTAGCCAGGGCCGTGAGGGCCGAGGCAGCTGGGGCTATGAGGGCTGAGCCCCTTGCATGAATTTCGTGCACCAGGCCTCTAGTTACTAATAATCAGGGAAATGCAAATCAACACCACAGTGAGATATCTCTTTATACCTGTAAGAATGGCTATTATCAAAAAAGAGATACATGTTGGCAAGGATGTGAAGAAAAGGAAACCCTTGTGCACTGTTGGTGGGAATGCAAATTTGTATAACCACTATGGAAAATATGGAGATTTCTCAAAAAATTGAAATATAACTACCATATAATCCAGCAATTTTATTTCTGGGTATATATCCAAAAGGAAAAAATCACTATCTAGAGGAGTTATCTGTACCACGTTCATTGCAGCATTATTTACAATAGCCAAGACATGGAAATAACTAAGTAACCATGGATAGATGAATAGATAAAGAAAATATGGAATGTGGTATGTAGGAATAAACTTAACAAAAGATATAAAGGACCTATACACTGAAAACTGCAAGGCATACTTAAAAGAAATTGAAGAAAACACAAATAAATGGAAAGATACTGTGTTCATCAATTAGAAGAATAATCTACTTAAAATGGCCATATTAGCTAAAGCCATATAAAGATTAAATACAATTCTCATCAAAATCCCAATGGCATTGTTCAAAGAAATAAAAAAAAAGATCATCA
Source organism: Eptesicus fuscus (assembly GCF_027574615.1). Classification (NCBI taxonomy): domain Eukaryota; kingdom Metazoa; phylum Chordata; class Mammalia; order Chiroptera; family Vespertilionidae; genus Eptesicus; species Eptesicus fuscus. Next base: position 87,691,706 of record NC_072481.1, read on the forward strand.
AATTTTTATGGAATCACAAAAGACATTGAATAGCCAAAGCAATCCTGAGAAAAAAACAAAACCAGAGGTATTACATTCTCTGACTTCAAATTATACTACAAAGTTACAATAATCAAAACAGTATGATTTGGGCAGAAAAACAGACACACAGACTAAAGGAACAGGAGAGTGAGAGCCCAGAAATAAACCCCATGTATATGGGCAACTAATTTTTTACAAAGAAGCCAAAAACATACAATGGAGAAAAGAAAGCCTCTTCAATAAATGGTGCTAGGAAAATTGGAAACCCACATGCAGAAGAATGAAACTAGACTGCTATTTGACACCATATACAAAAATTAACTCAAAATGGATTAAATATCTTACCTAATAATAGAGAAACATGTAAATTGACCGTACCTCCGCTACACCCACAGCTAATCAGAGTGAGTATGCAAATTAACTCAACAAAGATGGAGGTTAATTTGCATACATACCTGAGTCCTGGGAACCTCCTTGGCACCCAGCCGGCCATCGGAGGGGCAGGGGTCCCCCTTTCCAAGCCTAAAGCTTCAGGCAGAGGCTTTAGGCTTGGGAAGGGGCCGAGCCTGCGATCGGAGGGAAGGGGAAAAAAATCAATGGAAACATATCCTCAGGTGAGGATAAAAAGAAAAATAAATAAAGAAATGTCATATCCTATGAAAGACACATCTTGAAAATACCTAAAGAAAGTTGGCATTTTTTCATGGTGAAGGGACTGGAGTCCGTGTTGATGAAAATACCTTGGTAGCTGCGGTGACTGGCAGTGGCTGCAGCAGCAGGGTGATGGGGCTGGTGCCTTCCCCTGATCAGCCCGGTCGCCTCCTGCAAAGGGAGGCCAGCCTGTGGCTTAGGTCCGCTCCCACTGGGGAGCGGGCCTAAGCCATCAGTAGGACATCCCCTGAGGGCTCCCAGTATGTGAGAGGGGGCAGGCTGGGCTGAGGGACCCCCTCCTCAGTGCATGAATTTCGTGCACCGGGACCCTAGTTTAAATATAAGACCTGAAATAATAAAATACAAGAAGAAAACACTAAACTTATGGACCTTGGTTTCAGAGGATTTTCTGAACTTGAACCTTGGGGAAGTCAAAGCAAAAATAAATGAATGGGACTACACCAAACAAAAAAGCTGCATAGCAAAATAAACCATCAACAAACAAAAAGGCAACCAACCAAACGGAAGAAGATATTTGCAAACAATACATGTGATAAGGGGCTAATATCCAAAAACTATAAAGAACTCATAAAAAAACCCAATAAAACCATCAAATTAAAAAATGAGCACAGGACCTTTCCAAGAATATATACAAATGCCCAATAGATGTATGAAAAGATGTTCAACTTAACTAGCCATAAGGGAAAAGAAAATCAAAACCACAATTAGATACTACCTCATACCTGTTGGAATGGCCATCCTATATAATAAAAGCCCAGTGACCATAACGGCAGAACGACCACTCGACCAGTCACTAGGAGGTGCATTGACCACCTCTCATTCCCTCCCCTCAAGCCGGCCTGCACCCTCTTGCAGTCCAGGAGCCCTCGGGGGATGTCCAACTGACAGCTTAGGGGAGCGGGCCTAAGCCAGCAGTTGGGCATCCTTAGCGCTGCCGTGGAGGCAGAAGAAGCTCCCGCCACTGCCGCTGCACTGGCCAGCCATGAGCCGGCTTCTGGCTGAGTGGCGCTCCCCCTGTGGAAGCACACTGACCATCAGGGGGCAGCTCCTGCATTGAGTGTCTGCCCCCTGGTGGTCAGTACGCATCATAGCTACCAGTCGTTCTGCTGTTAGGGTCAATTTGCATATTACCCTTTTATTATATAGGATATAGACTCCTGTTTTCATTGCAGCATTATACATGCTGCCAAAACAACCTTGGTGTCCTTTGATGGATGATTGGATAAAGAACATGTAATAGATGTATACAGTGGAATACTACTTAACCATAAGAAAGGATAAAATAGAGAAAGAAATACTGCACAATCTCATATGTAGAATCTTAAAACAGCAACAAAAATAACCAACTCATAGAAACAGAAAACAGATTGATGATTGCCAGAGATAGGGGGTGGGCGAAATGAGTGAAGGGAGTCAAAAGATACAAACTTCCACACTTAAAGATTAATAAATTCTGGAGTTGTAGTGACCATCATGGAGATTATCTATAATAATAAAAGGGTAATATACTAATTAGACCAGACGTTCTTCTGGACGTCCTTCTGGACTAAGCCGCAGCAGGCAGGGGCCAAGGCAGAGGTGACAGAGGCCCCCGGCCATGGCAGCGGCAGGCAGGGGCCGGGGCCAAGGCCCTCTAGTAGTTAATAATACTGTATTGTATATATGAATGTTGTTAAGACAGTAGATCTTAAAAGTCCTCATTACAAGAAAAATATTATAACTGTGAGGTGATTGATGCTAACTTATTGTGTGATCATTTCACTATATACATATATCAAACCATCATGCTGTATACCTGAAACTGATATAATGTTTATGTCAAATATATCTCAATAAAATGGGGAGATAAAAGTGTATGAGGTCAGCTAGATTATGTTTAAAAGTTTCCCTATTACTACATATCTCATTCTTGACTTATATGGAATTACCCATATTGCTAAAATTACAATTCTTCTTTTGGAAAATGTTTTTAAAATTTAATACAGTGCATTCCCTTAAAATAGAATTTGTAAAGAATTTTAAAAGAAAACCACAAGATAAAACATTTAAAATAAAAAATATTCATGTACTCTGAAATGCTTAAGCAGCTTTTTTGGAATTTTTTTTTTTAAGAAAAAAATCACAAAATTACATTGAGATCATTGTCACCAAAAATGTTTTATGTGGTCAGTTGTGTATTAAATTTGTTTTAAAATTAATTATACATCAAATACATAATTTATTAAAATATTTTATAAATATTTAATTTTACTAAGAAAAACTTTGACACTAAATCTGTTTTTCACTTGGAATCTAAAATGTATAGTTAAAAACCAGCAGGTGTCACTGTGATAACAGATTTTTTTTTTTCCCTCTAAGCAGTTCTGTATAGATGGCTACATAACATCTATGAACGAAGATGTATTAAGAGACAATGAACTTAAGTTGTATCACTGAACAAAAATACCAAAATGAAGGAAAGCACATATAGTATGCCTAGAGGGTTAGACGTACTTAAGAGAATTGTATTTTTTTCTTAAAGTTCTTCACATCTCAAAGTTTTATTAACAGTAAAAGTACAGTAAAATCCCCCTGCTGATGTTTTGGACTTTATACTGAAGTAGAGAATAGTGTACAATTCACTGGGTTACAACTGTATAGCCAAAATTAAATTAAAAAACAGCATTTTCAGTAAATTTTAAAATGGATTTTTAAAAACTTTTGATCCTTTCCTCCAAATTAAGGTAGAGTTATAATTTCTAAATTACTCTTTAGAGACAAAAATACGGTAACTGGTAAAAAAATAATAATAGGAATTAAAGAGCTAGTTGTCAGATATGGAAACCAAAGTAAAACTTAATAAAACGTTCATTCATTGGAACATTGTGCTATCTTTAGATTCTATTCTGAGAGAAACAATAGCACTCCACCTTAAAGAAATTTATAATTGAGTTATGCACATATAATAATAAAATAGAAAAACCAAGATTATGATATTAAGATATTAAAAGCCATGATATACAAAGCAAGCAGATTATGATTAAGTGAATTCCAGTAGGAACTATCTTTGAATTATAATCAAAGAATTATCTATATAATAAAAGCCTAAGCTACCATAACAGTGGAACTACCAGAATGACCAGTCGCTATGATGCACACTGACCACCAGGGGGCAGACGCTCAACACGGGGAGTGCCGCTCAACCAGAAGCTGGGCTCACAGCTGGTGAGCACAGTGGTGGTGGCAGGACCCTCTCCCACCTCCACAGCAGCGCTAAGGAGCAGTGAGCCAAGCAGTAAGGATCAGCAAGCAGGCGGGCAGTAAGGAGAGAGGGGTCCTGGACTACAAGAGGGCGCAGGCTGGGCTGGGGGACCCCCACCCCCTGTGCACAAATTTTGTGCACCAGGCCTCTAGTAATAAAAATAAAACTTTGCCGAAACCGGTTTGGCTCAGTGGATAGAGCGTCGGCCTGCGGACTCAAGGGTCCCAGGTTCGATTCCGATCAAGGGCATGTACCTTGGTTGCGGGCACATCCCCAGTAGGGGGTGTGCAAGAGGCAGCTGATCGATGTTTATCTCTCATCAATGTTTCTAACTCTCTATCCCTCTCTCTTCCTCTCTGTAAAAAATCAATAAAATAGGGAGAGGAACCAAGATGGCGGCAGAGCTAAGCAGCTAATCTGCTGCCTCACACAACAATTTCGAGGGTACAACTAAGGGACAGAGCGTCTACCACCCAGAACCACGGGAAAGCTGGCTGAGTGGAAGATTTACAACTAGGAAGAGAAAGGAGCACAAACGCTGGGGAGCTGAGGTACGGAGGCACGCAAATTGGGCTGGCAGCGGGCGACTGGGTGCACGGTTTTTCTTCAACCCGTAGGGAGACAAGCTCCCGATCACTGTGAAATCCAGTTTCTGGGGACACTCGGGGGACCCGGACACCTACGGGGAGAGGCTGGACTCTCGGCCATCGGGTCGGAAAGTGAGAGTGACTTTTTTGCGGTGGTGCGCCCAGCAATCATTGTTTACTGCGCTGGAGCGTGGGGCGCAGGGACTTGGAAACGGGAAAGGCAGAGACGGCTGACGGCAGCCATTGCCGTTGGCCACGCCCCAGCCTAGTGACGCCCTGAGACCCCGCCCCGCCCTGAGGCCCCGCCCAGGCTCCACACAGCGGCTTTTGCATATAAATGGCCTGTTCTGTGGCAGCTCACCCAAATTAACTGCAGCTCCAGTCAGACTGCTCCAAAACCACCCAAGCAAAGGAGGAGAAAACTAGTTCTTGCTGTAGCTCCTGCTGGGGGACACACAGTACACAAGGGTACACCAAGAGTGTCCACCTCAAGTAACTGGGAGGCTGACCCGTTGAACCAATAGGACACCTAGTACACAAAGCTACCCTACCAACTCAGGGAAGCAGAGAATATGAGAAGGCAAGGAAACAGATCACAAACCAAAGAAATGGAGGAGAACAAGTGACTGGACATAGAGTTCAAAACCACAATTATAAGGTTTTTCAAGAATTTCATGGAAAAGGCCGATAAATTCAATGAGACCCTCGAGGATATGAAAAAGGACCAACTAGAAATTAAACATACACTGACTGAGATAAAAAATATTATACAGAGACCCAAAAGCAGACTAGAGGATTGCAAGAATCAACTCAAAGATTTGGAATACAAAGAGGCCAAGGACACTCCTCCAGAGAAGCATGAAGAGAAGAGAATCCAGAAAGTTGAAGATAGTGTAAGAAGCCTCTGGGACAATTTCAAGCGAACCAACATCAGAATTATGGGGGTACCAGAAGAAGAGAGAGAGCAAGATGCTGAAAACCTATTTGAAGAAATAATGACCGAAAACTTCCCCCACCTGATGAAAGAAATAGACTTACAAGTCCAGGAAGCACACAGAACCCCAAACAAAAGGAATCCAAAGAGGACCACACCAAGACACATCATAATTAAAATGCCAAGAGCAAAAGACAAAGAGAGAATCTTACAAGCAGCAAGAGAAAAACAGTTCGTTACCTACAAGGGAGCTCCCATACGATTATCAGCTAATTTCTCAACAGAAACCATGCAGGCCAGACAGGAGTGGCAAGAAATATTCAAAGTGATGAATAGCAGGAACCTACAACCAAGACTACTCTACCCAGCAAAGTTATCATTCAGAATTGAAGGGCAGATAAAGAGCTTCACAGATAAGAAAAAGCTAAAGGAGTTCATCACCACCAAACCAGTATTATATGAAATGCTGAAAGGTATTCTTTAAAAAGAGGAAAAAAAAGAAGAAAGATAAAAATTATGAACAACAAATACATATCTATCAACAAGTGAATCTAAAAGTCAAATGAATTAAAAATCTGAGGAACAGAATAAACTGGTGAACTTAATAGAATCAGAGGCATAGAATGGGAGTGGATTGATAATTCTCAGGGGGAAAGGGGTGTCTGTGTGGAGAGTATGGGAAGAGACTGGACAAAAATCATACACCTATGGATAAGGACAGCGGGGGGGAGGTAGGGGCAGAGGGGGGGTGGGAACTGGGTGGTGGGGAGATATGGGGGGAAAAGGAGAAACAATTGTAATCTGAACAATAAAGATTCATTAAAAAAATCAATAAAATATATTTTTAAAAATAAATAAATAAATAAATAAATAAATAAATAAATAAATAAAAATAAATAAAAATAAAACTTTAATTGAGTAGGATTTAGAGAATGAAAAAGGATGGCAAAATGCCTGATTTAGTTTAGTTAAATCAGGGTCTGATCCACATTTAAAAATTTTTATTGATTGATTTTAGAGAGAGAGAAACATCAATATTTATTATTCCACCCATCCATGCACTCATTGGTTGATAATTTTATGTGCCCTGATGGGACTGAACCTACAACATCGGTGTATTGGTGTGATATTCTAACCAACTGAGCTACCCAGCCAGGGGTTCAGTTTAGTTCAATAAGCATTTATGGGGCAACTGTGTTCCCACTTTATATGCCTGGACAGATAGTAGGGATCCTAACAAACACAGATGGAAATACTGGTAAAATCAAATAATAGACTTCTTTGATGTTGAAAATAGAGGTAGATAAGACTGGATATTGTATCGTGCATTGGTTTGAGAGTCAGAAGTCCTGGGTTTTAATCATGCTTCTGTCACTAAGTTGTTGTTTTTTTCCTTGTGTGGATTATGTGTGCCCTCCTGTTGTAGTTCAGCCTTGATTTCTCTTGGCATGTTCATGGGTGGGGTTGACCCTCAGCCTGGTTGACTATGAAGATCTCCCCACCACGGTTTAAGAGCTGATCTCAGGTACCTGCTGATATCTCCCTTTGTGTTGTGTCACCTGTGGAGCTAATTGGGTGGTACTCTGGTGGTCTGAAGACAGCCTCTGGATGTGTTGGCTCTATGACTTTGAGGAGGGAATCTGGTGCGGGTCAATGTCAGATGCTGTCTATGACTGGCCTCAGGCTACCTTTTAAAAGCCACAAAGGGATCCACAGTTAGTAGCTGCCTCTGCTGGGCATCAATGTCCATGGGAGGGGCCAAGTTCTGAACTGTGTCCAGCTGCCACCAGTACTGAGTCTGAAGCAGGTCAGCAAAAGGTCCAAGGTATGCTGAGATCTGCCGCTGCCAGAGCAGACCCTCTTCCTTCCTCAGGTTAAACCAGAGCTGTTCTGAAACACACCTACTATTGCCTGTATACAAGACGTTGTGCAGATATTTCATTAGCAAAGAAGGTTTTTTTTCTTGGGGATGGAGGGCATTGCAGTCTCCTAATTGCAGTTATGGTGGGTCATACAGGAGTCCTGAGAGCAAAAAGAAGGAAGTTCCAGCCCTGGCCGGGTAGCTCAGTTAGTTGGAGCATCGTCCCGATATGTCAAGGTTGCAAGTTTGATCCCTAGTCATCAAATCTCTCTCCCTCTCTTTCCCTTTCTGTCTCTCTCTAAAATTAATCCTAATATATATATAAAAACCCAGGGTCCGTAATGACCAAAGGCTCGACTGAACACTGGAAGTCAGTCCTGCAGTCAGTGCTGGGTTGCCGTGGTGACCCAGCACTGACTGCTGCCGCTGCAGGAGCTGCGACCCAGCACTGACTGCCAAGAGGTCTTTCTCTCCGGGCTTCGCCAGCAGCTGCGCCTCTCTTTCTCTCCGGGCCTCCATGGAGGCTGCTGATCAGCCCCGCCTCTCTGATCAGGCCCCATTGATAGGCCCAGAGACACTGACTGGCATAGAAACTGACCAATCAGAACCAAATCAGGGTGAACTGCGAGGAGCCAATGGCTGCCTAGGAGGCGGAGCTTCTGACGCTGACTGGCATAGAAACCAACCAATTAGAACTTAATTTGGGTGAACTGCGAAGGCAGAACCTAAGGTGGGGGCTGAGGAGAGGTTTTAAGGGCAACAGCTGTTTGGTTTAAGGTGTAAGAAAGCGGTTCAATTTTTTAATGACCAGTTTGGCAGTATAGTGCATATGGCTGGCTATCAGTCCAGATATAGGGATTAGGTATTTTTGTCTGTCAAGAGCATCTCCTCCTGCTGAAAAAGGCTCCCCTCCCATTTAAGCAATCCTATCCTATATAATCTATCTATACTAACAAAAGGGTAATATGCTAATTAGACTGGATCTACCAGCCATCTTCTGGACGTCCGACTTCCTTCTGGACAAAACCATGGTGGTGGGGGCCGAGGCAGAGGCAGTTTGGGGATATCAGGCCAGCAGGGGAGGGCAGTTGGGGGCAAGATCAGGCTGGCAGGGGAGGGCAGTTGGGGGCAAGATCAGGCCGACAGGGGAGAGCAGTTGGGGGCGAGATCAGGCTGGCAGGGGAGGGCAGTTAGGGGTGATCAGGCAGGCAGGCTGGCAGGCAGAGGCAGTTAAGGGCGATCAGGCAGGTGGGCCGAGTTTAAGGGCAATCAGGCAGGCAGGCAGAGGGGTTAGGGGCATTCAGGTAGGCAGGAAGAGGTAGTTAGGGGTCATCAGGCAGGCAGGCAGGCAGATGAGTGGTTAGGAGCCAGCAGTTCCAGATTGTGAGAGGGATGTCCCCCAAGTGGTCCCCGATTGGAGAGGGTGCAGGCTGGGCTGAGGGAACGTCCCTTCCTGTCCCCCTCACCACCATCCCCCTGTGCATGAATTTCGTGCACAGGGCCACTAGTAAATAAATAATTGTATGAAAGGAAAAAAAAGAAGCAAGTTCCTTTTCAGATGGGAAAAGGAAGTGTATGGGAGGGGCTGTTATAACCATAGAGCTGTTTTAAACAGAGTTATTGCTATAGGACTTTCTCATGACATACCATATGAGAGCTCCTCCCATGGCCCTTCTGATTCTTGTCTTGGTTAAAGTCTCTGTCATACATGTTGACAGTACTAACTCTTCTTGCTTGATTTAAGATTCTCATTTCAAATGCAAGTAATTATATTTATCATACATATCCTTTGACCTGGTCGACAGTTATTCACTGTTTCAAAGACTTTACACATATTGTCTCATTACATCTTCATTACAGTTCTATGAAGCTGATATCATTATCATCTCCATTTTGCAGTGAGAAACCTGTGACACACAGAGGCTGAACCAAAATCACACAGAATGTAGTAGAGCAGAAGAGTCCAACAGAACTTGACACTAAAGCCAAACTTCTAACCAGCCCCATGTACTGGTCTAGTTTCCACCTGGTATGAAAACAGGTCTGGAGAGGTAGAGCAAGGGCTTGGCTGGTGTGCCTCCATGGTTGAGCATAGACCTATGAACCAGGAAGTCACGGTTTGATTCCCAGTCAGGGCATATGTCCGAGTTGTGGGCTCAATCCCCAGTAGGGCCTTGTATGAGGTAGCCAATTGATGATTCTCTCTCATCATTGATGTTTCCATGGAGGTAGAGGAAGGAGTTTTGGCTCTTCTTTGAGAACCCTGGGGCCAGTGTGTCTGAGTGCCCAGCAGCTACAGGTGCAGTTACCACTGTGTGCTGTAACAGACTGCTGTTCCTGTCACTAAATGTATACAGGAATTTAAACACATCACTTAGACAATTTTCTCAGCATTTCCAGCTTTAATAAGTTGTCATTTTTCTGTAGGTAATAGACTATTAGAGTAAGTGGCATGATGGAAATGTTACAGGAAAGTTACTCTATAGATTCAGATGTGTGATTGATAGAGGAAATCACTACCCTACACATGGATTTGTTAGAATGTGGCTGAAAATAGCAATTCCTAGTCTAGACAGAGTAGGGCTAGAGGTGAAGCTCTTGTTTTGGAATTTAAGATAGTGGGAATTTTTAACATCCATATATAGATATGTCTATGTACTGTTTACATTATGACAAATACTAGCACAGCTGCAGATTTACGTAATCGGCTCTATTGCCTTTCTTTATATATATGATATACATAAATATTCATAACTGTTATCCCAAGTGCCTGAATTTTTTTCTTTTGAGAACACTAAGCACTATAAATTAGGAAAATAAAAAAGATGTTAAGATATCAAAAATGTATCTTTGTCTAGATAAATGTTTTGTTTTTATATAATTTGAAAATACTGTGGGGTTTTATTAAGCAGCTACAACTATATAAGGATTTCCCATTTCCTTTCCCAGAAGACTAAATTGTTCAAGAACAAAGAATGTGTCTTATATCCCATGCTTCGAACGTGTGCTGTGTATCTAAAAAGGAAAGTTCTCTCCCTGTTGTAAGGCTGGTCCCGAGTTTGACTGAGGAAGATTTGAATTGTCCTTGCTGTTTACAGTTGTTTTATAGTGACTGAGTATGAAGGTAAATACTAGATGAAGGTGTTTAATTATTTTTGGTCTAAAAGCATTAGGTTCATCTATCACCAGCTAATTTATGATATTTGCTTGTTGTCTTGGGAAAGCTTTTAAGGTAAACTATATATGGTGAAAGTAGAAACTTGAAATCTTATCTCTTTGGGGAAAAAAAAAAACACAGTTATTCCCAATTAACACACTTTTTTTGTTGTTCTTACAAATTTAGGTTATCTGGTTAGAACTTGCAGTGAATCTCCGGATAAAAGCAGTGTTGTATGCAGTGATCAGGCTCTTAGCCTGCAAAGATGGTTGTGTCTCATGATGGTGTGGCACCAGTGTAGGAACAGCAGTGTGTAATGCTCTAAGCTAGTAATCAGCCACTATATTTAATGATTTTTTTCTGAGGTGTGTGCCCAGAGTTTCAACTTGTGAAACCTGGACTGTACCCTTCTTGATGAAGCTCCAGCAGTCCTGTGGCTGGGTAGGAACAGGGGTCACAGAGTCACTTAGTTCTGAAGGGAGGAGGCTTCTACAGTTTAGGCTGACTCCTCTGTCCCCAGGCTACTTCCTTCCTGTTGTTACATCTACTGTCTCAAAGCGAAGTTCTCCGTCTCACTTCCAAATGAAGTCTCAGCTTTTCTCTTCTCTGGTGCTGAAGAGATTTTCAAGGTTTTTTTTTTTTTAATTTCTTTATTGATTAAGGTGTCACATATTTGTCCTCATCCCCCCATTCCCATCCCACACCCCTCCCCACGGATGCCCCCACCCCCCTGTTGTCCTTAACCATTGGTTAGGCTCGTATGCGTGCACACAAGTCCTTTGGTTGATCTCTCCCCCCTACCCCCATCCTCCCCTACCCTCCCTCTGAGGCCCGACAGTCTGATCCATGTATCCTTGTTTCTGGGTCTGTTCTTGTTCATCAGTCTATGTTGTTCATCATTTCCCCTAGATGAGTGAGATCATGTGTCACTAGAAATATACTTATAAGAACCGAATGTGAGACAAGCAATAATAGTTATGCTGACAGGTAAATGAATCAGTCTGTAGTGAGTTTCTTTCTGGACCAACAGTTCTTTTGAGACCCAATTTCAATGTCCACCAGTTCCTTATGTGTACATGTCGGCACTGATTTTTCAGTTCTGGATGGTGGACAAATGGTGGTAATGCAGGTCCGACTCCCTCTGGTTTGGTCTCGCCCGGACCCAGGGGCGCGGCCTCACCCAGACCCGGGATCCAGCCTCACCCGGACCCAGGGGCGCATGGCCTCACCCGAACCCAGGGGCGCGTGGCCTCACCCGGATTTTCAAGTTTTTAATAGGATTTGTTGAGAATAAGAAGTAGGTGAGAGAAGCAGCCCTCCCTACCCCACACAGACCTGTTTTTAAATGTACTTAGGTGACAGTGATAGTTCTTTAAACCCATCACTGGATAGAGGTGCCCCAATTCGCAGAATCGGTGAGCTTCCATGCATTTGTCCTTGGTTCTCTAAGTGTGGGATATTCTGTGAGGTGACTAAGGTGCTGTGAGCTTGCTGCCCACAAGCTTACACGGGAGCTGGAGAAATGACAAGTGAGGGTGGAAAGCAGCCTCCAAGGGTTTATTTTCCATTTCTTTCCCCCTTCTTTCTTGCTTAGGCTCATCCTGCATCACAGCCCTGGGTTACCATGAAGTGAGGCAGGGTGGTGTGGAGCTCCCAGGTTCCAGTGGTGTCTGCAAGGGTAAGAGTATAACAACTCACCTTCCTCTCGTGAATCTGCTCTATGTGTGTCTCTCTTTTTTTGTTGTTAAATAAATCTTTATTGTTCAGATTATTACAATTGTTCCTCTATTTCCCCCAATAGCTCCCCTCCACCTGGTTCCCACCCCACCCTCTGCCTTTACCCCCGCCCCACTGTCCTCATCCATAGGTGTACGCTTTTTGTCCAGTCTCTTCCTGCACCCCCCACACCCCTTGCCCCCCGAGAATTGTCAGTCCACTCCCTTTCTATGCCCCTGATTCTATTATATTCACCAGTTTATTCTGTTCATCAGATTTTTATTCACTTGATTTTTAGATTCACTTGTTGATAGATATGTATTTGTTGTTCATAATTTTTATCTTTACCTTTTCTTCTTCTTCCTCTTCTTAAAGAATACCTTTTAGCATTTCATATAATACTGGTTTGGCGGTGATGAACTCCTTTAGCTTTTTCTTATCTGTGAAGCTCTTTATCTGACCTTCAATTCTGGATGATAGCTTTGCTGGGTAGAGTAATCTTGGTTTTAGGTTCTTGCTATTCATCACTTAGAATATTTCTTGCCACTCCCTTCTGGCCTGCATAGTTTCTGTTGAGAAATAAGCTGACAATCATATGGGTGCTCCCTTGTAGGTAACTAACTGTTTTTCTCTTGCTGCTTTTAATATTCTTTGTCTTTTGCTCTTGGCATTTTAATTATGATGTGTCTTGGTGTGGTCCTCTTTGGATTCCTTTTGTTTGGGGTTCTCTGCACTTCCTGGACTTGTAAGTCTATTTCTTTCACGAGGTGGGGGAAGTTTTCTGTCATTATTTCTTCAAATAGGTTTTCAGTATCTTGCTCTCTCTCTTCTTCTGGCACCTCCATAATTCAGATGTTGGTACACTTGAAGTTGTCCCAGAGGCTCCTTACACTATCTTCAACTTTTTGGATTCTTTTTTCTTTTTGCTTTCCTGGTTGGGTGTTTTTTGCTTCTTTGTATTTCAAATCTTTGACTTGATTCTTGCGATCCTCTAGTCTGCTGTTGGATCTCTGTATATTATTTTTTATTTCAGTCAGTGTATGCTTAATTTCTAGTTGGTCCTTTTTCATATCCTCGAGGGTCTCACTAAATTTATCGGCCTTTTCTAGAAAATTCTTGAAAAACCTTATAACCGTGGTTTTGAACTTTATATCCAGTCATTTGCTTTCCTCCATTTCTTTCGTTTGTGACCTGTTTCTTTGCCTCTGCATTTTGGCTGCTTCCCTGAGTTGATAGAGTGGCTTTGTGTGCTAGGTGTACTATAGGGTGCAGTGGCTCAGCCTTTCCAGTTACCTGAGGTGGACACTCTTGGTGCACCCCTTTGTGGGCTGTGTTCACAGTCTTGTTGTAGTTAAGCTTTGATTGTTGTTGGTATCACTGGGAGGAATTGACCTGCAGGCCAATTGGCTGTGAGAATCAGCTGTGTCTACGCCGGGAGAACTTCTGTGCTGGAGACACCCTTATGAGACAATACTTGCAAAAGCCTCTGTGCTCAGCTTGGATGGGGCGGAGTCTCAGGGTGGAACAGACAGCAATGGCTTCCCATCAGTCCTGCCCTAAGAGGCCCCTGGCTCTCAGTGTCCCGCGGTAATCGCTGCAAGCACCTCTGAGAGAAAGCCGCCCTTGAGTTTCTCCTGCTGCCAGACAGTCCAGTTTCTCCCCGAATGAATCTGGGTCCTCAGAGTCTTGCCCGGAACTGGAGTTCAGAGCAGTCAGGAGCTTTTGTCTCCCTCCCAATTGAGAAAGCCAGCCGCGTACTCAGTTGCCAGCCCTCTCCGCGTGCACGCACCTCTGTACCTCTGCCTTCTGCAGCTCCTCTGAGTCTCAGTGTGCTTTTCTCTTTCCTTCTAGTTGTAGAATTTCCACTCAGCCAGCCTTCCTGTGGTTCTGGATGATGTCCATTTTGTCTTTTAGTTGTAGTTTTGAAATTGTTGTGCAAGGCAGCAGTTCAGGTGTTTACCTATGCCGCCATCTTGGTTTCTCCTCTGTGTGTCTCTTGTACTGATCTTGAGTTTATTGTCATAATCTCATGTAGATATTTCATTAAAGACACAGAGCATACCATACGTGAGTCCTGGAATGTGTGGGCATTACTCTATATTAATCACCTAGAAAGTGGGGATTCTGAGAGAGGACCAGGTGGGTGTGATGTGAGAGCCTCTCTCCTCCTCTCCCCTCCTCTTTCTCATTGGGACTTTCTGAAGTCTACGAGCACTTGATTGCATTCCCAGTGGGCAGGGTCACAGAAAACCTCAGCCACATGGAGGGAGTCAGGGAGGAGTGCCTGCACCAGAGATGAGTGAGTTATGTGTTCTAAACCAGACCATCTAGTTATATTTTATTTTGTGGCTATTTCTATGATGTAACCCCCAAATCTTCAGTGAAACCTTGTTCAAATGCTCCAACCCGATCTCAGCTGTGTGGCAGGAATTAAGGAAGGAGCTGTTCATGTATTTCCATTTTTGCACAAGGATGAAAAGATAAACATGTAGAGATTATGCAAGACCATTAACTTATTCTACAAATGTGTTAGAACTGCCACTGAAACCCAAGATGCCCACCCAGGCTCCACATTTACCCGTTAGCTACTGCTCCGTTTACCTGCTCACGTGTATAGCCCAATGCCTGGAAGAGCTACAGATATCTGCTGCTGTCTCCACTCACCTTCCCTTGTATCTCCCTTGAGCCCTTTCCTCCACTCACACCCCTCTGGTCAAAGTCACCAGCAGCCTCCATGGAGCCGAATCCATGATTGATGCTGAGTTCACGTTAATCTGTCTCAGCAGTTACACGGTTGATTACTCCCTCCTTCTAGAAGTAGTTTCTTCATATGACTTTCTGATTGGATATGATATTCCTGGTTTGCCTTCTACCTCTCTGGGTCTTCCTCTTCTTTCCAGCCTCTCATTTTGATGTGCTTCAGGGTCAGGCCTCCAGCCTAGTCTCTTCCCTGCAGCCAGTCCCTGACCTTAACTGTCAGCTCCCCAGTCTGTACCTTCAGCCCTGACTTTTTCCCATACTTTCAACTGCTTGATTAGCATCTCACTTAGATAGGTCTAAAAAGGTAACTTCAGTGTTGAAACAGAACTCTTGATGCCCCACCCAAACCTGCCCCTGCCTCAGGCTTCCCCACCTCAGTATACAGCACTACTACTTCTCCAGCTGCTTGGGTCACATTCTAGGCATCCTGCTCGATCTTGCATCACACCCACATCCAGCCCAGCTATTAGCCAAGTGGGCGCTGCCTTCGTAATATATCCTGAATCTAATCACTGCTTCAACTTGTCTAATTACTGCTTCTTAACCAGTCTCCTTGCTTTCATTCTTGACATGCCCCTGATCCACTTTCCATGCAGCAGCCATGTCTCTTTCAGAAAACATGAATCAGAGCATGTCATTCACCTGCTTAGAGCCCTCTAATGACAACCTCTCCCACTCGGTAAAATCTGTACTCCTTGGCAAGGCCTGTGAGGTCCTGTCTATGTCACATTTTACCTCCCACCACTGTGGACCTTGCTTAGTTTCATTTAGCTGATCTTCAAACATATCCAGGCCCATTTCTACCCAGAGCCTCTGCCTGACATGTTCCTCCCCCAGCTCTTACAAGGACTCCTCCATCACTTTCTTTAGCTCTCAGTTCAAATGTCCCCTCAGAGAGTCCTTCCCTGACCTCTCAATCTAAATAGCACCCTCGCATTTGTATCTAATGCCCCCCAACTAGAATGTAAACTCCATGAGGGAAGGAACCTTGTCTATCTTATCCATTCTGTATTCCTAATGCCTAGTATGTGAGAGTCATTGATTGACTGGATGGAGGGAGGGACAAATGGAGGGATGGATAGACGGGTGGATGTGCTATAGTCTAGCACTCTTTTCATCTGAATTTTGTCACATCTAATTTACTAAAATTGTAATATGAAAAATTGAGGTATTTCTAAATAGCTATAATCTACATTTTGTAGTGGATTATTTAAAGCATTTAAACCCTGGCCAGTATTACTCAGTGGTTAGAGTGGTGGCCCACATACAAAAGGGTTGCAGTTCAATTCCCAGGCAAGGGCACGTACCTGGGTTATAGGTTTGATCACACTCTCACATCACTGTATCTCTCTCTCTCTCTCTCTCTCACTCTCTCTCTCTCTCCCTCTTCCTCCCCCTCTCTTTCCCCCTTCTTTCCACTCTCTCTAAAAATCAATGGAAAAAATATCCTCTCATGAGGATTAACAAAAAAATAAAATAAAAAGCATTTAAAGATAATACATCCTTAAATTTTTGAATAACAATACTAGGCATAGATATTCTATGGAAACGGTTTCCTCTTTATTAAAGTACTAGAGGCCCAGTGCATGACTTGCGGGGGGGGGGGGTCCCACAGTCTGGCCTGCGCCCTCTCATAATCTGGAAGCCATCAGTTGGACATCCTTAGTACCATCGTGGAGGCGGAAGAGGCTCCCGCCACCACCGCTGCGCTCGCCAGCCGTAAGCCTGGCTCAGGGCTTTTTGCTGAGCAGCGCTCCCCCTGTGGAAGCACACTGACCACCAGCGGGCAGCTCCTGCATTGAGTGTCTGCCCCCTAGTGGTCAGTGTGTGTCATAGTGACCGGTCGTTCTGCCATTCGGTCGATTTGCATATTACCCTTTTATTATATAGGATCATATAGTAACAGCATACTAGTACTCTTCAGGGAAAAATAAAACCTCCCTAAAGCAACTGTAGGAAATTAATTTTAAATCATGATAGAGACTCTACCATGATTTTTTAAAAATTTTTTGGAACATTTCATTTTATAGACAGACTATCCAAATAATAATCTATATATATAAAAGCCCAGCAACTGTTATGACGGAGCAACTGGAACGACTGGTTGCTATGATGTGCACTGACCACCGGGGGGTAGACATTCAATGCAGGAACTGCCCTCTGGTGGTCAGTGTGCTCCCACAGTGGGAGCGTCACTCAGCCAGAAGCTGGGCTCATGGCTGGCGAGTGCAGCGGTGGTGGCAGGAGCCTCTCCCACCTCTGCAGCAGCGCTAAGGAGCGGTGAGCCAAGTGGTAAGGAGCAAGCAGGCGGGTGGTTAAGGAGGGAGCAGGCAGGTGGTTAGAAGTGAGCGGTCCCAGATTGCGAGAGGGCTCAGGCCGGGCTGAGGGACACCCCCTCCTCCAGTGCACAAATCTTGTGCACCAGGCCTCTAGTCTCTAATAAGAGGAGATGTGACCACTGTATCCTCACTGAGTCAGAAGTATCTGAGGACCATGAAAAATGGGGTAGCTAAGGGAGTAAGAGTGTCCACGAGGAGTTCAAATTCCACCTCTTCTGCCAGTAAACTGGGTGACGGTGGGCAAGTTACTTAACCTCTCTGTGCCTCAGCTTCCTCATCTGTAAAACAAAGGTGGTCAAAGTAACAAAACATACCTTATAAGTTTGTTTGGAGGATTAAATGAGTTAACTTATGTAATATTTTAAAACACAGCCTGATATATGTGCTATGTTTAATGTTTGCTTTTATGAGAATTTTATCACCATCGTCATTGATTCTAGGTGCGCATTTGGGAATTCACTCTTTATAAGCCATCCGTAAAAAGGTTGACAGGTCATGACCATAAGTAGTTTAAACTTCTTGAAATGAAGTCCAAAGTGGTTCCCCTCGGAGCACGTAGCTGGATTAGACTGCTTTCTATGATCTTAAAATACACAGTAAAGCCAAGGAAACACTAGTTTTGTAAATCCTTAGCTGGCACACCCATCCAGCTGGTACCACAAATGACGTCATGTTTCAGGAAGACCAGCTAATATATTCCATGGAACCAAAGGCACTTCTCAGGATAGAATGTGTCTTACTCCTAGTTCCCAGGCTGGCCTTTGAGTCAGACCCAAATTGGAGGAAAATCTAGCCTCTCAAATAGGTCTCTGCTGAACCCAACTTGATAATTTACCAAAGTTATTTATTACCACATTTAGTAATTTGGGTGAAATTTCTCATTTCTCAAAACATGTTTTCCTTTCACCCTTTTGAAAGAATGTTATTGGTATGTGGGTTGGTTGTCTGGAGCCAGCCTCTTATCTAGAGACCAGATGCAAAAAGTCTGAGTTCAGCGAAGTGGCTTAGACTGCGTGCTTCTGTTTGGTTTTGTTTAATAGGCATGCACGGGTCTCGTTAAACCAGTGCTACCCCCATCCAGGAACAATGCCGCGCATGTCATTTCCTGAAATAATGGAGTTGGAAGGCCATTATCTACTCACAAAACAGACTGAAACAACAGTTCCTGATATTCTTCTCAAATACTTGAACTTCCCAAGGAATCCGGAAAAAATAATTCCAGGAGACAGTGTTGTGAATGAAGGTATGACATTCCAGTTTCCTTCGCTGGAATCCAGGAACCAGCAGTCCTGAAGTAATTACTGCCCACTCGCGTTCCTGAGAGGCTCTGGCGGGGGAGTTGTTTGTCTGCTTCGGGAGCACCGTCCTGCCTTCTAGCCTCTGGTGACATGAGGCCTGCAGTTCCTTTGTGTGCGCTTCTGGGAACCATTCCAGAGACGACCTGCCGCTCTGGAACTGTGCTTATTGGTGGCCTTGTTTTCCATTTACTCCTAAAGGGAACTTGGGACTTCGCTTCAGACTTTGCAGATAAGAAATGTACGTCCTTTCTAGAAAAAAAAACCGAATACCTATTTCATCAAAACATGTTTTCAAGTAGGAAAGAGAGAGCAAGCTGTTTTGTGGGCTGGGAGGGATTCCTAATAAGAGCTGTCTGCTCTGTGATCCTGAACAATCTGGACATTGCCAAGGTGGCTTACTGATGTTCATGGCAAGAAATAGCAATTAGGAAGATTTCTAATAGACTAGACATTGCCTTCTGGAAGTCTCATCCGGAGGAAAACTGGCACAAAAGATTCTAGTATCAGGGATGCATACACAGGTTTTCTTTTTCATGCGCTGAGAAAAAACTGGGGACAGTCATCTGGATGTTGAGTCTATACAATGCCAATTATAAAGCTATATAGAAACTTCCAGAAGACTGCCTGTCTCGAATTTCATCTTATTACTTGACTTTGTGTTGACATATCATCTCTATGAAGTAGAAGGTATAATACATGGTGTTTAAGTGTCTGTCACAGGAGTGACATTTAGCAGAATGAGGAGAAACTTGAGGCACTGTACCATTACTCAGGGAGGTTGATTAAGCTGTCTGCAGAATTTTTTCACAGAAATACACTTTTCCGTCCGGCTTGGTTGGGTATTCATAAATCTTTCCCCTGTCGGAAAGCTTTAGTGTCTTTTCATTCTGCAACATCGCAATCAAATTGCTTGGCATTTTCTCTAATGCAATATATGACTTTTAGAAGTGTAGTTGAAATTTGCATTTAAAATTGTCTATTTCTGATTGTTAGAAATTGACCAGTGGGGAATAGTGGGAATAGCTATATTGAACTTTTCTCCCCTCAAGTCCTCTTTCCATTTAGCCTGGCCCTTACTTAGCTGAGCAGTGTGGTTGGCACCCTTCATCTGGCTCCTAATGCCCACATGTCCACATCAAAGAATTTCTCACCATGAGGCACTGTCTCCTTTTGACTCCCACTGACATTTTAAGTCTATACATTGAGAATGTATAGATGGGAATGATCAATTTGTTTCATTAAAAAGAGATCGCTTCTCAGACTTTTGGCTAAGATCATGTGTGAAAAGATAACAGGTAAAATTAAGAACATTTAAAGAAAAGTCCCTGCCTGCCAAAAGCTAAAAGTGAAAGTAGGGCTTGTGCCCCTGCAAGTAATGGACAGGAAGTAGGCCAGCCGGTTCTGGGGTGAGGTCTTTGGGGATGGGAGAGGGCCACACCTAAGGCCCTGGCGCTTTATTCCTCCTGGGGAGTCTGCTGGCCAGGGCTCAGTGGTCTTAGGGCTACTTTAAAACTCAGAGAGAATGAACTGGAACCTTACATCAGCTGTCATTACGTGTTGGCTCTAGTTTGTATCAGTGGAATCATTTTTGGCTTCTTATCTTGGCTTGCTCCCAGGATCGGCTTAACGCAATAGTTAGCCAGTTCTATAAATTCCAGTTACCTTAATAGGCTTTATGACTCCCTCAGGGGGAAATCATCTGCTCTGAGTAATCGACACATGTGTGAAGCACTTAGATCCTAATGGCTGCCATTGATATTTAAGGATGGGTACTATTAACGTTCTCTAGTATCAACATTATTTCCTTGGTAATGTGGCGGTTCAGTAAGACTTCTACCTTTTCAAACACCAAGAGTTTGTTAGCCTTCAACAACGAGGTGCGTCA
Source organism: Eptesicus fuscus (assembly GCF_027574615.1). NCBI lineage: Eukaryota > Metazoa > Chordata > Mammalia > Chiroptera > Vespertilionidae > Eptesicus > Eptesicus fuscus. The sequence goes on from NC_072481.1 coordinate 87,712,177, forward strand.
CAGGCACCAGGGACCCAAACATGCTAAGCGCATAAAGTAGGAAAGTTAAAGTTTGTTCCTCAGTTTCAATTCATTGTTATCCGTGCTGGATACATGATACATCATGAATCTGTATTTACCTTAATACCTATTTGTAAGCATTTTTAAAATATAGTATGAATTTTTTTCTAAAGCAAGATCTATCTTAGACTGCACCCAGGGGGCTACATCCAGTCAGCATTTACCTGATTCTTATGATGTACTTTGCAAAATACAGGGGATGTAAATGAGGTGTAATGTGTGGATACTGCCTGTGAGAACCTGTGGGTGAAGAAGCAAAGGCTAATTTAAATGACATAGTTAGCAAACAATCTAACACTAAAGTTCAGAACCCTAGGACTGCACAGGAGGAGGAAATCACGGGGGCTGAAACAGGTTATTCCCTCTCCCAGGAGGCTGCGTGGAAGAGGCAGGTGGGAGAGAGGAGTGGAATGTAATTGGACAGGAAAGAGACAGAAGCATTTATGGAGCCTCTTTTGAATGCCATATTCTTTGATAGTAGCTCCACGTGCATAATCTCTTTAATCCTGCAGAACAGACGGCTACCAGTGCGTCCCGGTTTCTATATGAGAAGAGGAAGGATTGGGGACATTAAGTAGCTTGCTCAAGTTTGTCCAACTAGCCAGTTGCTATTACGTAGTTAAGACTACTGACTCTGAATTCCAGGCAGTTTTGGGTTTGAATCCCATCTTCTATCCTAACTGGTGTGATTACTTTCTTTGTGACTCAGTTTTTTCCCATGTAAACTGGGGGAAATCATAACAGCTACCTCATAGGTGTAGTGTGAAGAAGAAGCTACTTCCTGAGACAAACAACCTACCATTCTTTCTGATATACTGTAGCTATTCAATAAATGTATCTATAATATGTGTGTGTGTGTGTGTGTGTGTACACAGAAATTGAGAGAGAATTTGACTGAGATTCACACCTACATTCTGTCTGACTCCAAAATTTATACTTTTTTTGTATGGTATTACCCTGCAGAGAGTGCAGGAGGAAAATTCCAGACAGAATTAAGAACAAACATTTTGTCTGCTAAAGAAAGGTGAAGCCTTCTTCGTGCTGCAGTAGGGGTGGGTGGGTGAAGCAATGAAAAAGTGATTGGATAAAATCAGAGGGAAGTCAATTATGTGGGGCCTTAGCAGCCAGGCAGAGGACTTGAGACTAGATGCCATAGGGACCCGGAGAGCCAGCTGGTTCGTGGACGGGGGATGGAAAGATGAAAGTGCTGCCCTAAGCATGTATGGGGTAAGGGTGGGGTGCGGGAAGCCAGCTTGGGAAGCTGCCAGTGAAGAGTGAGGTAATGTGGTCCCGCGCTGGGGGGAATAACGAAGAGTCAAAGAAAGGACACATGGGGGGAGGCTGGTACTGGCGCCCCACCTCCGGTGGTCAGAGCTGCCTTAGCTGCTAGCAGACCCTGTCCGTGACTGATGCCCAGTGCCCTGGTGTCTCCACTGTAGAGCTTAAACTACAATTGGGGTGACACTGGTTAGCAAAATTATATAGGTTTCAGGTGCACAGTTCTACAACACATCATCTGTACACTGTATTGTGTGTTCACCACCACAAGTCAAGTCTCTGTCCATCACCACTTATACCCCCAAACCTCCTCCACCTCCTGCCACCCCTCCCCTTGGCTATCACCACACCGCTGTCCATGTCCACGAGTTTTTCTCTTTTTACAGTAAACTTTAACTAAAAATGATTATGTCTTCATGAAAAGAAGAACGTAATAATGTTTTATTCTAGATAAATCACAAAATAAAATGAGTGAGAAAATGTAGTGTACCAGAGAGTCTCTTACAGCGTAATATTTGGCTTAAGCAAGCCTCACATACTTTTTAAATGCCTACCTGTAATTTACTAAAGATTTAGGAAACTGACTACTCAAAGACTTGACTTTTCTGATTGTATATCCCATTTTCCAATACAGTAATACCCGACCTTCTTTGCAATGTAGGCTGCTGGTTATACCTAATAGGTCCAATAGTTACCCACAAAGGTTAATATCTGAAGATGAAAAGAAAGTGGCATGTATTAGCTGAACGGTTCCCGAGCTAGCCTTTGGTTATTAAACTAACAGTTATGATCTATTGGTATTGCTAACTAATCAAAGGAGCCTGAGCCTGGCAAATTATTAACAACAAGAGGCCCGGTGCACGAATTCAGGCACCGGTGGGGTCCCTCAGCCTGGCCTGATCCCTCTCGCAATCCGGGACCCCTCAGGGGATGTCGGACTGCCAGCTGGCCAACATCCCCCAAGGGATGTAGTAGTGGGGCCGGGCGCTGCGCCACTCCTGCTCATCCTGGCCCTGCTGTGCCTGCCATCGCCGCCATGTGGTGGCGCGCTGCCGCAGAGGCTGGAGAGGTTCGTGCCACCACAGCTGTGCTCGCCCGCCCTGAGCCCAGCGTCTGGCGCCCGTCAGTCAGCTGAGCGGTGCTCCTGCTATGGGAGTGCACTGATCACCAGAGGGAAGCTCCTGCATTGAGTGTCTGCCCCCTGGTGGTCAGTGCGTGTCATAGCAACCTGTCATTTGGTCGTTCAGTTGTTTGGTCGCTTAGGCTTTTATATATACAGACTATTGTTATATTCAACCAGTCACTGGAATAAAGGAATTGTAATAACAATAGTAATAGTTATATCAAGTTAGGAAAGAGTATATCATAATTAAGAATATGGAAATGGAACCAAATTTGGTAGTACCCAGAAACCTCTAGTGGTTCCAGTTCATTTGTTCATGTAACCCATATTGTTTTTTTCATCTGGTTTGTTTTGCTCTGTTAGGTGTTAGGGGTTGAGTCCTGACCTTACTCCTCACTAGCTAAATAAACTTAGTATGTTACTTTACCCTCTCTAACTCTCAGCTTTCTCATTTGGTTGCCACAAGGGCTAGACTGGATAATATTTGTATCATACAGTATTGGTACATTTAAAATGCTCAAGCCCTAACCGGTTTGGCTCAGTGGATAGAGCGTCGGCCTGCGGACTGAAGGGTCCCAGGTTCGATTCCAGTCAAGGGCATGTACCTTGGTTGTGGGCACATCCCCAATACGGGGTGTTCAGGAGGCAGCTGATCGATGTTTCTCTCTCATCGATGTTTCTAGCTCTCTATCCCTCTCCCTTCCTCTCTGTAAAAAATCAATAAAATATATTTTAAAAAATTAAAATAAAATAAAATGCTCAGGCCTGGCTGGTGTGGCTTAGTAATTGTTGCCCTATGAACCAGGAGGTCACAGTTCAATTCCTGATCAGGGCATATGCCTGGGTTGTGGGCTCAGTCTCCAGCGTGTGTGTGTGTGTGTTGGGGGGGGGTCGGGGGCAGTTCAGGAGGCAACTGATCAATGATTCTCTCTCATCATTGGTATTTCTATTTCTCTCTCCCTTTCCCTTCTGCTCTGTAAAATAAAAATAAAAAATATTTTTAAAAAATACTCAGTAAATATTAGTACTTAAAGTTGTATCATACATTATAGTTTATAAAAAATAAACTTGCTCACATATTTATTTCATTTGAACCTGTCAGTCCTGTGAGGTAGGCAGGAAAGGTGTTCTCATCTGACATTAAGGACTGAAGTTGAAAGAGGTGGTAAGTAACTTAACCAAAGTTAATGAATGGCAAATCAAGGACTCAAAATCTGGTGCTCTTTCCCTGAGATTTTTCGGCTGCACATATCAAAACCAAGACGCTGGTAAGGAGCTCTGGCTTTCGTGAATTTGAGAACAGGTCCCTGATGCAGTGTTTCATGATAGCACAGTTTTCCGGTCTGTGTCATTCAGATTGTCAGGCTAGATGGGGAAATGAGAAATGAGGGCTCGTTTAGTGAGTTTTAATAGAGTTAAATTTATTCAACTTAAAGGACTGCCTTTTACTCTAAGGTTATAGTTTTCTTACTCTTTGGTGTTAACATATTCTTATGAAATGACGACAAAACAGTTATTTTTTTGTTAACACCTCTAGTTGATGTAATAGAACTTTGACAAATCACAACTCTAGTGTGATTTCATTATTTTATGTATTAATAGTTTAAGTTTACAGTGTTATTTAGTTTATCTCTTTAAAGCCATAAAACCAGGCACTTGGATTTTTACACAATTTTGGTTTTATCTCTCTCTAATTTTTATTATCCAGGTCACTGATTTTTAGCTCTTGGCAGAAGTCACAGCCATTTAGTGCCTGGCTGGCTTTCTCTGGTGGGAGGGGGAAGGAAGCCCCTGACTGCACTGAACCCCAGTTCCGGCCGAAACCCTGTGGACCCAGGCTCATACGGGGGGAGTCTGGACTGTCAGGTAGAGAGAAAGGCACACGGAGACTCAGGGGAGCCGCGGTGGGCAGGGGTCTGGAGGTGTGCATGCGCACAAGTGCACGCAGAGAAGACTGACTGCGGAGGTTGCCGCAGGCTTTCCCTAGCGGAAGGAAGTCGGAAGCTCCTGACTGCACTGAACCCCAGTTCCGACTGCACTGAACCCCAGTTCTGGGCGAGCCCCTGGGGACCCACGCTCTTACGGGGGGAATCTGGACTGTCAGGCGGAAACTCATGGGAGCCACGGAAGGCAGAGGTCTGGAGGCACATGCGCAAGGGCAGGGCTGACGGGAAGCCAAGACTGTCTGCTCAGCCCTGAGACTCCGCCCCATCCAAGCTGAGCACAGAGGCTTTTGCAATTTTGCAAGTCTAGTCCTATAAGGCTGTCTCCAGCACAGAAGTTCTCCCGGCGTAGACATAGCTGATCCTCACCGCCAATTGGCCTGGAGGTCAATTCCTCCCAGTGATACCAACAACAATCAAAACTTAACTACAACAAGGCTGTACACACAGTCCACAAAGGGGTGCACTAAGAGTGTCCACCTCAGGTAACTGGGGAGGCCGACCCACTGGGCCATATAGGAAACCTAGCACACAAAGCTATCCTACCAACTCAGGGAAGCAGCATAAATGCGGAGACAAAGAAATAGATCACAAACTAAAGAAATGGAGGAAAACAAACGACTGGATATAAAATTCAAAACCACGGTTATAAGGTTTTTCAAGAATTTCCTAGAAAAGGCCGATAAATTTAGCGAGACCCTTGAGGATATGAAAAAGGACCAACTAGAAATTAAACATACACTGACTGAAATAAAAAATATTATACAGAGACCCAAGAGCAGACTAGAGGATTGCAAGAATCAAGTCAAAGATTTGAAATACAAAGAAGCAAAAAACACTCAACCAGAAAAGCAAAAAGAAAAAGAATCCAAAAAGTTGAAGATAGTGTAAGGAGCCTCTGGGACAACTTCAAGCATACCAATATTCGAATTATGGGGGTTCCAGAAGAAGAGAGAGAGCAAGATACTGAAAACATATTTGAAGAAATAATGACTGAAAACTTCCCCCACCTGGTGAAAGAAATAGACTTACAAGTCCAGGAAGTGCACAGAACCCCAAACAAGAGGAATCCAAAGAGGACCACACCAAGACACATCATAATTAAAATGCCAAGAGCAAAAGACAAAGAGAGATCTTAAAAGCAGCAAGAGAAAAACAGTTAATTACCTACAAGGGAGCACCCATATGATTGTCAGCTGATTTCTCAACAGAAACTATGCAGGCCAGACGGGAGTGGCAAGAAATATTCGAAGTGATGAATAGCAAGAACCTACAACCAAGATTACTCTACCCAGCAAAGTTATCATTCAGAATGGAAGGTCAGATAAAGAGCTTCACAGATAAGAAAAGCTAAAGGAGTTCATCACCACCAAACCAGTATTTTATGAAATGCTGAAAGGTATTCTTTAAGAAGAGGAAGAAGAAAAAAGTAAAGATAAAAATTATGACCAACAAATACATATCTATCAACAAGTGAATCTAAAAATCAAGTGAATTAAAAATCCGAGGAACAGAATAAACTGGTGACTATAACAGAATCAGGGGCATAGAAAGGGAGTGGACTGATAATTCTCAGGGGGAAAGGGGTGTGGGGGTGCAGGAAGAGACTGGACAAAAATCGTACACCTATGGATGAGGACAGAGGGGTGGAGGTAAGGGCAGAGGGTGGGGTGGGAACCGGGTGGAGGGAAGCTATTGGGGGGGGGGAGGAGAAACAATTGTAATAATCTGAACAATAAAGATTTATTACATTAAAAAAAAAAGAAGTCACAGCCATTTTGAGAATCTAATGACTATGGATTCCTCTCACTATCTCGAACCCCAAGAAAGCACATACACAAACAATGATTGGTACAAATTGAGTAATTCACAAACTGGACGGTACCTAAAGACCTCAGGTGTTTCTGTTGGCAGCAGCAAGAACATCACCAGGTGTGTTCGACTTGTGGGTTCAGACCATAGCCTCAGTACCTGAGTTCTGGCTAGGAAAGAATTCAGAGCCAAGACTCAGACTATTTAGAAAGTCACAGAGGTAGAAGTAATTTGTAGAAGAAATGGGCTTAGGAAACAAGTTACAGAGGCAAAGAAAGGACACTTGGAGCTTAGAAGTGAGAAAGGTCAAGGTGATGCACCTGGGGGGGAGGGAGCAAGGGAGGGGAAAGGCCCAGCGTACTCCTTGGGGGAGAGTGTGCTGGATCCTCCTCCCTCCTAAGGGTGGTTAGGGTGGAGATCTTAGGGGAGGTCCCGGGGGAGGATCTCAATAGAATATTCATCAGCTTTCTAGGTGTGTCCTTTCAGGGTCTAGGTCTCCACTGATTGATTGTCTGGCACCAGGGTAGAGGGTCATTATTCAGTGCAGCTGTGGTGTTGATTTTCTGGTTTGCTGGGAGCTGAAATGCAACTGAGACCTAGATGTTAACTCTAGGGAGGAAAGGTCAGGGGATCCAAACCAAGTGATCAGTGATATGCTAGGGGAGAAAAGGTCACCCTGGGGATGAGGTCCCTCCCTACAATTGTCCATTGCTGTGCACCTGGGGCTTTTCACCCTGGTGATCTTCTGTACCTGGCCCATTGACCTTGCTCTGCCTACCACAGTTCTGGTTGTTTGCTCATGTAAACCATTTTGTTTGTTTGTTTGTTTTCATCTTGTTTTACTCTGTTAGGTATTGGGGCTCATACAGGGGAGACTGGTTTTACAAGAGACTACGTGGAAGGCCCAGTGTCAGAACCCAATGTTTATTTGGAGGTTCCTACACCTTGTTCGGTTTTTCAGCTAAAACTGGTATTTGATGGAAGATTGTAAAATATTAGTAGAATATATTATCTTGGCAAGGAAGTAGGGAATGAAGACTCATACAATTAGTGGTGAGAGTATAAATTGATGTAACTTTTTCAGAGGGCAACTGGAAATATCTATCAACATTTAAAATGCACATACTTGTATTTGTAGGTTGAGACATGTATACAAATATCTTTGTTGGAGCTTTTCATATATGGGCAAACTACTAGAAACACATAAATATCTATCAATATGGAACTGGTTAGATAAATTATGGTATAGTCAAGATGGAATACTATGAAGCCACGAAAAAGGATGGAGTAGCACTATTTATGACCAAATGGAATGCTCTCCAAGACAGATCATTATGTGGAAATGCATTTGTAAAGGAGGAAATGCACACAAACGTGGGCGTGGGCATTTCTGGAGCATACACCAGCAGCTGGTAGTCATGGCTGGCTTGGAGATGGGGACTGGAGGCACAAGGGTGTGCAGTCGGAGAGATACTTACTTTTTCTATTTTTTATGATGCCTAATTAATTTTCATCAGGTCCTTGTACTACATATTTGATTTCTTTAAAAGCTAGCTTTAAAAAAAGAATTTATTTTAAAAATTACTATGCAATATGAGAAAAAGAGGTTAGATGATATTTAGATTAAACTGCATAAATGAAAGGGGATGATATACAATGAAGAGACTTTTCTTTTTGCCTGTTCTCTAATGTGAGAACAAGGGCACCTGATGGAGTTAAGAACTGCTAAGTGAATAAATCAAAGGAAATCATTTTTCACACAGTATGTGGCCAGTCTAAGGAATTTACCGCCACAGGCAGTCCTAGAGTCAAATATTGTGGCTGGAATTTTCTTCTTTTTTGCAAGTCTGGTCACTTATGTCCAGTCATAACATTTGTAGTTATGCAAGAAAAGATAAGAATAATCAAATCTGATGTGCAGGATGTAAGCTGATCATTGCAAAGGAAGGAATTTCTGCCCAACTCCCTTCTTTTTTGGCTTCTTCCAGTGCCTCAGAATAATAACATTACACAATGAGCTAGGTCCGCTTTGAAGCATGGACAGTACTTCCTCTGAATCATTAGGTATTATTCATGGCCCAGGGAAGAATTCCAGAGCTGCCTGGGCAGCGAAGCTCTTAAGTCTTTTTTTGCACCCAGAGTGATGGCCCCTTCGGTTCCAAGTTAAGCATTTTGGCAGGTCGGCCCTCCCGCTGAGGCACCACTCCCGCCATTACCAGGAAAGAACACGTTCAAAGGGAAATAATGGGTTTCAGTTCTTCCACCCCCCGTGGAGCCTGCAATCTTGTATAAGCAACAGATGATTGAGGGAGGGACTGACTAGATATTCAGGAAACAATTCATGCTTTTTTCTCTCTCCTTTGGCTCCAACTAGTCATGAATCCCTCCACCAGGGGGTAGACTGAAGACGTAAGCCAGTGCTTACCCATCTCCTTTAGCCCCATTTGCAGGCTTAACATTATTATTGGTCATGTTTACCCACATGAGGACTACTGCACTCATGCTCTTCTTACGTTTAAAGATCAAGAGTAGAATGTATCAAATTGAATTGGATTTGAGCAAGTCAATGAGTGTAGAATAGTATACTATGTCACGATGAGCAAGGTAAGTCCACTGAGAAATGACTCCATTCTGCCCTTCCTGTGGGATCAGATCAAGGCAACCTTAGTGTCCAACCACACGAATGAGAGTACCCTCTATTGATGGGATTTCTTCCATATTATGGGATCCAGTAGCAGGCGGCTGGGTTTGTTAAAGGTGTCGGACAAACGTGCTTCCCTTTTTCAGTGTTTTGCTTTGCGGAGCCTTTTCTGTCAGCCAGCAGCTGGACGGCACGCAGAAAGCACAGTGACCCCAGGCCCATCTGGTGCTGGACACAGGGACGTGCAGCTTGGTTTCCCACAGGCAGGACTCAAAGCAGTGGGTCCTCCAAACACTCTAAGGAAGGAGAACGTTCGCTTCCATCATTGTTATTTGGCTGGTTTACATGCTAGAAAGTTCCAGCTGAACTTTTGAAAAACATCTCTCATTACATTTATTACAAGGTTATGTGCCACCTGACAGCCAGGATACATTCTAAGAAATTCATCATTAGGTGATTTCTTCGTTGTGTGAACATCATGGAGTGCGCTTACACACACCTACATGGTACAGCCTACTACACACCTAGGCTACATGGTGTGGCCTATTGCCCTGTAGGAGAAGACAGATAAGTTTTCTTCTACCCTTCTGGGTTGTTGGCTGAAACATCCTTGAAATCAATGACAGATTAACACCAGAGAAACAAACCAAATAACATATTGACCTCCTGTATACCCAGGAAAACTGAGTAACTTGTTAAATGACAGAAGCCACCACCTTAAATACCATCTTCAGCTGAAAAACAGAAGTAATGGGGGTGGGGACAGTCAGTGGTGAAAGGCTACCAGAAAAGAAAAGGCACACTATAACAAAGGTACATTTGTTACACAGGTTTAAATCCTTGTCTTCTGCTTTGATGAGTTCCTAGAGATAAGGTCATCCCCCTCTTCCTGGTACAGTGAGAGAGACACCCTTACAAAGGAGATTTCCCTGACAAGCATAAGCGTCTTTTACAAGGGTAATCTTGATTTTCAGAGCTTCTCCCATGTCTCTGTTTCTTAAAATTAACCAGCCTAAAATAATCCTCATACCACATAGACAAGTTTTATTCCCCACAGTTCCTAGACAAGAGACCTGTAGAGCATGTTACTATATTGAATATTGTAGGCAATTGTAACACAATGGTATTTATGTGATGCATTGTACTACAATGGCATGAGGACTATTCCTAAGCAATAGGAATTTTTTAGCTCCATTATAATCTTAGGGATCACTCTCATATGTGGTTCTTTATTGATTGAAATGCCATTATATGGCACATGAATATTTTTCCTTTTGTTGCTATAGAAACCCATTGGAACCGTGTGCATATCTCAACTTCCAACACTTTTAGGAGACCCATTCCATGTCCAGTGTTGTCCAGTAGAACTTTCTGTGCTGATGGAAAAGTTCTGTATCTGTGCTGCCCGATAGGGTAGCCACATGTGACCATGGAGCACTTAGAATGCAGATGGTGCGACTGAGGAACTGGATGTACAATAGGATTTGATTTTAATTCACTATAAACAACAGTGCCATCTGAGCTTTAGCATTTCTTTTATCCTCAGCCCATTTTGACATTAGCATCCCAGCAAATATACAGAAGTGATGTAGCCATTTTCTCCCATCCTAGGCAGAGCGCTAGCTCTATATTTTCTCATTGATATTTGAAAGCAAGGCCCTAGCCGGGTACCTCAGTTGGTTAGAGCACCATCCAGATATGCCAAGATTGCGGGTTCGATCCCCAGTCAGGGCACATACAAGAATCAACCAATGAGTGCATGAACAAGTGGAACAACAAATCATGTTTCTATCTGGTTCTCTCTCTCTCTCTCTTAAAAATCAATAAATTCAAAGATTTAAAAGCAATAAGATATCACTTTGCTGTTTCCAAATAGTTTTAGGAAAAGTGATAAGTCTTGTCGCCATGCAAAGGCTATAGTTCTTACTCAGATCCTGACATGAGGCCTGCACTCATACCTAATACCTGAATGGCAACCTCAACAAAAAGAGTTGTGAAGCCTCGTTTGCTAAATGGAATAACCTTGAGTAAAAATCTGAAAATCTAATGTTTGCATAGCCAAGATCAACATGGGGTACTGGGAAATTCCATCAGTATGCCAAGCAACTTCTTGGCAGCAGGGACCATATCTTTTATCTGTTTTCTTAGTTCCTAGCATAAATGTTGATAAGTACTTCTGAAATGAGTGACTTGGTATGTGAATGGACAAATTAATATGGCTCAGAAGCGATGCTAATAACATATCAAAGAAGTCTCCTATTAAAGCACCTAGTATGTATCTTTATTAGTAAGTGTGTTATATTAACACACAATACAAGTAATTTTTGGACTTATGGAACAACTAATATAAAGACTGCAAACTCATCTACAACTAGATAAAGAACTCTAAAAAATAAAAGGTATCCTACATTCATAAAATCTATGAATCCAGAAAAAAAAAATGTCCACTTTGCACAGAATTTTTACTTCTACTTGACTTTATTTTTTACAATGGCCTTCACCTCTTCCTGGCATTCCCTTTCATCTTGACCTGCCTTTTACCACTGCACTGACAGACATGGCTGCCTCCCTCCCATTACTCCTGCCCGATTTTTCCATTACTATGGTCAGGTGTGTGAAGTTACTTTGTCAACTAAATCACAGGGTCATTCCTTTTGCAGATAAGAGAACAAGAGCCTGACTTTTCTGCTTTCACAGGATAACCTCAACTTTCCCTAGTCCCTGTCTGCTTTCTTCCTCACTCTCATCCAGAGAGGTCATCAGTTTCTCCCCTGGTCAGCCCATCTCTGCCTTCAAGCTTTTGCTTTCAAGTTGTACCTGATATCCTATCATCTCAAGTGCTCCAGCCTCATTTCCTTCTTTTTTATTTTATTTTTTAAATGAATTAAAAATATTTTAATTGATTTTAGAGAGCAGGGAAAGGAGAGTGAGAGAGAGAGAGAGAGAGAGGGAGAGAGAGAGAGAGAGAGAGAGAGAGAGAGAGAGAGAGAGAGAGAAACATCAGTGTAAGAGAGAAACATCAATCGGCTGCTTCCTGCACACCCCTACTGGGGATCCAGCCCAAAACCCAGGCCTGTCCCCTGACTGGGAATTGAACCAGCGACATTTTGGTGCATTGGATGATACTCATCCAACTGAGCCACACCAGCCAGGGACATCCTTATTTCCTTCTTAGGAACAAAACATACTTGAAATCCCAACTCCTGTACAAGCTTTCTCAATGAACAAAATCAGTGTGTTAGGGAAGAAAACTCAGAGCTCTAGGAAGTATGATAACTGATTTTAAAATGTACTTGTGCCACTAGCTGGTTATATGATGTTGGTAAGTTACTCACCCTGCCGAGGGTCACTACTACCTCTGTAAAATGAAGAGGTGACCCAAGTGATCCCTCCACATACTAAAATCTGTGGGGTTAGGTGCACCATTTGCTTCCTACTACCTGTCAAAGCCCACGCTAATGATATGCTCTCTATCAATTAATACTGCAAATATATTCTGTAATGAATTAGAAATAATTGTGTACTTAATTTATATAAAATGTACTATCTCCCCTGCTATACTCTCAGCATATTACCATGAATATATGTATTTAATTTGTGATGGTAATTAAACTTTTATGGGGCAGATTTGCTTCTGTTAATGGCAGACTTAGTCAATTCAGATCAACCCTCCTCAGAGAACAATTTTTTTAATTGGTTGAATACATGAAGTGCTAACAGGTTAGTGAATAATTACAGGGCCAAGATCTGGGAAAATAAAGAATTACAGAGAAGGAAGCATTTGGGCACTTTCCATTAGAAAGTGGTATCTGAGAGACTGAAAGCTGAGCAGAGTTTTTGACAAGCTCATAGGACTAGGGCACCAAAAACTGAGCCTGGGGTGTGTCCGGGCAGCAGGTTGGTGTACCTCAACAATGTGGATCTGAAAGGCTCCCACAGGAGTAAGAGTCGACAGAAATAGACCATCCTTCACATACATTGTAATTCATCTGTGATTTACAAAAAAATCCGCTTGGATTAAGGTCATTGAGATTGCTAGTGTCCCTAGATCGACGTATAGAGCAAACATATATTCCACTTTGGAGGAATATAGTATCATCCTAGGCCTTAACTTCTCTGCAGATTTTCATATACAATGTCTATAACTCAATCTAATATAATCACGCCCAGGGAGTTAAGATAATGTGATTAATTCCTAAGAGAAACAATAAACAATAATAGAAAGGACTCTCTGGGGATCTAGATAATAGCATTATCTTAAACAGACTTTAAAATAACTGATTAGTATAGTATTTAAAGAAATAAGATAGGGTTTATAGCAGATTAGATACAGCTGAAACATGAACTAGTGAAGTGAAAGAAAAATCTTAAAATAATATCCAGAATCAAGCATGGAAAAATAAAGGTGTAGAAAATACAGAGGAGAGCAGGGAATATCATGAAAAATGTAACATGTGAGTTTGGAATCCTGGAAGGAAAGGAAAGAGAGAAGAAGACAGAGGCAATAAATGAAGAGATAATGGCTGAGCATTTTTCAAAACTAATAAAAGACATGCCTAGCCAGTGTTGCTCAGTGGTTGAGCATCAATCTATGAACCAGGAAGTCCTACATGCCCAGGTTCAGGTTCAATCCCCAGTAGGGAGCATACAGGAGGCAGCTGATCGATGATTCTCTCTCATCATTTTTTCTGTCTCTCCCTCTCCCTTCCTCTCTGAAATCAATACAAATATATATTTTTTAAATTGATAAAAGATATAAAGCCATGGATTGCAAAATCATTATAAACCTCAGGTTAGATAAATATAAAGAAAAATTATAGTACAATTTTACTGAAAAACAAAGAGAAAGAGAAAAATCTTTATAGCAACCCAAAGGAAGAACTGATTATCCTCAAAGGATCAACAATAAGACTAACAACTAACTCCTTTACAGAAATAAAAGACAGAAGAATTGCCCCGTGTCAGTGTGGCTCAGTTGGTTGGAGCATTGTCCTGTTTTGTTTTGTTTTTTTTTTTAAAGAAGAAGAAAATCTCCAACTTTGGAATTCTATGCCCAACAAAAGGAAATAAAGACATTTTCAGATGAACAACTTAGAGAATTCATCACAAACAGACCCCAAATAAAGGAAACATCAAAGAGTGTTTTTTAAGCAAATGAAAATGATTCCAATTCCATAGAGATGGAGGAAGAAATGAAGAGCAAAGAAATGGAGTAAATAAATGTGTAAATAAATAAATGTTCTTTATAAAGTGATATTAATGCTATTATTTTGAGGAGTTAAAAACACATAGAAAGATTTTTGAACATCTCAACAACCAAGAGGGGTATAAATGAAATTATTCCAAGGTCTCTTGAATTTAAAGCAAAGGTATTAATGATATTAGCTTTTGAAAATCAGCACTACATGTTGTAATCCCTGCTGCTAAAAGAACTGTGAAAGATTTGGAAACTTCCAGATTAACGGGAAAAAAGTATTTTAAAATATTGAGTCAATTCACAAGAAGGCAAAAGAGAAAGGGGTGAGCCCCTACATTTGGCCCACACTAAAGGGGAGGGACTTACACAAGGGCATAAATACCCTTGACAGGACCTTGGGGGCCTCTTAGAGGCTGCCTACCACAGTGATTAATCTTCCACAAACTCTCCCGAGATAAAGAAGGAGCACATCGCAATGTATTTTTAGGGATCAGCATAAATTTGATACCAACTTCTGACAAGAATGTTACTAGAAAGGAAATTGTAGGCAAGGTCTTCATGAGCACAGATACAAAACTTAAATAAAATATTAACAAATTGCATGTAGCAATATAGTAAGAGAATAATACATCACAACTAAGTTGGGTTATCCCAGCAATTCAAGGCTAGATTAACATTTGAATGTCATTACTGTATAGGATAAAGATTCCAGAAATAGACCCATGTTTATTTAGACAATTGATTACTAGACAATTGATCACAGAGCTGTGGGAAATGGTTCTGGGAGAGTTGAATATCAGTATGGAAAAATAGAAGTTGGCCTCTACCTCCATCCCATGCAAAAAAGTAATTCTAGGTGGACTGCAGATTCAAATGTGAAAGGTAAAACAATAAAGCCTCTAGAAAATAACTTAGGAGCATATCTTTGGAAAGGGAAAGATTTCTCACACAGGACACTAAAAGCTTTGACCACAAATGACAAAAGTAACATCTTGATCTTCTTTAAAATTTGGAACTGTTGCCCTAGCCAGTTTGGCTCAGTGGATAGAGTGTCAGCCTGCAGACTGAAGGGTCCCAGGTTTGATTCTGGTCAAGGGCACGTACCTCAGTTGCAGGCTCGATCCCCAGCCCTGGTCAGGGTACATGTGGGAGACAACCAATTGATGTGTCTCTCTCACATCAATGTTTCTCTCACTGACTCTCTCTAAAAATCAATGGGAAAATATCTTTGGGTGAGGATTAACAAGAAAAAAATTTGGAAATTAAGAAAGTGGAAAGGTAAGCCACAGAATGGGAGAATGTGCTTATCCTATCTAATAAAAGAGTAATATGCAAATTAACCATCACTCCGCTACACCCACAAGCCACGCCTGCCAGCCAATCAGGAGCAAGTATGCAAATTAACCCCAACCAAGATGGCTGCGGCCATGGAGCGAGCAGGAGGGAGGCTTGGGTTTCCCTGGCGATGGAGGAAGACAAGCTTTCTGCACACCCTGGCCGGCCCAGGCCTCCGCTTAAGGCTACAAAGTTTCAATTATAGAAGATACATAAATCCCAACAGAAATGGCAGCAGCCACGGAGCTGGAGAGAGCAGGAGGCTAGGGTTGCCCCCAGCAATGGAGGAAGCCAAGCTTCTGCAGCCCTGGCCTGCTTTGACCTCCGCTTAAGGCTACAAAGTTTCAATTATAGAAGATAGATAAATCCCAACAGAAATGGCTGCCACCACGGAGTGAGCAGGAGGCTTGGCTCCACTCCAGGCTACAAAGTTTCAATTGTAGAAGATAAATAAATCCCAGATCCCAGGGCCTCTGCTTGGGTCACCAGGGGGCATGGCCGGCCTGCAAACCACCACAGGCCCCTCGCCCAGGCTGCCCCATGCCCCAAGGGAACCCCACCTTGATCCAGAACACCCTTCAGGGCAAACCGGCTGGCCCCCACCCGTGCACCAGGCCTCTATCCTATCTAATAAAAGAGTAATATGCAGATTGACCATCACTCCAACACACAATATGGCTGCCCCCATGTGGTCAAAGATCCTGCCCCCATGTGGACACAAGATGGCTACGACAAGATGGCCAGCAGGGGAGGGCAGTTGGGAGGGACCAGGCCTGCAAGGGAGGGCAGTTGTGGGCGATCAGGCCAGCAGGGGAGGGCAGTTGGAAGGGACCAGGCTGGCAGAGGAGGGAAGTTAGGGGTGACCAGGCCTGCAGGGGAGGGCAGTTGGGGAGGACCAGGCCTGCAGGGGAGGGCAATTAGGGGTGACCAGGCCTGCAGGGAAGGGCAGTTAGGGGTGACCAAGCCTGCAGGGGAGGGCAGTTAGGGGCAAACAGGCTGGCAGGGGAGCAGTTAGGCATCAATGAGGCTGGCAGGGGAGTGGTTAGGGGGTGATCAGGCTGGCAGGCAGAAACAGTTAGGGGCAATCAGGAAGGCAGGCAGGTGAGCAGTTGGGAGCCAGCAGTCCTGGATTGTGAGAGGGATGTCCCAGATTGGAGAGGGTGCAGGCTGGGCTGAGGGACACCCGCGCCCCCCCCCCTTGCATGAATTTTGTGCACCAGGCCTCTAGTAACATCTATAACAAAGGATTTGTAGCTAAACAAATTATTAAGAAAAAGTCATAAAGCCCAATAGAAAACTTGGGCAACCAATTTGACTAGTCAGCTCATAAAAGAGAATATTCACTTGTCCAGTAAATACATGAAAAGGTGCTCAATCACATTAGTCGTGAGGAAATGCAGATTAAACCACAATGCAATGCTATTATACCCACACCAGAATGGCTGCAACTTTAAAGACTGACAATACCAAGTGTTGGTCAGATGTGAAGCAATGGGAATTTATATAGTGTGAGTGGGAATATAAACTGGCACATTTTGGGAAAAGTTGGGCATTATCTACAAAAACTGAACATGATTTTTCAAAGACCTAGCGAGCCTACTCCCAACAGAAATGTGTGCCCATGTGTACCATGAGACATATACAAGACTATTTATAAGAGCCCCAAATTGGAAAGAACCATATCCTTCAGCAGCCAGAATGGATAAATAAATTGTGGTATGTCCATATATTGTAATATTTTGCAGGCCTCCCTCCCCAGTGAACTAGCTCAGCTACATACAATAATATGGATGAATCTCACAAATATAATGTTGAATGAAACAAGCTAGATAAAAAAAAATTATATATTATATTTGATTCCATTTATATAATGTTCAAAACAGTAAAACTAATATCTGGTGATGATATAAGTCAAAATAGTGGTTATCTTTAAAGTGATTGGGAGAGGACTCAAGGTGGGATTTCTAGGGTGTTAGTTATTTTCTAATTCTTGACCCCTGATAGTTATATAGGAATATTCTCTCTGGAGGATTCATTGGGTTGTACACTTTTTTTGAAAGATAAAGATTATGTGTATTTAAATGAGGACTTTATCATTTACTGAACTCTAGGCTACATGCTAGAATTGGAAAGGCGAATTGGAGATAGTGCCTGGCTTCCAGGAATTTGGAGTCTAACTGTTGACAATGACTTATAGACAAATTGCTGTAACACAGTAATCTGCTAAGTGCTACCAAGGATCAATATACAGAATAAGATTAGGACCAGTTTTGCCTCATAAGATTACGATTGATTTCTCTTAAAGAGTCAATATGCAAATTAGGTCTTAAAGTATAACTGGCTTTTGACAAATGAGGAAGACGGTCAGTTCTAGGTAGAAAGTGCATGAACATGAGGGGAGTTTAAAAGTGCAGATATGTTCACTCAGCCACTAAAAAGACAAGAAAAAAACAATCCTTACTCAATAGTTTTGCATTAGTGCTGAAGCTGATGACAAAGCGGCCCCAGGCATGAGGGAAAATAGAATCGAGGGAGAAGTTTCACTTGTTAATCTTCAACTCCGTGCTTGGATCTTAGATATTCTTTAGAGTGCACTTCTTTTATATATTTGGTAGTAGCCAAGCACCGATAAAAGTAAATGTTGAAATTAAACCTTGTGCCTGTCTTTAGGGTAAGGTGACCAGACGTCCGCTTTTGGCGGGACAGTCCCGATTTTTAACAATTTGTCCTGTGTCCCGCGGCGTTTTAAAAAAGTCACGATTTTTGGAAAGAATGCACGACAAACTAGGGAACGGCGGGAGAACTGGAAGGGAATATACGGTTTTCGGCGGCCATGTGGCTATTTAGCCAGGATATGAGTTTTATATTATTTTTGTTAATTTTATAATGTTAAACTTTAATAATAACAAATAATTGTTGAGAACTGATTATCAAGAACTGCTTATCAAAGTTCGCATTGTTGATCAGTTGTTAGAATTCGACCACCATTGTTTGGACTTAATGAACAATGGCATTTTTTGGGATTGGCAACGACGAAAACATTTTGTAACTGTCTCTCAGACGATACACATCGTACTGCGTGCTAGTAAGCTAGTTAAACAAGTGATGTCATTACAAATCAGCTATTCAGATAATTTAGGTAAGTAATTTATTTATTTATTTCATAAATACATAAGTTTTCTTGAATTTAGCAGACAGTACTCGTATTATTTATATTTTATGGTGGCAGCAAAAAGTCTAGCGCCGGCCTTGAAAGTGACACTTATGACTTACGTTACGGCAAATTCATGACCTTTTAAACAATGACAGCAATCTACTAAAAAAAATTCACTCAAATGAGAAATATGCCAAAGAATAATACTATACATAATTTTTTATTTATTATATTTGTAAATTGTACTTATGTTGAAATTAAAAAAAATATATTAAAATACTATTTTTGCGTTCTATGAAAATTTTTGTTGCTCCATATAGACCAAATTTTTAATCAAGAAGCCCCCCTCCCCCGGTCAATGGTGTCCCACTTTACCAATGTTAAAATCTGGTCACCTTACTTTAGGGGGAAGTGTGAGCGCTTCTGTGCTGCTGTCCGCGCCCTGCCGTCCAGATGCTCATGCTTCCCAGCGCTCAGCACTACCGCACATCTCCACGGTTTCCTCTCTGCTCACACCACCGCTGCTCACCCACATGCAAGCCGGCACGTACCCTACACGATTCTCCAAGTGGACAGGCAACTCCACTGACCTGACATTTCAGAGAACCCCAAGGTCCTCTGCTGTGCGCCTCTGCTGTGCACGGGACACAGGCCTGTCTCTGTTATGAGTCGTCTCATATGTATGCCGTTGTCCCCTTTGCCTAGCACAGTGGCTGACACCCCGCGATTGCTGAACAAATGCTTGTTGAAACCACATAAAATAAAACCCAGGTGGTAAGTGGCCCCAGTAGTGCAGCTGAGGATCAGGAGAGCTTATCTTCCGCCCCTGGGTGTGGACTGCCCAGGGGACCATGCATCATCCACGTGAAGACACTTGGAGCATGAAAAAGGTGTTATTAACACATGTGCCAGGGCAAACCCAGGTCAACACAGGATTATCACAAGTTGCCCCTGAGTTACCGAAGCAGTCCCATCCCTCCTGGGATCCCAATCCCATGTGACCTGGGAGTGTCTGGTACACATAGCACCACGCTGAGAGGGAGGAGGTTCCAGATGAGAGCAGGCTTCCACCCCCCATTTCCTCAAGAATCCCCAAGCGATGCAGCAGTGTTCAAGGCTGAGCTCTCCTGTGGGCCCTCTGGTTCCTGTGGAATCACCCAAGCCTGGTGTCTGGCCAGGTGTGATCCATGCAGATGTTGTTGCAGAAGGCCAAAGAAATACCAAGCACGCTTCCTAGAGAAAGGGAGGGACTCCGTTTATTAACACTAGTGGACTCCGGGGATAATTTCCAAATCAGAGTGAAGAAACACGCAGAGGACTTCCCTTTTTATAACCTTCTGGGGTCTTTGTCTCACAGATATGGTTCCGCCCCCTTTCGTGGAATTACAGGAAGGCCCCCAGGTGTTGGGGGTTCCCAGGCCATATCCGATGATCTGTCCTGGGGGCAGCGATAACGACCCTTCCCCCCCACCCCCCCCCACCCCCCAGGGCAGTGCATTGTTCACAGTTTTTATGGCCTGACACGCCTTGCAAGACCAGTTTCCTCCTCAATGTGAGGGTCACGAGGTTCCTGTGGCCAGCATTTAGTCTGCAGCATTCTGCTGTTTGCAGGGACACACGTGTGTGAGGTACAACACGCTCTCACTCTCCCTGTGCTTCTGCCTCAGGTACACAGCCTCCCAGCACAAGGTTTCCAGGCCGCTCCTCTGGCTACTTAGGGGAAAGCTCACCATTTGTGTCTCACACTTCCAGGCCACAGCCAGGAGGGTTCCCTGATGGCCTGGGGATAAGTTCAGGAGACAAATGCCTTAGTAGACTGGAGACTTCCTAGAATATGGAGTCTGACAAAAAGGGAGATGAATGACAAAGATATAAATTTGCAATTAAAGAAAACAGTACCCCCAGCACCAAAAAATACTTTCCATGCTGTGTAAGTAATACATAAACATTGCAGCTGATTACCACTTGATAAACTATTAACTTCCCCACTTCTTTGATAGGAAGGCTGTGCAGTGAGATAAAGCAGGGGCGCGCTATGGAGGACAAACATCTCAGCATCCAACAAACCTCAAATTCTTTCTTTTTTTTTTTTTTGTTTTCAAGACTGGTTGCTATTTCCTCCGTGACTCTTGTTTATTAACGCGTTGACTCATCTAGAGTCCAGCGCCCTGTTTGCACACCAGAGAGATGGACTTGCACATCTGCCAAGTGGAGTCCGAGGGGGAGATAACAGCCAGCGACAACAATGGTCTTCCTCAGTCTGTCGGCCAAAAACTCTTGGCAGAGTGGGCTGCGCATAACTTATCATCGCTGCCCCGAAAGATCTGAGGTTCTGGAAGCACAGAGTGGGTGTTTGCCAGACAGAGATAACGGGCAGGATGCGACGGAGAGCCAGACTCGCTCTGGAAGTCAGGGCTACACCTGGCAGACGCTGAAAAGGAAAATGGGATGAAGCAGCCAATTAGCACATGGTTTCCTGGTTGCCCAGTCCTTGCTGTCAACACAAGCAAATGTTCTTAAGTGAGCCAAGGGGACTGAGTTTAGTCCTGGGTCGTGTAAAGAATACTTAATGGTTTGTGCCACAGGCAAGAATTCCTATAGCTGTGATTTTCTTTTTAATCCTCACCCAAGGGCATGTTTTTATTAAATTTTATAGAGAGAGGAAGGGGTGAAGCAGAAAGAGAGAGGGGAGAGAGAGAGAGAGAGAGAGAGAGAGAGAGAGAGAGAGAGAGAGAGAAGAGAAACATCGATGTGAGAAAGAAACATCGATGTGAGGGAGAAACATCCATCAGTTGCCTCCCAGGGATTGAACCTACAACCTAGGTGTGTGCCCTAACTGGAAATTGAACCCACACCCTTCTGTTGTACAGGACGATGCTCCAACCAACGGAACCACCTGGCCTGGACCCATGGCTGTAAATTTTTTAAAGAATGTTTTAAATTGTAGTTGACATACACTATTACATTAGTTTCAGGTGTATGTCACAGTGATTAGATATTCATATCACTTATGAAGTGATTACCCCAGTATGTCTTGCACCCATCTGGCACCACACAGCTATTACAGTATTATTGATTATATTCCCTACTAGCTTTCCCGTTGCAGGAAAATTCCTGCAATGGGATTTCCTGCTGCACTCTACCCCGCCTCCGTTCCTCCCTTGCCTTCTCCTCCAGCCTTCTCCTCCAGCCCGCGTTTCCCTTCGGCCCCGGCCCCGCCTCCGCTCCGCCCTTGCCGCCGGCCCTGCCTTCTCCTCCAGCCCGCCAGTGTTTCCCTTCGCCCCCGGTCCCGCCTCCGCCCCGCCCTCACCTTCGCCTGCCTTCTCCTGCCTTCTCCTCCAGCCCGCCCGCGTTTCCCTTCGGCCCCGGCCCCGCCTCCGCTCCGCCCTTGCCGCCGGCCCCGCCTTCTCCTCCAGCCCGCCTTCATTTCCCTTCGCCTATGGCCCTGACTTCGCTCCTCCCTTTTCCTCCCCCCGCCCCCCTGGCTTGCTTGCTTCTTCGAAGCTTTACTCCCCTTTGCAGCTCTTGGCTTCTTTCGACACTGTCTTGATATGCAAATTAGCCGCCATCTTTGTTGGGGCAATTTGCATACTCGTCCTGATTGGTTGGTGGGCGTGGCTTGGCTGGTGGGCGTGGCTTAGGTGTAGCGAAGGTGCGGTCAATTTGCATATTTGTCTATTATTAGATTAGATGCTGTACTGTGACTATATTTATAACTGGAAGTCTGTACTTCTTAATTCCTTCACCTTTTCCACCCATCCCCCTACCCTACCCCCTTTCATCTGGTCACCATTAGTTTGTTCTCCAAATCTATGAGTTCGTTTCTGTTTTATTTCATTTGTTCATTTATTTTGTTTCTTTGATTCCACTTATAAGTGAAATCATATGGTATTTGTCTTTCTCTGTCTGACTTATTTCATTTAGCATAATGCCCTCTTGGTCCATCCATGTTGTAGCAAATGGGAAGATTCCATTTTTTTAATATGTACCACATCTTCTTTATCCTTTTGTCTATTGGTGGATACTTAGGTTGCTTCCATGTCTTGGCTATTGTAAATAATTATTGTAAATAATATTGCAGTGAATGTGGATGTGCATATCTCTTTTTGAATTAGTGTTTTCAATGTCTTTGGATAAATACCCACAAGTGGGATTGCTGGGTCATATGGTAGTTCTATATTTAACTATTTTAAGAATCTTCATAGGTGTGATTTTAATCTTTTTAATTTCTTTTTAAATATTTATGTATTTTAGAGAAAGAGCGGAAGGTGGTGGGAGAGAGAGAGAGAGAGAGAGAGAGAGAGAGAGAGAGAGAGAGATTTTGTTGTTCCACTTATTTATGCATTGATTAGTTGATTCTTATATGTGCCCTGACTAGGGATCAAACATACAACCTTGGCATTCTGGGCCTACACTCTACCAACTGCACTACTCTGCCAGGGCTAGGTGTGTTGTTGTTTTTTTTTTTTTTTAATGCAAGCAACTCTCCTTGAAGAGAGGATTTGTTCATTTTCAGTTGCTCTTGTTAAAAACCACATGACTGTATGCCAAGGTGAGGGTTTCATAGTCTTATAAATCATCTTTTCAATTGTTGACACATCCTTCGTTCTCAAAGGATGGCTCTGTAACCGAGAGAGGCAGTTGAATGTATCTGAGATTTGTTCTGCTTATTCTGAGCCATCTAAACAGCATCTGAAACTAGTGTTAACTGCTCTCCTCCCCAAACATGCCTATAGATGCACGGATGATGCACACGGCTTTGTGGGCTTCAACCGGAGCCATTCGATGCATGAGACAATTTCTGTTGTAAATTTGTGATGCAAATGTCCTTCATTGTCTCATAGAATGCTTTAGAATAATGACTGAAACAATGACAAAGGAGTGAGTGTTTTTGTATAAGTTCAGTCAATACTACACTATAAATTACTTAAACTATAAAGCCTCACACAAGTCCTGTACAGCATGTTGGTGTTAACAACCACTGTCAACTTGAGGGCCATGGAGGACAAGGAAGCTGAGTTCTACTTCATAATTTTTCAAAGTCACAGAATTTGTTCTTCAACAGTGACTCAGAGCAAATGTCAAGGCTTGCTGAGTATTGGAATTTTGATACATAATAGATATTTACATAGTGATTTAAGATTCTGTCTGAATGCTCCCATGTCAAAGCTAAGTGACTTAATTGTGTGTCAATACAGTATATTCCCCTCTCACCTTCTACCTACTCCTGCTCTGACAGTTATCATAAACTGCTCAGTATCATCTCCAGAAGTATTTATCAGGCATCTGTCATATTATTGTGCTAAGTCACCTAAAAAAAAACAAACCTCCAGATTTTACTTTTTCTTACTATGTGGATGGGCTTGTTTTTATATGTTGATCATTCCAATCCTCTGAAGAGAGGGGTCTCAGCAGAATGTCTTACCTCAATAGAGGCCAGGTTGACTGCCTATCATACACATGCTTTCAGTAAGGTTTTGGCAAGTGAAGGTGAGGCTTAGCTCCGATTGCTCAGGCGTGGGTGAAGGCCACAGCCTTCTGTCATTAGTCTTTTGTGCTGAGCCACCTGATCTCAGTTGTAGCCACCTCCTTGCACTGCGCAGTTCTCTAATTTAGTATCGAGAACTCAAAGAAATCTCAAGGTCAGGAAGGCATAAAATGACTTACTTGTTATGAGGGGATCTTCGGGCACTGAGCCCTAAACACAGAATTCTGAATCGTGTGGCTCTGCCTCCCACGGGCCAGCCATCTGGAAGGCAGGTGGGCAGCCCAGTGTCCGGGAGCCTGAGGGCTGTATTCTCAGCCTTCTCCACAGAGCAGGACAGACCTCGGGGTGACAATACCTGCTCGCTCCATGGGAAGCCTGCAGTTTATGTGTATACATATGAGACAAAGCTGATTTCTGTCCATGTAGACTGTATTAATGTATGATTAGTGAAGAATTATTTTCCAAAATTCAATTAATGTGGGAAAAGAAGTGTTTGGTTTTTTTTTAATTTTCAGAATGCTTACTGTGGAATAATATAGGTCCCTGTCTTATCTCAACCACTTTACCCCCAACCTAGACATTTTATTACAAACAGTTATGTTTTGAGACAGTAATATTCTAGAACAGATAGCTGATTAAAGAAAAAGTGATTTTATTGAACACATTTAGGGAAAATCATCTGAAATTTAAAGAGAAGCAAAGACAATCTTAATTACTACAATATCACCATATTTTTTTCAATTCTAAGATGCACATTATTTTTTACATGTTACATTTTCTGAACTGGATAATATCTTACAAAACATATCTATATTTAATGTGGTAGTATTAATTTCCTTCCCCATCTTCCTCCCAAATCAGTGGCATCTTAGAATTATAGAAATGAAGAGGTCAGGAATTAGCAGGGGTAAATTTTCCCACATTTCCTCAATCTGTAATTTTCCATATTAAAGTTTAAAGATCCAGTGTTTTTCTCTTTGATTAAGTGATTCTCCTTAAAGCAGTATCCCATAGGAGGGTGGTCATCCTACTCTATATTTCTTGGGTAAAATGTAAGCAAAATTATTACCCATTAGAGGCCAGGTGCACAAAAATTCATGCATGGGGGGAGGGTAGAAGCCGGGGGGGGGGGAGGTGTCCCTCAGCCTGGCCTGTACCCTCTTGCAATCTGGGACCCCTCGGGGGATGTCTGACTGCTGGTTTAGGCCTGTTCCCGCAGAGGGATCGGGCCTAAACCAGCAGTTGGACATCCCTCTCGCAATCTGGGACCACTGGCTCCTAACTGCTCACCTGTCTGCCTGCCTGATTGCCCCTAACCACCCTGCCTGCCTGCCTCATCTCCCCTAAGCACTCTGCCTGCCTGCCTGATCACCCCTAACCACTCTGCCTGCCTGCCTGATCACCCCTCCCTAACCACTCTGCATGCCTGCCTGATCGCCCCTAACTACTCTGCCTGCCTGCCTGATCGCCTCTAACTACTCGCCTGCCTGCCTGGTCACCCCGTACCTAACCACTCTGCCTGCCTGCCTGATTGCCCCTAACCACCTCTGCCTTGGCCCCGCTGCTGTGGCTTTGTCTGGAAGGACATCCGTAATGACATACGGAAGGTCATTTCTCTGTATGGTTTACTTAGCACAGTAGTCGGCAAACTCATTAGTCAACAGAGCCAAATATCAACAGTACGATTGAAATTTCTTTTGAGAGCCGAAAACCAACTTCTGTGCATGGGTCATGAAGTTTCATTCACAGGTGGTATTTTGTGGAAGAGCCACACTCAAGGGGCCAAAGAGTCGCATGTGGCTCACGAGCCGCAGTTTGCTGACCACTGACTTAGCATATTATGCTTTTATTATTATAGATTATGATATTTACAATTCCTTATTTACTCAGAATGGTGAGAAATAAAATATAAAATGTGTGTAATACATGTGTCCATACTGCAAGCAATGTGTAAATGCTACATTTCCACCCCTAGCGAGTGTCCTGCAACTCACTTCTGACACCAGCCACCTGGGGTCACACTTCACAGGGGTCAGGGCTCAGTCTCACAGACTGCTGGTGCTTCAGACACCAGCCGAAGGTCTCAGGGCACCTCCATTTCTGCCTGAATGGTTATAAGTTTAAGGTTCCCATGCCCCTCTCAGGTTTGATAACTTGCAAGAGTAACTCGTAGAACTCAGGAAAGCACCATACTTATGATTACAATTTTATTATAATGGATACAAATCATGAGCAGCCAAATCGGAGCGACGTACAGGGCAAGGTCTGAAGGGGGTGGACACAGTGCTTCCATGCCTTACTTTGTGGAAGCAGGGGGTGCCTCCTGGCACATCTACGTGTTCACCAACCAGGAGGTTCCACTGGGCCTCAGTGTCCAGAGTTCTTACTGAGGTTTCATTGCTACTTAGGGTTGATTAAATCATTGGCTCTGTGATTGAACTCAGTCTTCAGGGCCCCTCCCTGGATCTTGGGCTGGTCCAAAATTCCAACCCTCTAATCACAAGGCTGGCCTTTTTGCTGACCAGCCCCCATCCTGAAGCATCTCGGGTCCACCCTGAGTCATCTTATTAGCACAACAAAGACACCTGTCACTCTGGAAATTCCAAAGGTTTTTGAAGCTCTGGGCCAGAAACTGGGAACCAAGACCAGATATACAGTGTCCATCATACCAGGGGCCATAATTCAGATTTTATGTGAGGTTTTTATTTGTGTCTGATGCTTACCTTGCTGCTGGCTTGCTACAGGCTGCTGAGTCTCTGCGGGATGTCTTGCTGCCATCTGCAGTTCAGAAAATTCAAAATTCTGCTTGGCTTCACTCACCCAAATTAGCTTGCCCTAAATTTCCGTAATGATTAATAGAAACCACTGTCCTCCTGGTTTTAAAGCTCCACCTCTCAGATCCATCCTTGACTTTCTCCTGTTACCAAAATTTCCTGTAAATCTTGTCTGATCACATTATTTAGATCACTTTCCAGCCTTTTTCAACCTAGGCCTTCTGATAATGTGTTGAGAAAAAAAAGTTGAAAAAAACAACAAAACCAAAAAGGTGGTTAAAATCCAGACGACATTAAACCCTACACCCTTCTTCACTTTGTTTGTCCTCGCAGAGATTCTCATATGTTCCTGCTGGTTGAGAATTTCTGGGCTGGATTATAGTTGAGTCATAAATATGATTTGGTCATCCTGCCCCTTTCTGGAACAAAGATCATCAGTATTTCCAGAGAGCCTGTTCCCTGTGCCCTTGAAGGCACCATCACCAGATACCTTGCAACACCGGTCTTGGGATTTAAACCTAAGGTAGGACTGGGTAGCCTGGGCATGGCAGGGAGCGCTGGCAGACAATAGGTGATCACAGGTTGCAAACAAGCTAATATTCTTTTTCCTTTCCTTTTCTTTTCCATGCTATCCTATTCTATAGATCCCACAAATCAAAATTTCCTGACCCACTTCTTTAGTGCATCCATTCACTCATTTGACCCTTCACGTATTCATTCATTCAATGGCCTCTTGAGCGCCTCCTCTAGGCCAGGCACTGTGGCAGTGCCAGGATAGAGCAGTGGTTACCAAAGCACAGGCCCTGCCTCTGGAATCCCAGCCTAGTGGCAGGGCCAACAGGCAAGTAAACAGACAGACCACTTCAGATTGTGTACGCGCTGTGAAGATAACATTACAATAAGCTAAGGTGATAGGCTGGGTGCTCAGAGAAGCCCTTTCGGAGGAAGCAGATTTAAGCCAAACCCTGAATGACTGAGGTTTTGTCTCTCTCCTGTTTCCCAGAGGCAGCCAGGGGTTTCACCTTTATTCCCATATACAGGGGAGGAGAAGGGAGAATTCCAGGGTCACCCTGCATGGAAGCCAGGGGTATGTGGTCCTTGAGAACATGGGATTTAGAGACAAATAGGACCACAAAGGACCATTTGATCTTAACTCTGAAATTAGAGAAATTGGACCAAAGTTTGTTCAGCTTGAGTTTGCTCCTAGTTCACACCAGGGAAACCCTCTTTCCGGAGAAAACCCTCGCATCCTTTTCTGAACATTCAGTGTGAGAAAACCGCATGGTCAAGTCGCTGTGTCCTCCTGCCTTGCTTCCCATAGTGTCCCCCAAAAGGCCTCCAGGGGTCCATATTGGTTTCCTGCTGAAGTGAGAGCTCAGGAATGAACCTCTCTGCTTCTGTTCTTTTAGATTCCGTGGCTCGCTCTCTCCCTCTCCTCCCTCCACTCGCTCCATAAATAAACCTTCCTTCTGTTTATTTAGGGTAGTGAGTGAGTCTATTTTCACAGCACACAAGGTCACAGTCAGCCTAAGGGCCCCCCCTGAGGTGTCCTGCATTCAGGAGCCTTGGTGGGGAGCGCCCCTCTAGGGACCAATGCCGACAGGCACGGCGGTGACAGTGAAATGTGCAGAATGTTTGTGGGTAGGGAGCACTCAGCAGGCATATGTTGCCTTTTCAGAGGCAGCAACCCCTGGATGACTGAATGCCTTATTATGAAGTCATGCAGGGAGGAAAAATCACTTTTGGACTGAAACCAAATGTGGGAACTTTCAACACTAAAGGCAACTTTCTCACAATATTTTATAAGTAGCTCTGTTTTATATCCGGCTTAGAGATAGCTTTTGTTATAGTTCTTAACTCTAACTCATTTGAAATACAGCTATATTGATTTCCAGTCATCTGCTTGGATCCACCAGGGCAATGATATGCTTCATCCAAATGAATGTAATAGATTATAAAATACTTTTTGTACACACTTGTGTCTGGAAGGTCTGGAAACTCATCTTGGCTCCCTATTCTTTTTCCTCCATCGAGCGCCCGCTCTCTGGGCTCCCCACCACACTGGGCCGTCACCTTGTATGGCCTGGTAAGAACATCCCTCCCTGCCTCCCTATCTCATTCTGTTCTCTGAGAAATAAAAGTGGAAAGAAACAAATTAAAAGTGTCCTCACTTGTGTTTCCTAGGGATAAGCTGGGTTCTTTACAGATGCTTTACCTGCTAGCTGCTGCTACGCTGATGGCTCCACCCACGGTGAGCCACAGGGGAAGAGAAAGTCAACAGAACGCTGTCTGAGCTATACTACAGCCGTCTCCTAAAGACTTCCTGAACTATCAGGAGTAGCCGGCTCGTGGATAATTAAATTAAAAGTGGCCCTTAGAGAGCATACTGCATGCAAGAGGATAACTAGTATCAGCGCAGGGAGTGGAAACAAACAAGCCAGCAATTCCCAAGGCCTCTCTAATTCACAGGGCCTTAAGCTTCTGAGAACCCAGAGGCCTCTGGGATTCATTAGCTCCCGAAGCTCCGTTCCAGTACGGAACAGCTCTCGTAGTCGCTTCTTTCTTTTATTGAGCTGAAATGTCTCTCTATCCCCTGGGAATGGTTGTGTCTATTAGAGGGCATACAGAATAGGCCCAATTTTTCTTTGGCTTGAAAACACCATTCTGCTTATCACTAGGTTAAATGCATTGATTTAAGTGAATAATTTTCATACGAAGTTTTTTCAGTCCCCTCACCAGCCTCCTTTCCCCTTCTGAATTCTTCCCGATTTCTCCCTGTCTCTCTTGTGCTGTTATGCTCTAAACCTCTTCTTTAGTGCCCTCTCCCTTCTTGCTTTAATCTCGCCCTTCCCTTCCACCATGACTTCTCTGGCCCCCTTTCCTCGATGAAACTCTAGGATATCCACTAGATGTTACCTTCACCTTTTAAGTTTGATATTATGGCTCTCCTCCTTTTATAATAACCACCACTAGTATTCCTAAAAGCATTGATGACGTGTATGTGCAAATTGGAATACATATTCTTGGTGTAATTGGTAATTCATATGTATTTTTATATGTTTTTATTGATTTGATAGAGAGAGGAAGAGAGAGAGAGAAACATTGATGAGAATCATTGATCAACCCCCTACTGGGGATTGAGCCCCAAACCTGGCCCTGGGCCAGGAGTCAAACTGTGACCTGGTTCCTGGATCAGCACTCAACCACTGAGTCACACCGGCTGGGCAATACTTCATATGTATTATTCTCTGTGTTTTCATACCCAGGAAAGGCAGTCTATAGGATATTTCTTCCAGACAGAACTTGCCCAAATGTCCTATGATACAATAATGATATTATATGTTTATACTAGGGGCCCAGTGCATGAAATTCGTGCAATGGGGAGGGGTCCCTCAGCCCAGCCTGCCCACTCTCACATACTGGGAGCCCTCAGGGGATGTCCTACTGATGGCTTAGGCCCGCTCCCCGTTGGGAGCAGACCTAAGCCACAGTCTGGCCTCCCTTTACAGGAGGCGACTGGGCTGATCAGGGGAAGGTGCCAGCCCCATCACCCTGCTGCTGCAGCCACTGCCAGTCACCGCAGCTGCCAAGGTGTTTTCATCAACACAGACCCAGTCCCTTCACCATGAAAAAATGACAACTTTCTTTAAGCATTTTCAAGACGTGTCTTTCATAGGATATGACATTTCTTTATTTTTCTTTTTATCCTCACCTGAGGATATGTTTCCATTGATGTTTTCCCCTTCCCTCCGATCACAGGCTTGGCCCCTTCCCAAGCCTAAAGCCTCCACTCCAGGCTTTAGGCTTGGGAAGGGGTTTCCCCTCTCCCCCTCTCCGCCCCTCTGATCACAGGCTCGGCCCCTTCCCAAGCCTAAAGCCTTTGCCCGATGGCCAGCTGGGAGTGACCTGGGTGACGAGGAGGTTCCCGGGAACCTTCTCGCCACCATCTTTGTTGGGTTAATTTACATACTCACTCTGATTGGCTGTGGGCATAGCGGAGGTACGGTCAATTTACATGTTTCTCTATTATTAGGTAAGATTCAGTACTCTTTGATTCAGTTTATATTCACTGCTCTGAAAGCTTTACATGGATATCCTCATGTAATTCAACTCTCACAAATGTACCAGGTAGATGAAGCTAAGGCTTAGACCCAACACGTAGCTTGCCCAAGGCTCCACAGCTGCTATGGGAGAGCCAGGATTCGAATCCACCTTCACAACCACTGTGATATCCTGCAACCACCTCTGTGCTCTTTGACATGGTGTCTAATATAAATGCTTGTTGATTTATTAATAATCAAATTAATCAAAACCTAACCTGCTTTCCAACTTTGCCCATTTTGTGTGTTCATCGGAATAGTTTTAAGCCAGGGATGGGGAAAAATCTGCTGAGGGCCATTTGGATATTTATAACATTATTTGTAGGCCACACAAAATTATCAACTTAAAAATTAGCCTGCTATATTTGGTCAAACATTGAATTAACTCACCCCTAATGCCTTGGCAGGGCCAGACTAAATGATTTTGCGGGCCTTATTTGGCCCTCAGGCCAGACATTTCTCACCCCTGTTAAACACTCCCAAGTGTTTTTTTTTTTTTTTTTTTAATATATTTTATTGATTTTCTACAGAGAGGAAGAGAGAGGGATAGAGAGTTAGAAACATCGATGAGAGAGAAACATCGATCAGCTGCCTCTTGCACACCCCCTACTGGGGATGTGCCCACAACCAAGGTACATGCCCTTGACCGGAATCGAACCTGAGACCCTTGAGTCCGCAGGCCGATGCTCTATCCACTGAGCCAAACCGGTATTGGCCCAAGTGTTTTTTAAGTCAATTTCCTGGGTAAAGATCTAAGAATGTGGCTGCATTGGGCTATGCATTTATTTCTTCATGTTTATTCTCTTAACAAGGTTTGCAATGTAATTATCACAAACACGTCAAAATTGTATAAGTGTGTTTCCTACTAGATGAACTAACAGCATGACTGCTTTTTGTGTTTTTTAAAACAATAATGTTTATTGAGGTATAATTTACATACAATAAAATGTGTACATGTAATCATTTGATGACTATGACAAAAATATAAATCCATGTTAACCCCATACCAATCAAGGTATAGAATATTTCCATTAAATCATAGAATTGCCTTGTGCCCCTTTTTATAATTGGTCTCCCCTTTCCCCCACCCAAAGGCAACCAATAATCTAATTTTCTCATTAGATCTGACTTCTATCCCTAGAACATCACATAAATAGAATCATATATACATAAATGGTATCATTTATAACTGGCTTCTTTCACTCAGCCCACTGATTTGAGAACCATTGATGTTGTCCTGTTCATTCCTTTTTATTGTTGAATAGCATTTTGTATGAACTAGAGGCCCGGTGCAGGAAATTCGTAAAGGGGGGAGGGGTGTCCCTCAGCCCAGCCTGCACCCTCTCCAATCTGTGACCTCTCCAGGGATGTCTGACTGCCGGTTTTAAACTGGCAGTCAGACATCCCTCTCAAAATCTGGGACCGCTGTCTCCTAACCACTTCTGCCCACCAGCCAGATCGCCCCCTAACCGCTTCCCCTGCAGGTCTGATTGATGCAAAACTGCTCCCCTGCTGGCCTGATTGCTCCCAACTGCCCTCCCCTGCCGGCCCAATCGCCCACAACTGCCCTCCCCTGCCGGCCTGATGGCCCCCCACTGCCCTCACCTGCCAACCTGGTCACCCCTAACTGCCCTCCCCTGCCTGCCTGGTCCCCCCCCCAACTTCCCTCCCCTACAGACCTGGCTGCCCACAACTGCCCTCCCCTGCTGGCCATCCTGTGGTTGCCTTCTTGTGGTGGCCATCTTGTGGCAGCCATCTTGTGATGATGTGGGGTGGCCATCTTGTGATGATGTGGGGGTGGCCATCTTGTGACGACATGGGGGCGGCCATCTTGTGATGATGTAAGGGTGTCGCACAAGGGCACAGTAAAAGCGTGAGGACCACCTAGGCTTTTATTAGTATAGATATGCAACACTGTTTATCCATTCACTCACTGATAGACATTTGAGTTGTTTCTACTTTTTGCTAATATGAATAAAGTTGTAAAAGTATTCATAGACAAGTTTTTGTGGGCATATAATTTTATTTCCTTTTTGTGAAAACCTTGGTCAAGTGTGAAATGTATGCTTAACTGCCAAACTGTTTTCCAAAGTGGTTGTATCATTTCATAATCCCGCCAATAGTATATGAGAGTTTCAGTTGCTCCACATCTTTGTCAACACTTGGTATTGGTAGATGTTTTATTTTTAGCCCTTCTAGGGGGTGGATAATGTTTCTTTTTGTGGTTTTCAGTTGCATTTTCCAGATGACTAATGATGTTGAGTATCTTTTCATGTTATTTTTGGTCATTTTGGGGGGAGGAAGTATCTCTCCTTTTAATCTTTTTTTTTTTGGTGGTGGTGGTGGTGTTTGTCTCATTAGTGAGTAAGAGTTCTTTATATTTTAGATATGTCCTTTGTCAGATTAATTTGCTATAAATATTTTCTCCTGGTTCGTGGTTTGCCTTTTTATTTTCTCAACAGTGTATTTTGTTTTATTTTATTTTTGCATTAACATGTTTTTATTTGGGTTGAAAAGCAATCATACCTTTTAAAGTAAAACAAGTCTCATTTGACATTTATTTTATTTTGTTTTTTTATGAATAGGATTGACTCTGCCAATTACATTATCTGATAGGCATTTTCTGAAAACTGACTAAACCTAAATCAACAGTTCAAAAGGTCTTTTCTTCCCAGCTTTATCCTACCTAATAAAAGAGTAATATGCAAATTAACCATCACTCTGCTACACCCACCAGCCACTCCCACCAGCCAATCAGTGTGAGTATGCAAATTAACCCCAACCAAGATGGCTGCCACCACAGAGAGCAGGAGGGAGGCTTGGGTTTCCCCAGCAATAGAGGAAGCCAAGATTTCCACACACCCTGGCGGGCCCAGGCCTCCACTCAAGAATACAAAGTTTCAATTATAGAAGATAAATCCCAAGAAAAATGGCGGCAGCCACAGAGCTGGAGAGAGCAGGCTAGGGTTGCCCCCGGCGACCAAGGAAGCCAAGCTTTCAACCTGCCCTGGCCAGCCCAGGCCTCCGCTTAAGGCTACAAAGTTTCAATTATAGAAGGTAAACAAATCCAAACAGAAATGGTGGCAGCCACGGATCGAGCAGAAGGCTTGGCTTTGCTCCAGGCTACAAAGTTTCAATTATAGAAAATAAATATATCCCAGATACCAGGGCTTCCGCTTGGGTCGCCGGGGGGCATGGCTGGCCTGCAAACCACCACAGGCCCCTCACCCAGGCTGCCCCATGCCCCAAGGGAACCCCCACCGTGATCCGGGATACCCTTCAGGGCAAACCAGTTGGCCCCCACCCATGGACCTGGCCTCTATCCTATCTAATAAAAGAGTAATATGCAGATTGACCATCACTCCAACACACAAGATCAAGATAGTTGCCCCCATGTGGTCAAAGATCCTGACCCCATGTGGACACAAGATGGCCACCACAAGATGGCCAGCAGGGAAGGGCATTTGGGAGGGACCAGGCCTGCAAGGGAGGGCAGTTGGGGGCAATCAAGCCTGCAGGGGAGGGCAGTTAGGGGTGACCAGGCTGGCAGAGGAGGGAAGTTGGGGGCAAACAGGCTGGCAGGGGAGCAGTTAGACATCAATCAGGCTGGCAGGGCAGTGGTTAGGGGGTGATCAGGCTGGCAGGCAAAAGTGGTTAGGGGAAATCAGGAAGGCAGGCAGGTGAGCAGTTGGGAGCCAGCAGTTCTGGATTGTGAGAGGGATCCCAGATTGGAGAGGGTTCAGGCTGGGCTGAGGGATACGCCCCCCCCCCCCGCACAAATTTCGTGCACCGTGCCTCTAGTTGAGACATAATTGGCACATAAGTTTGAAGTGTGCAAAGTGTTTATTTGATGTATTTATAAATTGCGAAATGATTATCACTGTAGTATTAGCTACCACCTCCATCCTGTCGCTTAGTAACCACTTCCTTTTTTCTGATATTATATTTAAGATCATATAACACCCAGGTATATGATACAGTATTATTAGCTATTATCATCATGCTGTACATTAGACCTTCAAACTTTTAATGAGAAATCTGTGCTCTTTAAAACAATATCTCCCCATTGCCCCTATCCTACAACACTTGGTAATCACCACTCTACTCTGTCTGAGTTTGTCTTTTTTAGATTCCATATGCAACTGATATCATGCACTGTCTTTCTCTGTCTGACTTATTTCATTTAGCATAATGCCCTCAAGGTCCATCCAAGTTGTTGCAAGTGGCAGGATTTTCTTCTTTGATGTGGCTGAATAATATCCCATTGTACATCCAGTCATCCATATCTTGGCTATTGTGAGTAATGGTGCAATGGACATTGGAGTGCAGATATTTCTATGAGATCCTGATTTCAATTCCTTTGGATATATACACTGAGTGGCCAGATTGTTATGACCACCCCATCAGTACTTCGTTGGGCCACCTTTTGCCTTCAATACTGCGGTGATTCTTCTTGGCATTGACTCCACGAGATGTTGAAAGGTGATGCGAGGAATCTGACACCATGCCTGATGAATAGCACTGTCCAGTTCTGTGAGATTTGATGGTTGTGGAACCAGCTGCCTGATGGCTCTTTTAACTTCGTCCCACAAATGTTCAATTGGATTGAGATCTGGTGATTGTGGGGGCCACCTAAGCAAGGTAAAGTCTCCCTCATGTTCTTGAAACCACTCCTGCACAATATGAGCACTGTGGCATGGAGCATTGTCTCGTTGGAAGAAGCCATCTCCATTGGGATACGCCATCAACATGATAGGATGAACTTGATCAGCAACGATACTTAGGTATGTTGTGCTATTCAGACGTTGTTCCACACGAATTAAAGGGCCCAAATCATGCCAGGAAAACATGCCCCAAACCATAACACTGCCCCCACCAGCTTGAAGGGTTGTACTCATGCATGTGGGGTGCATGCTTTCATGCTGTTTCCACCAAATTCTCACTCTGCCATATGCATGATGCAACTGGAAACGTGATTCATCGGACCACATGACTTTTTTTCAATGCTCGACTGTCCAATCCTTGTGTTCCTGTGCGAATTGGAGACGTTTTATCTTGATAACTGCAGACAGCAAAGGTGTTCGAATAGGCCTTTGGCTTCCATCTCCCATATGATGCAGTGTACGGCTAATTTGCCTACAAACGTCAGGTGGTCGTAATAATCTGGCCACTCAGTGTATTTTAGCTGACTGATAGAATTTTAACCCAGAAAGTAAAAAAAATATATAGTTTTACTTAACCTTCATTAGTGAGTTTTCAAATATTAACACTAAATTGGACTGGCATGTCTTAGCATAAATTGATGTCATGCTGTTTAGAAATTGGAGTCACGTGGTCATTGATCATTCTCAAGGTAAGGTAAGGAAGATTGGAAATGAAGTATAATTCATCCAACTGGACTTCCCTTTGCCCAAGGGCAAAGCTGAAGCAGAACAGCAGGTCTGTGCCATTTTGAAAGCTGCAGCTGAAATTTGAGACATCATAATACTTACTTACATTTTTTCTTATTTTTTTTTCTAAATAATTATTTATGGTGTTATATTCTGCTTTACCACTTGTTATTTTGAAGAATGTTCTTTGGGATTTCTAAATAGTCCTTTTAATTTTATTTTTATTTTTTAAATATATATATTTTTTTATTTCAGAGAGGAAGGGAGAGAGATATAAAAACATCAATGATAAGAGAAAATAATTGATCGGCTGCCTCCTGCATGCTCCCTATTGGGGATTGAGCCTGCAACCCAGGCATGTACCCTTGACCGGAATTGAAATGGGGACTCTTCAGTCCGCAGGCTGAAGTTCTATCCACTGAGCCAAACTGGCTAGGGCAATAGTTCTTTTTTAACCATTTTTTTTTTTTTACTTTGTAATTTTATCATATCATGATCAAATAGTGCATACTTTTACCTATGATTCATTTTTATATTTTATATATTTCTTATGGACTTGATCTGTTTTCATTTTATAAATTGAGCTATCAAGACTAATATAAGTATGTTAAAATGTTTTACAATGATAGGTTTTGTAAAATTTTCTGTGTATTTAAAAAATATTTCTAGTGATTTTTAGAGAGAGAGAGAGAAAAAAAGAGAAAATTGATGTGAGAGTGGAATATCAATCAACTGCCTCCTGCACACCCCCCTCCCACCCCCCCAGTGAGGATTGGGCCAGCATCCTGGGCAACCAGCAACCTTTTGGTGTACGGGACAATGCTCAAGCAACTGAGCCACACTGGCCAGGCCTTCTGTGTATTTTTTAAAACAAATTTTTCTATGTACATTTTGATACTGTTATTCATGTAAAAGTTCATTCCACTGTTTTCTACCTATATTACATGCAAGTTGCTTGAATTCTCTGAGCTTTAGTTCCCTCTTTTGTAACCTAGGGTGGAAAGGCTCACTTTTCTGTAGTATTTGTTGGAGAATTAAATAAATTAATTTGTGTAATGGGGAAAGTGCACATTTAATACATATTCTTTGTGTATTATACATTTTAGCAATGGCATTTTTTGTTGGTTAATGCATTTTGAGTTTTACCTGCTATTAAATTAATATCATTATCCCTGTTTTTGTTTGGTTTTAGTATACCTGAAATATCATTCCCTGGTGTTTTGTTTTATTTTTCTATTGTGGTAAGATATGCAAAATATAAAATATACCATTTTAACCTTTTTGAAGTGTATAAGTCGTTGGTTTAAGTACGTTCACATTTTGTGCAACCATTAATCACCACCACCCATTCCAGAACTTTCATCTTCCCAAACAGAAACTGTCCCTATTAAACACAAACTCACCACTCTTCTCTCCATGCAGCCCCTGGGAACCTTTATTCTACATTCTGTATCTATGAATTTGCCTCTTCTAGGTATCTCATACAAGTGGAATCATACAGTACTTGTCTTTTTGTGCTTATTTCACTTAGCATGATGTTTTTAGGGGTCATCCATGATGTAGCATATATCAAATGTTTACTTCTTTTTATAGAGAAACTAGGGGCCCAGTGCACAAATTTGTGCACCTTGAAAGGAACTGTGGGCCACGAGGCTGCAGTGGGCACAGGGGTGGGTCTCGGCCCATCCTCCATGCCCCAACTCAGCCCCTCCTGCCTCAGCCCCCAGTCTCCTGTCTGCTGGCAGCCCCACTCCCACCACTGCTGCTCCTTCATGCTGACAGCATCGGCCCCGCTCACACCTACTGACGGCATGGAGTGATTGGGTCTGGCACCAGCAGTGGATGTGAGCAGTGGCTGCAGCCCTGATCACCCCTCAGGAGCAGGGGGAGGTGGAAAAACCCTCAGGGGCGATTGGAGTGGGCAGCTGCCGCTCGCACCTACTGATGGCACCAAGCGATCGGGACTGGTGCTGGGTGCCAGCAGTGGGTGCGAGCGGCGGCTCCAACGCCAGCTGAGGGTGCAAGCGGGGCTGTCGCTGGCAGTGGGTGCAAGTGGCAGCTGCCAGCCCTGATTGCCCCTCAGGGCTTCTTCACCTTTCCCTGCTCCTGCGGGGCGATTGGGGCTGGCAGCCACCACTCGCACCTGCTGATGGTGCTGAGCGATCAGGGCTGGTGCAGGGCACCAGCAGCAGGTGCAAGTGGCAGCTCTGGCGCTGGCAGCAGGTGTGAGCACTGAGCGGGACCGTGGTGGGTGGGAGCAAAGAATTTTCAGTAACTACCAGAGGTTTGCCCTGATGACAGCAACGGGCGCCCCAACTTGGTCTGGTACCCCCACTTACCTGCTCCACCATCCGGCTGCAGCCAACACTCGCCATGTTCTGCTCACACCCCCTGGTTGTCGGCACACGTCATAGCTACAGGTTGTTCGGTTGTTCTGCCGTTCAGTCTCTTTGCATATTAACCTTTTATTATATAGGAACCCTATATAATAAACAAATAATATGTAAATTAACCCTCATGCCGTAATGCTGTCACAAGATCGCAGTGCACACAGTGGGGTGAGGCTGGCTGCTTTGCTTGCCTGCCGCCACAGTTCCCATGGCCCCAGGCCGGGGGGAGGCCTGGTGGCTGCTCTGCACGCCTGCCTCCAGGGTTCCCGTGGCCGCGCCAGGGGGCGGGTCCCGGCTGCTGCTCTGCGCGGCTTCCACTGGAGTTCCCTCAGCCCCGCTGCGGTGTGGGTTCTGGCTGCTGCTCCGCACGGCTTCCACCGGGGTTCCCTCAGCCCCACACATCGAGGGGGGGTTCCGTGGGGGGGTCCCGCGGCTTCGTGCAGCTTGATGCTGCGTCCTTCTGCGTGGGCGCAGACAGGTCTGGATCTCGCGGGATTTTGAGGCACACGCAAGTGGGTGGGATCTTGACTCTGGATCTCCTGGTGCAGACAGACTTGATGCTGTGTCCCCATGGGCACCAGCCCAGACTCTGACAGCAGGGAGGAGGGAGTCCCATCCCCCACAGAATCAGCCAGAATCAGCCATTGGTCAGCCAGCTCTCAGGGGCCTGACAGCCAGGACTCTTATTCACCTGCATCCCAGACCCTGACAGCAGGGAGGTGGGAATATGTCTGAAGAGCAACTATTGACACAACATAGCTTTGCAGCCGAAAGAAGCTGGCGTCATTGACAGAAAATGTCTGAAGACCAATGTGCCTCTGAAGCTGAAAGAAGGCAGCAGTGATGACAGAATATGTCTACAGAACAGTCATCAACAAGTACTACCAATACTGGCAAGAACTGCCTTCTCAGCGAAAATGGAGTACATGAGGATGCAATTCTCGAACATAGTTGTGGTGGAATGACTGTTAGATGTCAATTTTGCCTATCACTAAATTTCTCTGATGAAAAACCATCTGATGGAAAATTTACTCGATGTTGTCGCAAAGGTAAAGTTTGTCCAAATGATATACATTTTCCAGAATACCTGGCATATTTAAAAAGATTAATGACAAACGAAGATTCTGACAGTAAAAATTTCATGGAAAATATTCGTTTCATAAATGGTTCTTTTGCTTTTGCTTCAACGGGTGCAAGTATTGCATTACCATCAGGATATGGGCCATACTATTTTAGAATACACGGACAAGTTTATCACTGTACTGGGACTTTACATCCTTCAGATGGTGTTTCTCTGAAGCGTGCTCAACTCTATATTTTAGATATGGCCAAAGCGACAAGTAAAATATTAGCAATGCCAGAAAACCAGGTCTGCTCAGAGAGACTCATGATCAACATCAACAACCTCATGCATGAAATAAATGAATTAACAAAATCATACAAGATGTTACGTGAGGTAGAAAAGGAAGCCCAATCTGAAGCAGCAGTGAAAGGTATAGCTCCCACGGAAGTAACAATGGCAATTAAATATGATCGTAACAGTGACCCAGGTAGATATAATTCTCCCCATGTAACCGAGGTTGCCATCATATTCAGAAATGAAGATGGAGAAACCTCCTTTTGAAAGGGACTTGCTCATTCATTGTAAACCAGATCCCAATAATCTGAATGCCACTAAAATGAAACAAATCAGTATCCTGCTTCCGACATTAGATGCAATGACTTACCCTATTCTTTTTCCACCTGGTGAAAAAGGCTGGGGAACGGATATTGCATTAAGACTCAGAGATGACAGTGTAATCAACAATGATACTAGACAAAATGTAAGGACATGAGTCACACAAATGCACTATTATGGATTTCATCTCTCTGTGCAGGACACATTCAATCCTATTTTAAATGCAGGAAAATTAACTCAACAGTTTATTGTGGATTCATATTAAAAAACTAGAGGCCTGGTGCATGAAATTCGTGCATGGGGGGGGTGTCCCTCAGCCCAGCCTGCACCCTCTCCAATCTGGGACCCCTTGAGGGATGTCCGACTGCCCGTTTAGGCCTGATCCTGGTAGGATCGGGCCTAAACGGGCAGTCGGACATCCCTCTCACAATCCAGGACTATTTGCTCCCAAATGCTTGCCTGCTTGCCTTCCTGATTGCCCCTAACCGCTTCTGCCTGCCAGCCTGATCACCCCCTAACCACTCCCCTGACAGCCTGATTGATGCTTAACTGCTCCCCTACAAGCCTGTTTGCCCCTAACTGCTCTCCCCTGCAGGCTTGGTCCCCTCCAACTGCTCTCCCCTGCAGGCCTGGGTCCCCCCCAACTGCCCTTCCCTGCAGGCCTGGTCGCCCCCAACTTTCCTCTTCTGCCGGCCTGGTCAATCCTAACTGCCCTCTCCTGCAGGCTTGATCACCCCCAACTGCCCTCCCTTGCAGGCCTGGTCCCTCCCAACTGCCCTCCTCTGCTGGCCTGATCGCCCACAACTGCCCTCCCTTGCAGGCCATCTTGTGGCAGCCATCTTGTGTCCACATGGGGGCAGCCATCTTTGCCCACATGGGGGCAGCCATCTTGTGTGTTGGAGTGATGGTCAATTTGCATATTACTCTTTTATTAGATAGGATAGAGGCCTGGTGCACGGGTGGGAGCCAGCTGGTTTGCCCTAAGGTTGTCCCGGATCAGGGTGGGGGTTCCCTTGGGGCATGGGGTGGCCTGGGCGAGGGGCCTGTGGTGGTTTGCAGACTGGCCATGCCCCCTGGTGACCCAAGTGGAGGCCCTGGCATCTGGGATTTATTTATCTTTTATAATTGAAACGTTGTAGCCTTGAGCGGAGCCAAGACTCCTGCTTGCTCTGTGGCTGCAGCCATTTTTGTTGGGATTTATTTATCTTCTATAATTGAAACTTTGTAGCGGAGGCCTAGACCGGCCAGCGTGTGCAGAAAGCTTGGCTTCCTCCATTGCCGGGGGCAACTCAAGCCTCCTGCTCTTTCCAGCTCCGTGGCTGCCACCATTTTTGTTCGGATTTATTTATCTTCTATAATTGAAACTTTGTAGTGGAGGCCAAGGCAGGCCAGGGCTGCAGGAGCTTGGCTTCCTTCATCACCAGGGGCAACCCAAGCCTCCTGCTCTCTCCAGCTCCGTGTCTGCCGCCATTTTTGTTGGGATTTATTTATCTTCTATAATTGAAACTTTGTAGCCTTGAGTGGAGGCCTGGGCCTGCCAGGGTGTGCGGAAAGCTTTGCTTCCTCCATTGCTGGGGAAACCCAAGCCTCCTGCTCTCTCCGTGGCAGCAGCCATCTTGGTTGGGTTAATTTGCATACTCATTCCTGATTGGCTGGTGGGCATGGCTTTGTGGGTGTAGCAGAGTGGTGGTTAATTTGCATATTACTCTTTTATTAGATAGGATGGAGGCCAATCGGATAAATTTCATTAAAGCAAACCAATCTAAGTTGAGAATTGAAAAATATAGTGGTTTGATGGATTATCTCACATCTAGATCTGAAAATGATGATGTGCCTATTGGTAAAATGATAATACTTCCATCATCTTTTGAGGGTAGTCCCAGAAATATGCAGCAGCGATATCAGGATGCTATGGCTATTGTACTAAAGTATGGCAAGCCTGATTTATTCATAACCATGACATGCAACCCCAAATGGGCAGATATTACGAACAATTTACAATGCTGGCAAAAAGTTGAAAACAGACCTGACTTGGTAGCCAGAGTTTTTAATATTAAGCTGAATGCTCTTTTAAATGATATATGTAAATTCCATTTATTTGGCAAAATAATAGCTAAAATTCATGTCATTGAATTTCAGAAAGGAGGACTGCCTCACACTCACATATTATTGATATTAGATAGTGAGTCCAAATCATGAACAGAAGATGACATTGACCATATAGTTAAGGCAGAAATTCTGGATGAAGACCAGTGTCCTTGACTTTTTCAAATTGTAAAATCAAATATGGTACATGGACCATGTGGAATACAAAATCTAAATAGCCCATGTATTTGGACATCCCCCGAGGGGTCCCAGATTGGAGAGGGTGCAGGCCAGGCTGAGGGACACCCCCCACTGTGCACAAATTTTGTGCCGGGCCACTACTAGTATAATATTTCATTATATGTATATTTTTATATTTTGTTTATCCATTCAAAGTACACTTGGGTTCTTTCCACCTTTTGGCTTATTGTGAATTATGCTGCTATGAACACTAGTGCACAAGTATCTATTTGAGTTCCTGCTTTCAATTTTTGGGGTGTCTATCTAGAAGTTGAATTGCTGGATCATATAAAGTTCTAGATTTAGTTTTTTGAGGAACTGACAAACCCTCCCCAGTGGCTGCTCCATCCTTTCTATTTTTGCCAGTTATGTGTGGATCTGTTTTAGTTGTATCTCTTATAAGTAGTATGTAGCTGGCTTTTACTTTTTATCCCCAACTTTTCTTTGATCTTAACTATACCAATAATTTGGCAGGTATATAATCTTACCTTGTTAGGGCTTGCCTTTAATGTTTAAAAAGTTATTCTCTAGTCTCTATTTCCTGCCTCTAAAGTTTGAGATATTTTTTAAACCTTTTTTTTTTTTTTAAGTTTGAGATTTTAAAGATGCTTTTTGACCTACCCTCCTGCCTACAACTCTGTTTAGGATCCGAAATATAAATTGTTTTTGCTTCTTCATTGTTATTATATGTACTTTCACCTCAAATCCCAACCTTCTTTAATATAATCAGGAGTTTGAAATTAAGATGACTGTTATTTTAAAGTTTTTATAGGTATATTCATGTTAATTTTCAAGTGCTATGTTTCACATTGGCCTTGAGTTTAGCAACTAATTTTTTGTGACAGTATTTTCCACAACTCTGTCTTTATCTGCCTTGGTGCTTATAGCTAATGCTTTTGGTCTCTAGTTTTCATCATTTTTAAATTTTTTTTTAATCTCTTAGTCAACTAGATAGACTATTCCTCCAAGTAATTTTTTTTCAAGAGGCAGTGAGTATGATGCATGTTTAAATCAGAGGTAGCTTTACCATGATGCTCATAAATTTAAGCTTCGTCTTCTCACTTGTAGTGCCCTCCCAATACTCCACCCCTAAAGTTGAATTCATAATGCTACATATTTTAAAGAAGTTCCCCCAATTGTTTTAATTTTATGTCTTTTATTAAACATATTTTTATTGATTTCAAAGAGGAAAGGAGAGGGAGAGAGAGGTAGAAACAGCAATTATGAGAAAGAATCATTGATCCGCTGCTTCCTGCAAGCTCCGTACTGGGGATGGAGCCCGCAACCAGGGCGTGTGTCCTGACTGGGAATCAAACCGTGACCTTCTGGTTCATAGGTTGATTCTCAACCACTGAGGCACACAGGCTGGGCCCAATTGTTTTAATTTTAGATTCCACAAAGCCTGGATCTGCCCCTGAGTCTTATTCATTAATCGCTGAGTATACTGGTATTCATCTGTTGCTTTCACGTGGGAGACTTAGCTAAAA
Source organism: Eptesicus fuscus (assembly GCF_027574615.1). Classification (NCBI taxonomy): domain Eukaryota; kingdom Metazoa; phylum Chordata; class Mammalia; order Chiroptera; family Vespertilionidae; genus Eptesicus; species Eptesicus fuscus. The sequence goes on from NC_072481.1 coordinate 87,756,352, forward strand.
TAAGATTTAAAAAAATCAAAAATATTTTTAATATATATTTTTTTACTGATTTCAGAGAGGAAAGGAGAGGGGAAAGAGAGACAGAAACATCAATGATGAGAGAGGATCATTGATTGACTGCCTCCTGCACGCCCTCCACTGGGGATCGCCCGGAACCGGGCATGTGCCCTTGACCGGGAGGAACCGAGGACCCTTCCGTCCGCAGGCCTACGCTCTATCTGAGAGGGTTAACTTGAAATGCAGGCAGATAGGGCAGGGTCCAGGGGAAAACAAAGGCAGGTGAGACATAGCAGGGGCAGACATGGCAGTTTGAGCAGCCTAACCACAGGAACCAACCACGCAGAAATAATAAAATGTTTTTGGATACAGAGCGGGAGGCATGGGAAACCAAGAGAGGGCCTGCAGTAAACAAGATGTATGAATGCATAGAAACAGAAAAGGGTCAGCATAGGAACAGAGAAAGAACACATAGACACAGGGAAAGTTCAGGTCCGCTGCTGGGCAAAAACAATTGAGGGAATCAATCAGGTGAGGACACAGGTAGACCCAGAGCAGGCTTGTAGCAAATATATACCCCTGGACCACAAGGCTTAACGGGCAGCCCACTATTGGGTCCCTCTCCCCTTGGGGGAGCCTGAATCTGCTTGTAATAAATTTTCCACACTTTTGCTTAAATCTTCTGGTCCGCGGAGCTCATTCTTCGGCATCGCAAGACACGACCCGGGGGGAAAACACCTCGGCTCACCATTCCAGTCATCACATCCACTGAGCCAAACCAGCCAGGGCAATACCCAAATTTTTAAATCTTTCTGGGAAATATATTTTTTCTATCTGGAATCCATGTGAGATTTTTTTATTCTTGTAATTAAAAAATTTTGCTACGCTATGTCAGCCCACCACCACCACCCATCCTAGCCCTGAGCTTTTTCTTTCAGTTGTTATTCTTTCTAAAGGATCGTAGAAAGACAGCCGTGGGTTCAGAATGGGAGACTTTATTCTGGTTGTCTGAGGCAGAAGAACCAAGGAGTTTTTGGCCAGTTTTTAGAGTCTACATTTCTATTCAGCCAGTAGGATAGGGATGACATTTTGGCCTATCTTCTTCCAAGTATAGTAGAGCTGCCTTCACCACAAGGATCATGGCTTATTTTTTTCAGCCTAGCTCCACAAGGCTTATAATTTGTGGCAAGATCAGCCAGACTATTTTCTTAAATAACAGTTTTACTGACATAATTCACATATCATATGACTCACCCCTTTAAAGTGTACAGTTCAATGTTTTTTATATTCACAGATATGTGCAACCACCACCACAATCAATTTTAGAACATTTTCATCACATCAATAAGAAACCCCATCCCCCTTAGCTATCACCCCCTATCCATTCAATCCCCCATCCCTAAGCAACCACTAATCTACTTTCTGTATCTATGGATTTGCTTATTTTGGAATTTTATATAAATTATATCATGTAACATGCAGTCTTTTGTTACTGACTTCTTTAGCATAATGTTTTCGAGGTTCATTCATGTTGTAGCATGTATCAGTACTTCATTCCTTTTTTGGCCAAATAACATTCCATTGTATGAATATTACCACATTTTGTTTATCCATTCTTCAGTTGATAGACATTTGGGGTGGTTTCCCCCTTTTTCACTACTATGAATAATGCTGATACAAGTTTTTATAGACATATGTTTTCATTTCTCTTGGATAGACACCAATGAGTGGGATTTCGGAGCTATATTCTAAATCTGTGTTTAACCATTTGTTTTCCAAAGTAGCTGCACCATTTTACATTTGCACAATCAGTTTAGGAGATTTCTGATTTCTTCACATCCTCCTCAGCACTTGTTATCTGACTTTGGTTTATGGAGATTCTGTGTGTGAGAAGTTGTATCTCTTTGTGGTTTTGACTTCATTTCCCTGATGACCAATGATGTGCAGCATCTTCACAATTGTTTATTGGCCATTTGTATATTTTCTCTGGAGAAATGTCTAGTCACATACACTGCCCACTTTTAAATTGGATTGTCTTTTAATTGAGTTGTAAAAGTTCTTTCTATATTCTAGATACTAGTCTGTTATTAAATATGTGATTTGAAAATATTTTCTCCCATTCTGTGTGTCAGATTTTCACCTTCTTGATAATTGCCGGGGCTGACCAGCAGCCTCTGAATGACAGATGAACAGAGTGACTGTGGGGGAGAGGGCTAAGGGAAGGCCTGACTGACAGCAGCCAGGCAGCCTCCATTGCCTGCCTCATTAGACCTTTATTGGAATTTTTATCTTTAGACTAGGGGCTCGGTGCACGAAATTCATGCACTGGGCGTCAGGGGTCCCTCAGCCCAACCTGCCCCCTCTCACATACTGGGAGCCCTCAGGGGATGTCCTACTGACAGCTTAGGCCCACACCCCATGGGGAGCGGGCCTAAGCCACAGCCTGGCCTCCCTTTGTGGGAGGCAACCGGTCTTATCAGAAGGCACCAGCCCCATCACTCCGCTGCTGCAGCCACTGCCAGTCACCGCAGCTGCCAAGGTGTTTTCATCAACATGGACTCCAGTCCCTTCACCAAGAAAAAAATGACAATTTTCTTTAGGCATTTTCAAGATGTGTCTTTCATAGGATATGCATTTCTTTATTTATTTTTTATCCTCACCTGAGGATATGTTTCCATTGACTTTTAGAGAATGTGGAAGAGAAAGGGAAAGACAGAGAGAAACATCAAAGTGAGAGGAACACTTTGATTGGTTGCCTCCTGCATGAGCCCTGATCTGGGCCCCGGCTAGGGAGGAGCCTGCAACCTACATACATGCCCTTGATCAGACTCGAACCCAGACCCTGCTGTCTGCAGGCTGATGCATTATCCACTGAGTCAAACCGGCTAGGGCCGGATATGACATTTCTTAGCCCTCCAGCAGCGGACCTTTGTTTTTTTTCTCCAGAAGTGTGGTGGAAAAACCCTAGATCACCTTTTTGGATTCTTATTACCCAAGTTACTAAGAATATTACCAGTGGCATACAGGAAGCTTAGCCAATGTGCAGTCAGTAAAGGTGTTTCCTCTATAGTTCACACCAATCGAGGGCTGGGGCCTGCCCAGGCCTAAAGCCTCTGGCCGAAGCTGTAGGCCTGGGCAGGCCCCTCCAGCTCCCTCTGATCACCGGCTCAGCCCCTGCCCAGGCCTGCCCAGACCGAAAGCCTCTTGGGGAGGAGCAGACCCCCAGCTCCCTGCGATCAATTGCAGGGGGTCCGCTCCTGTCCAGGCCGAAAGCAGACCCCCAGCTCCCTGCCCAGGTGATCGATTGCAGGGGGTCCGCTCCTGCACCAGGCCGAAGCAACCCCCAGCTCCCTGCGATCGATTGCAGAGGGTCTGCTCCAGCACCAGGCCGAAAGCATCTACTGGAGGCTTTCGGCCTGGGGCCAGAGCGGACACCCAGCTCCCTGCGATTGATTGCAGGGGGTCCACTCCTGCACCAGGCCGAAGCAACCCCCAGCTCCCTGCGATCGATTGCAGGGGGTCCACTCCTACACCAGGCCTAAGCAACCCCCAGCTCCCTGTGATCGATTGCAGGGGGTCCACTCCTACACCAGGCCGAAAGCCTTGGTTGGAAGCTTTTGGCCTGGTGCCGGAGCAGACACCCAGCTCCCTGCAATCGATCGCAGGGAGTCCGCTGGTGCACCAGGCTGAAGCAACCCCCAGCTCCCTGCGATCGATTTCAGGGGGTCTGCACTCCAGCAGCAGGGCTGAGGGTACTGGGCACCGCCATCTTGTGGCTGTGGGGGCTGCCATTTTTGTCACGGAGTGATGGTTAATTTGCATATTACTCTATTATTAGATAGGATACAATCAGTAGGGTGAGTAATCTTGGGAGGACACATGTGTTTACATTGTCCTCTAGGCAAGGGCATCCAGGGATTAAGCATAAGGATTCCAGTAAACACCCAGGGGTCTGCACATGCACAGGCTTGTTTGGAAAGGTCAAGGATTAATTAGGGGTGCCACCTTCGACACTCCCCTAAGTCTCCCCTAAGTCAGAATTCCGGTAAACAGGGCAGGCGGCCTTCCACACACTTCCCTTTTATCAGAATGTCCTCCTTACAACTTTCCAACCAAGTCTCGTGTACTCCCCAACAGATATTGTCATTTGAAGTTTTTTATTTTGATGAAATCCTATTTACCTATTTTTTCTTTTGTTTCTTGTGTTCTTGGTGTCCCGCCCAAGAACCATTGCCTAATTAGAGGTCATGAAGATTGCTGCCTATGCTTTCCTCTAAGGGTTTTAGTTGTAGTTCATATATGTAGGTCTTTGGTCCATTGTGAGTTAGTATTTTTATGTAGTGTGAAGTAAGGGTCCCACCTCATTTTTTTGCAAGTGAAAATCCAGCTGTCCTGGTACCATTTGTTGAAAAAAAACCCACACTATTCTTTTTGTATTGAATTGTCTTGGAATCCTTGTCAAAAATTAATTGACCTTAAATATAAGGGGCTATTCTGGAATCTCTATTTTGTTCAGTTGATCCATATGTATGATCTTGTGCCAGTACCACACAGTGTTGATTTCTGCAGTTTTGTAATTTTATAAGTATAATAATCAGGAAATATTAGCCTTTTAACTTTCTTCTTTTTCAAGATTGCCTGACTCTTTGGGTCCCTCAACATTCCATACGAACTTTAGGACCAGTTTGCCTATTTTTGCAGTAAAGCCAGCTGCAATTTTAATAGGAGCTCATTCAGTCTGTACATAATTTGAGGAGTATTTCCACTTTACCAATATTACATTTTCCAGGCCATGAACACAGATGATTTCCATGTGTTTGTCTTTTTAAATTTCTTTCAGCAATGATTTTATTTTTGTTTGTTTGTTTTGTTAATCCTCACTCAAGGATATTTTTTCCACTGATCTTTAGAAAAAGTGGAAGGAATGGGGAAGAGGAGAGAGAGAGAAACTTCAATGTGAGAGAGACATGTTGATTGGTTGCCCCCTGCACTCGTCCTAACCAGGGCTGGAACCTGCAACCCAGGTATGTGTCCTTGACTGGGAATTGAACCCTTCAGTACATGGGCCGATGCTCTAACCACTGAGTAGCCATACTAGCCAGGGCTGTTTTGTAGTTTTTAGTGTATGTCCTGTACTTCTTTTGTTAAATTTATTCCTAAGTATTTTATTTTTTTTATTCTATTGTAAATGTAATCATTTTCTTTGGTTTCAGATTATTCTTTGCCAGTGTATGGAAATATGATTGATTTTTATATATCAACTAGAGGCCCAGTGCATGAAATTTGTGCACTCGGGGAGGAGGGTCCCTCAGCCTGGCCTGTGCCCTCTCGCAGTCTGGGAGCCCTCAGGGGATGTCCAACTGGTGGGGAACAGGCCTAAGCCAGCAGTCAGACATCCTTAGCACTGCTGTGGAGGCAGGAGAGGCTCCCGCCACCGCCACTGTGCTTGCCAGCTGTGAGCCTGGCTCAGGGCTTCTGGCTGAGCAGCTCTCCCCCTGTGGGAGCACACTGACCACCAGGGGGCAGCTCCTGTGTTGAGCGTCTGCCCCCAGTGGTCAGTGTATGTCATAGTGACCGGTCATTCCACCGTTTGGTCGATTTACATATTAGCCTTTTATTATATGGGATCATGTATTCTGCAAACTTGCTAAGCTAAGTTTGTTAATTATAATAGTTTCTAAAAAATTCTTTAGAATTTTCTATATGCAAGATCATATAATCTGCAAATAGAGTTAGTTTTATTTCTTCCTTTCTATCTAGATGCCTGTTATTTCTTGTTCTTGCCTAATTGCCTAGCTAGACTTTCTAGTTCAAAATTGTATACAAGTGATGAGAATAGACATTCTTGTCTTGTTCCTGATCATTGGGGGAGGTTCTTAGTCTTTCACTAGGAAGTGTGATGTTTGCTGCAGATTTTTCATAGATGCCATTTATTGACTTAGAGAGTCCCAATGTATTCCTAGTTTATTTAGTGTTATTATCATGAAAAGGTGTTGGAATTTGTCACGTGATTTTGCTGACTCTATTGAGGTGACCATGTGGTTTTGTCCTTTATTTTGTTAATAATAGAGGCCTGGTGCATGAAACTCTTGCACTGGGGGAGGGGGGGTTTCCTCAGCCCGGCCTGTGCCCTCTCGCAGTCCAGGACCCCTTGGGGGATGTAGCAGTGTGCCAAGTGGCAGACGGCCAGGGAGGAGCCCGAATTGGGGCCAGGTGCTGCTCATGCTCATCCCGGCCCACTGCACCTGCTGCCGCAGTGTCGAGAGAGGCTCCCGACGCTGTGGCAGCTGCGCTCGCCAGCTGTGAGCCCGGCTTCTGGCTGAGCGGTGCTCCCCCTGTGGAAGCACACTGACCACCAGGGGCAGCTCCTGTGTTGAGCATCTGCCCCCTGGTGGTCATTGCGCATCATAGCAACCGGTTGTTGTGCCATAATAGCCACTTAGGCTTTTATTATATAGCTTAGAGGATTGGTGCACGAATTCATGCACCAGTGGGGTCCCTTGGCCTGGCCTGTGGGATCAGGCTGAAACCGGGTCTTTGATATCCCCTGAGGGGTCCTGGATTGCAAGAGGGTGCAGGCTAGGCCAAGGGACCCCACCGGTGCACAATCAGGGCCGAGGAGGGATGTGGGAGGTTGGCCAGCCATGGAGGGACTGCAAGAGGGCTCCAGGGCATGTCTGGCCCATCTTGCTCAGTCCTGATTGGCCGGACCCCAGCAGCAAACTAACCTACTGGTCAGAGCATCTGCCCCCTGGTGGTCAGTGCACATCATAGCGACTGGTTGATTGGTCGACTGTCTGCCCCCTGGTGGTCAGTGCATGTTATAGCGACTGGTCGACTGGTTGACTGTCTGCTCCCTGGTGATCAGTGCACGTCTTAGCAAGCAGTTGAGCGGCCTTAGCTTATCATTAGCATATTATGTTTTGATTGGTTGAATGGCTGACCAGACACTTAGCATATTGAGCTTTTATTATATAGGATTCTAGAGGCCCAGTGCATGAAATTTGTGCACGGGGGGGTGGGGGGTTCCCTCAGCCCAGCCTGCACCCTCTCCAATTGGGGACCACTGTGGGATCGGGCCTAAACTGGCAGTTGGACATCCCTCTCGCAACCTGGGACCGCTGGCTCCTAACTGCTCACCTGCCTGCCTGCCTGATCGCCCCTAACTGCCTCTGCCTGCCAGCCTGATCACCCCTAACTGCCCTCCCCTGCCGGCCTGATTGCCCCCAACTGCCCTCCCCTGCCGGCCTGATCTCGCCCCCAATGGCCCTCCCCTGCTGGCCTGATCTCTCCCCCAACTGCCCTCCCCTTCTGGCCTGGTTGCCCCCAACTGCCCTCCCCTGCAGGCCTGATCTTGCCCCCAACTGCCCTCCTCTGCTGGCCAATTTGGTTCTGATTGGTTGGTTTCTATGCCAGTCAGCGTCAAAAGCTCTGCCTCCTAGGCAGCCATTGGCTCCCCACATCACCCAGACTTGGTTCTGATTGGTTGGTTCCTATGCCAGTCAGTGTCTCTGGGCCTATCAATGGGGCCTGATCAGAAAAATGGGGCTGATCAGCAGCCCCAATGGAGGCCTGGAGAGAAATAGAGGCATGGCTGCTGGCCAGACTGGGAGAGTAAGAGAGAAGCAAGTGCTGATCAAAAGCTGCCACAGAGGCAACGGATCAGTCCCTGCTTCTCTCTTCAGGCCTCTCTCTGGCCCTGATTCACAGCCTCCTCAGCAGTTAATGCTGGGGCACCGTGCCTGAAGTGGAAGCAGTCAGCGCTGGGTTGCCACCCAGCGCTGACTGCAGGACTTACTTCAGTACTGACTTCCAGTTGGTCCAGCCTAGGTGGTTACTGGTTGTTATAACCCAGGGGTTTCATATATTAGGATTGCATTAAATTGATTGATTTTCACTTGTTGAATCAATCTTTCATTATTGAGATAAAGAGATAAATCTCACTTTATCGTGGTATATAGTCTGACCTTTATGTTGCTGGATTTGGTATGCTAATATTTTCTAGAGATATTAGTCTAAAGTTGTCTTTTCTTGCCATATGTTTTTCTGGTTTTACAATCAGGATAATACTGATATCTTAGAATGAATTGTGAAGTGTTCTCTTATCTTCTATTTTTGGAAGCATCTACAAAAAAATGGTGTTAATTCTTCTTTAAAGATTTGCCAGAATTCACCAGTGAAGACATCTCATCTCATCTTTGTGGGTAGTTTTTTATAACTAATTCAATCTCTTTACTTGTTATAGTTCTAGTCAGATTTTCTATTTTTTCTTGAGTCAGTTTCAATAGTTTGTGTCCTTTTAGGAAATTATACATTTCACCTAGGCATACAATTGTTGATAGCATTCTGTTATAATCCTTTTTATTTCTATAAGTCAGTAGTAATGTCTCCTCTTTCATTTCTGATTTAAAAATTTGAATCTTCTTACTTGTTTTTCTTGGCCAATCTTTCTGAAGTTTTCTCAATTTAGTTGATCTTTATAGTAAACCAACTTTTGGCTTTAGATGTTTTTTCTATTGTTTCTCTATTTCATTAATATCTACTCTCATTTTTATTAATCCTTTTCTTCTACTTGCCTTGAATTTAGTTTGCTCTTTTTTTTTTTTTTTTGCCAGTAGCTTAATGTATAAGGTTAAGTTATTTTTTTAAAATATATTTTTATTTATTTCAGGAGGAAGGGAGAGGGAGAGAGAGATAGAAACATCAATGATGAGAGAGAATCATTGACTGGCTGTCTCCTGCCCACCCCCTACTGGCAATTGGTACTACTAAGGGCACATTCCTGGATTGCCCCCAACTGCCCTCCCCTGCCGACCTGATCTCACCCCCAATGGCCCTCCCCTGCTGGCCTGATCTCGCCCCCAACTTCCCTCCCCTCCTGGCCTGGTTGCCCCCAACTGCCCTCCCCTGCAGGCCTGATCTTGCCCCCAACTGCCCTCCTCTGCTGGCCAATTTGGTTCTGATCCACAATCCAGGCATGTGCCCTTGCCCAGAATCAAACCCAGGACCCTTCAGTCCACAGGCCAAGATGCTCTATCTACTGAGCCAAACCAGCTAGGGCTATACACACATTTTCTTACACACCTGAAACGATTAAGTCTCTCATTCTTTGCTGAGAGTTTCTGTGTGCGTGTGGGGCATGCCGTCAACATGCAGCCAGGCAGGTGACAACTCTGCCTTCGCCTCCACTTCTTGCTTGCATAGAGCTCCCAAGTTATTCAGAAGCAAGGGTTCAGTTCTTTCCTGAGCATGCACACAGTCTTCTAGAGTCCCAGGAATTTGTTGGAGATTTTTATAATCCCCTTTGCACAGCTCATTCTCCCGGTTTTCTGTAGGTGTTTATGTCAAGCTGTTGTTTGCCCCACCAGTTACCGCCATTTCAGGCAGCTGTGGTATTAAACAATAGCCACTGATTTTTTTCAGCAATTGCTCTGGCTTGGGGCTGGGGGAAGGGAAGGAAGCTGTTTATATTTGGTGAGCTCTGAGTCAGATCAAATGAGTGAGGTTTTCCAAGGAACTTCCAGGTATATCCAATAATGACTATTCTCTAGGAATGGGACTTTGGAGGAGTTCCAACCCCATCTGCTTCCTCCAGTGGCTGCAGGCTTCAGATTTTCACTGTGTTTGTGGGGTTGTTGGTTTGCAAGGCTATTGCAGAGGCTGGTAGAGAGGGTTGGGTATATGGCACGTTAAAATAACTCAAAATTTGCTATTGTAACCAACATTCAAGCTTTAAAATATGCTTCTTAGATCACTGCAAGCATTTAGTTAATTTCCAGAGTTTGGAAAAATGGATTTGGACAAATTTGGGGTGTTCTCACTGCTTTTATGGAGGGAGATGATTTTCAGAGATTTTTATTTCAGCACTCCCATCCATGTCACCTCTTTTAAAATCTCTAATTTGCCCTAGTTGGTTTGGTTCAGTGGATAGAGCGTTGGCCTGCAGACCAAAGTGTCCTGGGTTCAATTCTGGTCAAGGGCATGTACCTTGGTTGCAGTCTCCTCCCAGGCCTAAGCCCTGGTTGGGGCTCGTGCAGAAGGCAACCTATTGATGTGTTTCTCTCACATCGATATTTCTCTCGTCTTGCCCTCTCTCTTCCACTCTCTCTAAAAATCAATGGGAAAATATCCTCAGGTGAGGATTAAAAAAATAAATAAATCTCTAATCAGATTATATCCCAACATACTTAATATCTTCCTAAAGCAGTGATGGCGAACCTATGACACGCGTGTCAGCACTGACACGCGTAGCCATTTCTGATGACACGCGGCCGCATGCCGAGGATGAAACATTTGCTGCTCCTGAGGATGGAACATTTGCGACTAGAGTCTTGGAGTTAGTTTTTTCCTCAAAGTGACACACTACCCGAGTTATGCTCAGTTTTTTGGCGAAGTTTGACACACCAAGCTCCAAAGGTTGCCCATCACTGTCCTAAAGCCTTTTTACAGTTAAAATGTCAGTCCCTCTGCAGGCCTATCAGATTCAGCACGATGTTTGCCTCTCCTGCCCCTCTTATCTCACACCCTATTGCTCTCAGTTCTCTCCCTACCAAGCCACTCTGTCCTTTTTCCATTCCTTGAATATACCAGTCTGGTTCCTTCAGCTCATTCAGCTCCTCATAGAGGCTGTGCCTTCCCCACCCACCCTCACGGTCTTCATCACATCATCCTGATTTACTTTATCTATAACATCTGGCACTATCGGAAAAGACCTTGCACTTCGTGTCTTTATTGTACATTTGCTCTCTCCCTCACTAGACTGTGAACCCCACGCCAGCCAAAGCCCTGTCTGTCTTCTTCTCTGCCACATCCCACTGCTTACACAACATTAGGTATTTATTGTTGAGTGAGTTAAAAGCTAAATTCCCAGTTTACAGGCAACGAAAAGAGACCTACTGCAGTTCTATTATTATTATTATTTTATTATTTATTATTATTATTATTATTATTATTATTATTATATTTTTTAATCCTCACCCGAGGATATTTTCCCATTGATTTTTAGAGAGAGTGTAAGAGAGAGGGAAAGACAGAGAAAAACATCAATGTGAGAGAAACACATTGATTGGTTGCCTCCTGCACGCGCCCTGACCAGGGAGGGCCTGGGCCTGGGAGGAGCCTGTAACCAAGATACGTGCCCTTGACCAGAATTGAACCCGGGACTCTTTGGTCTGCAGGCCAATGCTCTAGCCACTGAGCCAAACCAGCTAGGTCCCTACTGCTGTTCTTAAAGGGGATTAAAACTTTGCTTTTCTCCCCTAAAATTTCTCAAATCTGTCTTCTGGCTGTCAAAATAAAGTTAATAAGCTTTCTCTTTAAGGACAATTTTTATAGTTGCGTTATAAAACTAGTTATAGTCTACAATAATTATGCCCAATATACATTCTTTTTTAAAAAAATAATTCTTTATTGTTGAAAGTATTACATATGCCCCCCTTTCTTCCCCATTAACCTTTTCCCCAATATATATTCTTAATCCCTTTTCATCTGGGCCTTATATCATCTGTTTATGTTAGAATTCAACTCTGTGTGTTACATAATCCAAAGATCATTTTCCTTCCCTTAACACTACAACAATATCACAGAAGAATTTTCAGTCCCTAAAGTACAGACCATAAGATATGAAAAGGAAATTAAACTATAATAAGCTATGGTTGTAAATTAGGCTCTTCGGCATGTGAATTTATTCTTCATTCTATCACTTAATATACTTAGTGCTAAATTATTCCCACAGAATTCTTATTTACTATAAGAAAACTCTCCACCTTTCTCTATCCTTTTTATGTTTTAGAACCATTTTTCCTCTTATGGAACTCTTTGCAGAGATGAAATGTCTGACATTATTGTGAGTCCTTTATTAGTATCCTAGTGGTGAGGACAGTGAGGTGTGGCCCAATGACTCACTCTGTGTAACTAACTCTCATCTGCCCAGGAACTGAGCCATATCCATAAATGTAAGAGACCCAGCACCAGATGTCAAAAGTCAGTGTTTATTCAGGAAAGGAAATATGTCACTGAGTGATTAACTCCGAGAAGCGAAGGCTAAACTTTTCAATCATCCGAATTCATATTAAAATGCCACTTTTCCTCTTTCCTTTGTAGTCAGGATTATTTACTCGACACTTGGGTTTTCAATGAGAAGACAGCCTGGGCACCTGTTAACATCAGCAGTTTCCTTTTTATGGTTAGTCTGTAAAATTAGCCTGGGAAATTCTGCAGTTAGTAATTTCCTGCTCTGAGACGAGTTTTTGGACTTACCCAGGATTGACCTGGGTGGATGCCACTCAGGTAAATACTCCTGAAGGCCAGGAATACCTGTACACGTGGAAGGAGCGGGAAACCAGAACCACAGGGCAGAGATGGCTTAGGCTGGTTGTAAGGAAACTTTCATTTATGTTGCAGGATGTTTCATTGACTTGGCACACGCAAGGCTTGGAGGCCCTGGCAAACTTGCTTGGTTGGCTGTAGCATGATGCTAACCGAATCTAAGGATGCTATCTGATTCCTCTCAGGTAGTTTCTTGGTTCAGGGAAAGAGAGTCAAACCCAACGCCACAAGCATTACCCTTGACCATTCACCTCAATCAAATGATTTAAAATTCTGTTCACAATTATGTTCCTTGTTCCATAGGAGATACTGGGAAATTTCTTGTAGAAGTCACTTTCTAAATGCTATCTTCTTGCGTCATCCAAGTTCCAAGTTTATTTCTAAAGAGAAATGTTTCTTAATATGGAGGAAGGTATTTTAAAAACTACATAAACAGAAAATTAAACAGATTGCATAAAACATTTAAACATTTAAACATTTTTTAGCTTGTTTATTTAACCAATATAGAGTATGTGCTTGAAATCAGATCCTAAGAATACAAAAGCCAGTAAGAAATAATTCCTGCCATCAAAAATTTACAATGTGATTAATACCCAGTTTTGGTTATTTGGAATATATGAACTTCTTTGTAGGAAAACAGTAATATGAGGTCACATGGAATTCAAAAAATTTTGACACAGTTCTAAAAGTAAGCTTTTCATTTTTTCCTTCTTAAAAATATCAAACCGATTTCTCTTGATGTTGTAAAATATTATAAAAATTTTATTTTGATAATATATACATATAATAATATACAGCCATTCAGCATCCTTTCAACCAATGATGGACCTCATATACGATGGTGGTTCTATAAGATTACAAAGGAACTGGAAAATTCCTGTCGCCTAGTGATGTATCCACCCTGACGTCGTCATAGTGCAGCGTCACTCAGGTGTCAGTGGTGCAAGCCGTATGAAAGTATAGATATAGTTATGTAACACTTGATAATGATGATAAACTGTATGTTACTAGTTTGTGTGTTTACTATACTATACTTTTATCATTATTTTGGAGTATAGTCTTTCTACTTATAAAATAAATGTTTTTGTAAAGCAGTGTGCTGTGTTACGACAGCAGCCTCATACATCTCATGTGTCATTAGCTCCTATGCTTGATTTAATCTCATGTTGTTTTCATGACTGTAGTGTAGCCTAAGAGCGCAGTGTTTATGAAGTCTGCAGCAGTGCACCGTGATGTCCCAGGCCTTCCCATTCACTCACCACTCACTCACTCACCACTCACTCACTCACTCACTCACACTCACTCACTCACTCACACTCACTCACTCACTCACTCACTCACCCAGAGCAACTTCCAGTCCTGCCAGCTCCATTCATAAGTGCCCCATACAGGTGAACTATTATCTTTCATACGGTCTTTTCCCAGTACCTTTTCTATGTTTAGATATGTTTTGATATATAAAAACTTACCATTGTGTTACAGTTGCCTGCAGTATTTAGTCAAGTAGCGTGCCGTACAGGTGTGTAGCCTAAGAGCAATCGGTATATCACAGAGCCTAGGTGTGTAGTAGGCTGTACCATATGGGTTCGTGGAAGTGCACTCGGTGATGTTTGCGCAGAGAAACTGCCTAACGTCACATTTCTCAAAAAGTAGCCTCATCATTAGACAGCACATGACTTGGTACAAATTAGGTCCAGGCACTTTTAAAAAGGAGTCTACGTTGAGTATCCTATTTAAGAATATAGTTCTGGGAGCTGTAATTTTTTATTAGTTTTTCACTCTTACATATTCATTGTAGAAAATTTAGACTATGCAAACCAAAAAGAAGAAAATAGAAAATAAATTATCCATAATCTAATCACACAGATATAACTAGATACTACTCAGATATATGTTTCAGAATAGGTCATTTAGCCTTTTATTATGGAGACAATAATAAACATTTATTCTATCTATAACAATAATTAAAATCTTAGCATACTGCTAAGCCTTTCCATGCAGTATCTCATTTAATAAAGAGGCTCAGGTTCTGCATATGCTCTGTGGCAGCTTTTAGTTTAATATATTGCGTGATACTTTTCTTTTCAATAAATATTCTAGTACGGCATCATTTTAAGTGGTGGCTGCATGGTGTTTTAACCATAGATGCATTTAATCAAATTAAAAAAATTTTTTTGAACTTTTTTGCTTTTATAATAAATGCAAGTGATGAGCATGTATTGTTTATAATAGCAAACAAGACAAAACAAAACCCACAAGCAAGAAAACATAACCTCCAAGATTATTTCCTTAGTATAAATTCTTAGAAATAATTCTGAAAACAAGTGCTTGAGCAAAATTAAGTCTTTTATATAGATAGTGCCAAAATAATACATCTTTTGAAGTCAGAGCATAGTGGACTTAATGATAAGCTGACATTTTCCCATAATGTAAACAGTTGTTTACCTAAGGCTCAGAGTGAACTATGCCACTCCTCTTGGGCCGCTCCTTCAGCAGCTGCAGCCTGTGAGTTGCCAGGAACTCACCTGACTGGCAAAAACCTTGGGACACTTTATTGGGCTCCTGGCACCTATTTATAACACGGGGGAGGTGATGCAATTGCCTTCCTTTCAGCTCAAATAAATGACTTCAAGTAAATTTGTGTAAGTTTAAAAGTCTAAAGAAGGTTTTTATAGGTTAAAACCTCCACTGCAACTTTTTTTATAGCCTCTTCCTATTACCATAACATCCAAGTCCTAAGACAAGTAGCTGAAGAATTATCAAGAAAGATTAGAAGGTGGGGTAAATCTAACCAGCAATGTGGTCTTATTTGACCTTGTCGATCAGATCCGAGGATTTACACCCGTTTAGGCTATGCACATCTTGAGACATACAGCATCGACCATCAGCCCTAGAAAAGTCCCTGGAAGGTTCTACATGCTCTTAACATTGGCACCAAAGAGACTGCTTAGGTCCCCTACATGTTCTTGTCAATGTCCTACAACAATTGATAAATATAAAGATCATATATATGATAGGTACGTGCATATCAAATAGTGGGGATGTTAGGAGGTCAACTCTAATACACCCTTATCACAAAAGGAGAGTTATTCGTCTTTAAAAAGTCCAAAGAAAATGCCAGTTTTGGGCTAAATATTGGAGAACTGTGAAAATTCCACATAAAGAGACAAAAAGAATAATAGTGGTCAGGCCAATGTGACCTCAACCCTCTCCCCAGCTCACGTGCTTCCCAGTTCCCTCATTGGTGTGGATTTGATTCTGAAACATTCTCTCTGGTGTCATTTGGTACTATAGTTGTGACTTCATTTTGTCCCTTAGAGAAAATGATGTAATGTAATTGGAAACTTAAAAAAAATATCTTTTCTCACATAAATACCAAACATATAAGTTAAAAAACAAAACAAAACCCTAGTTGTTTTGAGTCTCTTCCCCTGACCCAATAAACAAACTCATGTGTAGATTCCACAAAAAAAGAAATTAACTGGTAAATGACTGGTAACAGCAGTTCCTCCTTTGCCAAATCAAACTATAAAACATAGTTATACGTATATCAGCTGCGCAGCAGTGGGCTTATCACTGGTTTGAGATATCCCACCATATTTCCTGTGTTAGTTTAGAAGGCGGGGAGGTAGTTGCGTATTTACTTTGGTCTGCTGTGGGTGCTGCTGAGAGTTCTACTTTGTTCCACATTACATTACCTGCAAGTCACTCATAATGGGCTTCCTGAGTACATACTCTGCCTACACATGTCAAAGAAGCACTTAGGGTCAGTCTGGAATAGTTTTATAGGGAACAGCATTTTTAAGGCTAAAATAACTTCTTATACATCAATGTTACATTCAATTAGTGTCCTTTGACAAGTTTGTGATTTAAAAAATGATTTTTTTTTTGCCTTGCAGTACAAATAAAGTTGTGTATGTAATTTAAAGTAGGACTTTTTTTGTTTGTTTCAGTAGAGTTACCTGGGCCCACGGGAATATAATTCCTGGTATAATATTTTAAGTCCCAATATTATACACTGAGTTATAAATATTGATGCTGCTTTTCAAACAGGTTTTCAGTCTAAAGAATGACTTTTTGAAATTTGCCTCTTCCTTAAGTATGATTTTTTTAGTTTTCATATCATATGTTGGAATATATCCTCAATCTTATAAGGGAAGTTAATGATGATAAAATAAGCAGAAACTTATTTTCTCACTAACGTTCAAAAAAAGAGCTGCATTCCATAAAATGAGATACGCCTTGGCTGATGTGAAACCTATCAAAATGTAAGGTAGATTAAGCTATTGTATTTAGTATTTAGCATTATCTTTCACTGGATTCAGTGGCCTTAAACTTACTGCTGTTTATAGCATATATACAGGGGTGGGCAAAAGTAAATTTACAGTTGCGAGTATGCAAAACAGAATTTATTTTGCATTATTATTTATTAACTGTTGCATTACTTATTATTATGAACCTACTTTGCCAATCCCTGTATACATATATGTATATACATACATAAAATTCTTAAAGTTGGGCACAATTTTTAAAGAGAACTGATTTTTATATACTCAACAAGAACACGTATTACTCACGTCCCAAATATTTATTATATGCCAAGTCCTTAAAAATAATTGTTTTCTGTTAGAAATGATATAACTGTGAGAGAGTCTTCATTGTGCTCTTTTCAAGGGCAATTAAGCAATAAAATGGCATTGATAGTTGCTTTAGTTACTGATGGATGCTTCCACTTTATAAGCCATCACACTAACAGTTTTTATAATACCGGAACATGTTTAATATAGGATTTCTAAATTCTTTATTACTTATTTTGGCTCTGTGTTTGTTTGTGATGTGTGTGTGTGTATGTGACATGTGTATATGTGGTGAGCATGTCTGTATGTGTGTGTGTACACACATGTGCACATGTCTTGCTTTCCTTCAGCTCCTTCATTTCCCTCACCAGTTCCCCATTGTGTGGCTTGGATTATGAGAAATGATATGCCTTTGAACATACCCAGTGGTATTGCAAAATGCTTACTCATGACAGTTCTCCATTCTCTGGAGAATTTTTCTTTCAAAGTCACTCTGTAAAAGATGTCTGTACTTGGTTATATTAAAACTAGGACTTCGCCCGGCCGGAGGGGCTCAGCGGTTGAGCGTCAACCTATGAATCAGGAGGTCATGGTTCAATTCCAGGTCAGGGCACATGCCCAGGTTGTGGGCTCGATCCCCAGTGTGGGATAGGAAGGAGCAGCCGATCAATAATTCTTTCATCATTGATGTTTCTATCTCTCTCTCCCTCGCCCTTCCTCTCTGAAATCAATAAAAAAATATGTTTTAAAAAACAAACAAACTAGGACTTCCAAGAGACACTTGGGTAGTTGAAAGATTAGAACTTATAAGTGGAGGCACCTGGCTCTGCCTGGAGTGGATCTCTTGCTGGGAGCACTTGTGTGAAAGCGCTCATTCTCCCAGGTGGCATCTCCAGGCCCAGGAGGCGGGTGGTGTGTGCTGCCTGCTCCTCAGTGCTGCTTCTCACAAGGAAAAGGAGAAGCAAACTAGAAGCAGCTTTCCCACCGAGCAAAAGCCCTTTTCTCCGTTTAAAATCGAAGACAGAGGACCTGAACAGACACTTCTCCCAAGAAAACATACAAACGGCCCACGGATACAGGAGAAGATGCTCGACATCACTAGCTATCAAGGAAATTCAAATCGAAACTACAATGAGATACTACCTCACACCTGTTGGAATGGCTATGACCAAGACAAGTAATTACAAGTGTTGGAGAGGTTGTGGGAAAAAGGAACCCTCACTGCCGGTGCCACTATGGAAAACAGTATGGAGGCTCCTCAAAAAATTAAGAATAGAGTTACCATGTAAAGGTAGGTGCTACGCTGAGCTCTGGTGTGTAATTGTGGAGTTTCTGAAGGCCAGGGAGCCCGTGAAAAGAAAACTGAGATGAGAAGGGGAATCGCTTGGGAGGACTGTTGCTTTATCTCTCTTGTTGGAATAAACTAATGATCATGTGTTAATAGATTGCTTGCAATATTTTAAAAACGGATAAGAGTATAGAAATAGACTATGGTATTTTTTAAAAAGGAATAATTTATCAGTTATAGAAATTTAATGTAGAAGTAACTAATTTGTTTTTCTCTTTGAACATAGGCCCATGATCCTTTGTTGTTTAGAAATGTAAAAAGCATTGAAAACAAAGAATTTTTTACATAAGTTTTTGAAGTATGGTAGCAACCATACTTGGGTAAAAATTGCTGTTTAATATTTTAACCTTGCTGTTTTGGGTTCTGTACTCATTTAAAAGTTATTTTGATTTTCTGAACTTATGTATGATTGAATACTCCCTTGATGGCGGTTTGAATATCCCATTGATTGTGATCTCACTGGTCATCGAAGCACATTCCTGGGACCCAAGATGGTTCAATTATCCTAAATTGCCTCAGTAGCTACAGATAGTGCATTCCTGTTGACTCAGAGATCCCAGAATCTGGACAGCACAATTATTCTAAATTGTCCAGGTGGTCTGTCCCAGATAATGTGTTTCTGTTGATTCCGTGATTCGTAGATACTTTAACTAACTTGCTCAGTTTCACTTCTGTAAAATCGCGAAACAGGTTCCTCATTCCAGACCCAAAGATGTAATCGATACTTTTGTGATATTCTGCCAATGTAAGCCAGATGTGGCAAGCTGTTGGGGGCTGCGAGATTTGGAGCTTTAGCCCCTCGTATGCCACTGGCCGTTAATAAATGACTCCATAATTCGACTTTTTTGAGGCGTCCTTTGTAAGATGGGGGTTACACCACAACATTTTCAGCAAACTTATTTGATGGCAAAACATAACCTGAAATAATGTTAGGTTAGTCCTTATGTAGTCTTTTACTTATACATTTTTGTAAATGTACACACTGATAACATGCCACATAATACAAGAACCATTTTAACTTTTGGAAATCTGAAAAATTCTGATGTAACTGGAACCCAGAGTTTTCATATAAGGAATGGTGTGCCTGAATATACATATTAAATTCATGAATAAAACAAATACTCCTGTGGCTCTTTATAGAGATTTAGTCCGTATAAACCCCAGTGCCTCGGACTGGTAACTTTTTTGAGGGCCTAATTCAATACAACATATGTTTACTGAATTGGTACTTTGAGGGGACTATCAAGATTAAAAGAGGTGATTGCTGCCCTTAAGAATTGGCATTATAGTGGGGAACGCACTTCCACTGAAGTTTAACATGATTACATTGCAATCGATGCTGTAGCAGGACTATAATCAGAGAGCAGAGACAGATGAGAGCCAGGATCTCCGTGGGAGGCGGAGTCTGGACATTTGGGGGAGGGTGAGAGAAAACTGTCTAAAGTGCTGATATTTTCATTCCTTTTTCTTTCTAAGTAATACTTTGTGTTGTTAACATCCTTTCTGTGAGACCTAAGAGAACCTCTGGAATCGGCATTCCCAAAACGTCCCCAGGGTTAGGAGACTCACAGAGAAATTGTGAACACTGGGAGGGGCAACCCAGCCATTTAGAATGATTAGCATTGTCAAGAGTCTTCCTAACCAGAGGTGGCGCTGTTGCAGACGGGATGTCTCTTCCAGATGTGGGGTTCAGGAATTACAATTGTCCGGGAAAGGGATATGTTAAAGCCTCCCTTCTTTGGTGGTTGATACTGAAATACATTGATTAAAACCCCCGAAAGAGTAGTGGGTAGTGGAGAAAGAAACTGAGTATTAAAACATGACTAAAACGTAATTAAAACCAGCTTTCCCACTAAATCCTAAAAGTGCTAGACCAAGCCCTGAGAGTGAGTAAATGAGAGACATAAGGATTTTTCCCCCCAAAGCCTCATTTGTGTCAAAGGTACCTTATGGTTCTGGTGCATTTGTTCCTTTGACATTGCCCCCTTTTCTTTTAATTCCACTTTCATCATTGCCAGCATGCAGTTCCATCACATGGATATAACACATCCAGAATGACAGTGGATCTAGAGCTGCAGGCAGAGCAGCTCAGATCCTGGAATGAAGGTGTGTGCCCTGCAATGGGAGAGACCATAGAAAAGTGCCCAGCATTCCATCAGCCACAGAGCAGCTGCCAACTCAGCAGGGAGGAAACACTCTCCTTTTGACCTGTGACAACTCCAGCATCTATGTGGCATGTCTGAGCTCTGGTGGCCTGACCGAAAAGCCCTAGTGATGAGCATCATAGAAGGGAAAAGTGCATGAGGACGAAGAGCACAAGAGCATATGCAGTCACTTAAACCCCAGCCTCCAGAGTCCAGGTTGTGAAAGCTCCCGGGGGAAAGGGCTCTCAAATGCACATAACCCCATGCAGAGGGAGCTGCTGATCACGGCTCTGGGGAAAGTGACTGGCTTGTAGTCATGGTCATAATTTCATTGTAGTGGCAGTTGCCAAACCCAGGAAGAAAATGGAGAAGAGAATAAATTTTACGGAATTATTTCCTCTCAAACACACAAAACTTGTCAACTTACTTGGCTTTGTATTCCTCCTAGCGTATGCCATCCACTGGCTGTCAAACTCATAAGATTTGTGGGTGGCAAGGTGATGTCATCTGTATTCAGCAGCTTGTAGTAATTTCCATTCCCAGCCCTGCTCAAAAGTTGAGAGTATTGCAGTAAATGGGATCTGAGCTTACAGACGAAAGCCTCACTTTTCTTTTCCATTGAAATTGCAATACTTTTCTCTTTAGCAGATGACAATTGTGCTGCCACCAACATTACATCATGCTATCTCCCTTGAAATGGCATCATCTGAGCGTGTGAGCACAGCTGTGAAAACAACACATACTTTCCTGTGAGCTTTGTAAACCCTCAAGGCACACATTAATTAATGTGCATTTTTAAAGTACAGTAATATCACCAATGTCATGTCAGAGGTATGGCTGCTGCGAGTGAGTCACGAGCAAGATTCAGGAGCTCAGAAGGCATGGAGAGATGAGGCCTGGGCACTGGGCCTGGGACCGGCGATGGAGGTCAGGCGTGGGCCTTGCTCGAGTGTGGAGGCCTGCTCCTGCAGAGCCCCGTGAGAAACCGCCCATCTGTCATACGAATGCACCCCTGAACCTCTAGATGCAGAGCCACCTGTGTCACCAAATGATCACCGAAAGGGGGACCAGGTGACAATTTCATATTCTGGAGACATTACTGTACAACTATCAAAATCTGGAGGGTTGAGGACCTTTCAACTGGTGACCCCCAATCTGAGAAGCATCAACAAACTGAACAAATGTACAGTCAGTGGATGCTGTCAGGCAGCACTGCAAAGCAAAAGGGCTCTTGGTGTTGGAAGTCAACTTCCGCTGGTAAGATGCCATGTTGATGGGTGGGAGAGGATTAGAAGTGCCTGGATGTGGATTGAAATGTGAACCCACAAATGGCAAAAACCGTCTAACTCAGAGTACATGCCCGCCTCGAGGTTACCAGCAATGACGTCAGCCATACTCTGTAAGAAGTGCCCTCCTGACAGTCACAGATGCCATGGGCTGTGAGCAGTGTGGGGGGTAGGGGGCCCCTGCTCGCACCTGGCACTGTGGCTGGGGCTCTCTTGGTAACTGTACTTAGTCTCTTGATCATCGGTCTCGTCATCCTTGGCTGTGTCAAAAAGCGTGGAGAGGAAAACAGAAGGAAGTTCGCCATGGCGGCAGCATGGTGCCTCCCTCAAGGAGCTGTGTAAGGACAGGCAGAGCCCTCTCGTCGGCAGGCTTCCTCCCCGGGACGCGCGTGTCCCTCCACAATGGAAGGCTACTCTGAGGCTCAGTCTCACCAAGTGAAGGGAAGACGTGGATGGTGTGTACGTAGCTAGAGCTACTGTAACAAAATGCCACAGACAGGAGGGCTTTAACAGCAGACGTTTACATCCTGTCGGTTCTGAGGCTGCAAGTTCCAGACCAAGGTGTTGGCAGGTTAGTTTCTCCTGAGGCCTCTCTCCTGGGCTCGCAGATGCCCGTCCCTTCCCTGTGTCCTCACAGGGTCTTCCCTGTGTGTGTCTGTGCCCTAATCTCCTCTTCCTATAAGGACACCAGTCCTGTTAGAGGAGGGCCCACAAATGACCTCATTTTAACTTAATTACCTCTTTAAAGTTCTTAGTAACTTAGTCACATTCTGGGGTACTGAGGTGAGGGCTACAACATGAGTTCGAGGGGCGTGAGTGCACAAGTCAGCGCATACATAACAGACACTCTGAGTCTGCATCTCCCACCAGCCAACCTCAAGAATGCTATTGGCCCGACCGGACAGGATGGCAGAGGTGTAACTAGGAGGGACACTCCAGAGCCTCAAAGCTGGGACCATTTGGACTTGGTTTTAGAGGTCTTCTGCTGCGAGCCCCCCCCCCTTTTTTTTTTCATTTAAAAAACAGCCTGTATTGTCTTATACAAGGGACATAGTTTAGATCTATGGAAACATTTTTTCTAGAAAAAGAGTGGATTTCTTCCTTCAATTCTTCCAAAATATGTTTCCAGGGTGCAGGGCGTTTCTTAAAATCCATATGAGGTCCTCATTATTGTGTCTGTTTTGCAGACACTTTGCCAGCAAGTCCTTGGCGGAGACAGTCCTATAACTCAGAAATTCCAGACTCGGCAAGCCCGGGGACACAGATGTGAGCAGTCGCCACGCCGACACTCTGCCTGACTGTGCATAGCAACACCACACACCTAGGAACGCCCCGGGCTCTTGGTCCGATAGGAGGGGGAGGATGCCACTGGGTGTGCTGGGATTTGGCTGGAACAACAGCAGTAACACCACTCTGTTTATGAAAAAATGCAAAGAGATTTTTAATGGAGCACAAACGTTAAGTTACATCACTGGGGTTTGCCCATCATTAAATGCATTTGGTTTATTTTATATTATGTCTGACCCACATGTGTGAGGCTGTGGATTCTTCCATGTATAGTACTAGTAAAACACTGAGCAAGAAGGCACAACTGACTAAGTACTCGATATACAAGACCTAATTTTTAATGGTGGTCAAAAGGTACACACCTTCACAGTTATCCCATTATCTGTAAGCATGATGACCGAAGGCCTTAATGCAATCAGTTTTAAAGTGTCTTAAACATTGATCTTTTTTGCATACATAGAATTAAAAAGAGGAAAAACATAGAAGATAATGACATCTCCAGAAGAAATTAAATTTGGACTAAAATACTTTAAAAGGCAATTTTATGTCTATGGAGATAAAATTTTACTAAAAATAAAATAAGAGAAGTAGATGAAAATGTACTTGTGTATTTTTTAAAAATGTCTCTCAAAGTTTCCCATAAGGGTCTCTGTTTATAAACAACTTTAAAATTAATTTCATTGCCTTACATGCCAGAAGTTTGGATTCAGAAAAAGGAAATTTAGGTGTACTCATTAAATAAAGTAGGTCTATTGAATGAGGCATTATTCTTTGGAAGTTAAGAGGAATAAACACAAATGTACCAGTGATTAGTCATTTGTTTTTGTTTTCTTTTTAACAGATGGGTGCTAATTCACTTTGAATTGATGTGCATGTAAATGTTTCAATGTTACTCAATCAGCTATTTATAAAATAGAACACAGTAGGGGCTGAGGAGTCTTTCATTGGAGATTGAAGGCATTAAGTTTCACTTCAACTTTTCAATTCAAAGCAAACAAATTCATAAGTAGTTTCTCTTTAATCATGAAGACAAGGTCTAATTTGCAGTATATTTAATCTATAATGCAAAAAGAGAATGACAGTTCTAACTTCTCAACTTAAGAAGGGCCATGTTGTTTAAAAGCAAAGGAAGGGAAGAAAACCCTGCTTTAGTCACTATGCCTAAGATAAGTATGATTTTCTTGAAAAAATTCTGGAACTGCTATTTACTGAATATTCCTATTCCCCCGAATTTTACTTGTTGAATTCCTAACCGAAATGTGATGGTATTGGGAGGTGAGCCTTTGGAAGATGACTGGGTCATGAGAGTGGAGCCCTCGTGAAGGGATTTGTGTCCTAATACGCGAAATCCCAGAGAGTGCCTCGCCCTTTTCGCCACGTGTGGACACAGTGAGAAGACGGCTGTCACCAGACACCAAATCTGCCAGCACCTTGATCTTGGACTTCCTAGCGTCCAGAATTGGGAGAAATAAATTTCTGTTGTTTTCAAGCCACCCAGTCTGTGGTGTTCTGTCACAGTAGCCCAAATGGACAGGAGCTTTCAGGTAAAGAGGCTTGGCTTTTGCATGCAATTTCATTCATCCATAACCAATTCCTAAATAATAATCTAAGAAATATAAAATTGGGAAAAACATCATTTATACAGAAAACAGAAAGCAAATCATAAAAAAGGCAGAAATTAACCCCTCCTCGCAGGCTCGGCATGACCTCCTAGGAAGTAAATAGGTCAAGTCCTGGTCCCCACGGAGTCTCTGGGCTGGGAGGGCTGCGTTTGGGAGGAAAAGGTGGGCGTGACTAGCCTGGAACATGCCCTGTGAAGGCTGGCTGGTGTGTGGACTGTTGGCATTGCCCAGGACAGTCAGCCTGGCCTTAGACATCAGGCTGCTGTCATAAGTGAAGAACAGGTTTCTAGCTCTGGCGGCAAAGTTTCTCAACGTGTAAAGGGGATTGTAAGTGTGGTGATATGCAGCCTGGTAAGGTTGGGCTGGCTGGAGACCCCAAAGAAGGAACCATTTCACTGAACAAGAGGCTGGTAGCTGTGGGAGCAGCACCCCTGGATGGTGGCCAATCTTTGTTGACACAATAACAGTCGAATACCAAAATTGAGCTGAAGAGACAGATATTCATGTGCAGATTGGAGGCCTAGCCAGAAGCCTGGTGCCAGGCAGAGTGGCTTCAATACAGATAGTAGAGCAATTGCAGAGACCAAACTCCCTAATCAGCATAGCCTGTGGCTCAGATGCATTCTTTGCTATCTTCAGACTAGATCACTGGATTAGCAACAATCACTAAGCAAGAATAAAACTAATATGGTGTCAATAAAAAGGTTACCATGAAATCCTACTAGTAAGAGTCAGAGAAAGTGTATATTTTTGAAAAATATTTGTGGCAATAAACAATGAATTTCCCACAGTATATGCTCTTTACTCACAATAACATTCAAGAAATATGCTCTTTATACTTTTTCCTATTTTGCATTATTTTTTACATTATGGTGTATATATATATGTGTGTGTATACACACACACACACACACATTTTTGGGACTCTATCTATCTGTACACACATATATATGTTTTGAAACTCTGATATTATCTGCTTAATTCTAAAACATTCCTCAACACCTCATTTCTCTTTATGGTTCTGCTTCCATCTCAGTGTCACATTATTGACAGCTCATCTTACGGTTCATTTAATTTTACAGAGAGCATATTTCTTGAATGTTATTGAGAATTGATTGCTTTGTCTCTTGACTTGGTTGGTTTTATCTTGTTTGTGTGCGTGTCTTGTAATTTTTTAGCTGAATGTTGGACATCATGTATAGAATAATCAACATTGAGGTAAATAGTATTTATATCTGTAAATGAGCACACCTCTTCTGTTAGGCCATTAGTATTGGAGGTTAAGTAAATCTGCCATTAGTATCAGAAGTTGAGGTGGATTTGAGTTTTGTTGTTGTTATGGTTACCTTCAGCGCACCACTGGTTTCAATTTCTCTAGCATTACCTTGTGTTTAGGATGAGGGTTAGGACTCCAAGTGTTTTCCTCAATATTCCTGCTCCACCCTCAACTTTCAGTCTTTTCCATGTGCCAAAGAGGAGGAAGTCTCTCTCCAGGCTCTTGCCCCCTCCCTTCTCGCTTATTATTTGGTGTTTGCTAGCCTGGTGGTGGGGAGGGGAAAGAATGGGTCTTTGTTTTCCCACTCCAGCTTTGGTCTTAGGCAGATCTGCTCCTTTCCTTGTAATAACCACTCTTGCAGTTTGGTACGGATAGTGGGTTGAATTTTGAAAAGCAGGGAAGTATGGCATGAGCAAAGGAGGAAAAGAGTTGAAAATGAATGCAACATCTAGCAGGAGCAGTAAGGAAACCAGCCTGCCCAGCAGAGTAGAGATGCAGAGATGAGTGACTCCGTTAGAACATCAGCCTGTGCACCGGAGGGTCGTGGGTTCTATTCCTAGACAAGGGCATGTACCTGGGTTGCAGGTTCGAGCCCTGCCCCTAGTCAGGGCGCATGCGGTAGGCAACCAATTGATGTGTCTCTCTCACATCGATGTTCCTTTCTCTCTCTCTCTCTCTCTCTCTGTCCCTCTTTCCCTTCCCTTCCACTCTCTCTGAAAATCAGTGGAAAAAAATATCCTCACTCCTTGGGTGAGGATAAAAAAAAAATACAATAATTGTTTCATTAATTTAGCCAGCTTAAATTCCCTGGCCAAGTATAATAATTTCTCCCCTACATGCACTCTTCTCTGTTGCCTCTCTCTGCCTTTGCTACTTCACTTGGCTAAATTCAACACTTTGCCTACTCTGGGGCGATATCACACAATAGAACATACCTGGAGAAAAACAAGGTATGTATGTCACAGTGACTTCAGGTAGGCCGTCAAAGCCACCAGGCAATCATACCTGACCTTTTTTAGACCGCTATTGCAGACCTTTCTTCCCTCCCCAAACTCCAATCCTCTTCCCCCGTCTGCAGTCTCAGCACATGTTATTGCTTCCCATTATGATGACAAAATGAAAGCAACTAGAAAAAGGCCGATATAACCTCCCACCACCAACTACATCTACCCACCTCTCTGGATCTGTGCTCACCCACTGTGCCTGCCCTTCTCTTATTACAGACAACTGTCCCTGCCCCTGGGGCCAGCCAACCTCCCCTCCTATGGACCTAGTGACATCCCTCACGCTCACTCAGGCACATAGCCCCAGAAAGCCTCCCTCTCTCTCCTGCCACATCAATGTTTTCTTCTTTTCTGGAGCAGCCTCATCAGCCTGGAAATGTGCTGGTTTGTTTTTTTCATATTAAAAAAGAAACAACCCTCTTGGCTGCATTCTCCCCTCTAATTTCTGTCGCACTCCTTGCCTTTTCTTGACAAGAGAAGTTCCTGGACATGGTGTTTATACTCATTGTTTCCAATTCCTCTCTCCCTGTCCCTCTTGAAACCTCTGCCTCTTTCTGTCCCTCCCCATCTGCTGGTCTTCTAAACAGTGAGGTGTCTAGGGCTCAGCCCTTGGATCTGTGCACTTCTCTACTCTCACTCAAACATTCATCTGATCCTATCCCATGGCTTCAAGTACCGTTATTGCGGTGTCTGCACCCAGACCACCATGATCAAGGTCACTGGTGGTCTACACATTGCCAAATCCAGAGATCAGTGTTAATGCTCATCACACCTGACCTGTCAGTAGGATGATGGGACACGTTTGAGAGTGAATGGGGCACTAGTAATGATTGCACCAAGTCCATAGGTATGAACGAGGATAGTGCAGGCCAAACCAAGATATAACAGCACATTTGAAACAACTGCTCACTCCCTTCCCTGGAAACATCTCTGCTCTTAACCGTCAGGGCCACAGTTACCAAGCTGTCCTCCTACCTCCCTGACGGTTCTTTGTCAGCCTCTGCCTCTTTCTGTCCCTCCCCATCTGCTGGTCTTCTAAACAGTGAGGTGCCTAGGGCTCAGCCCTTGGATCTGTGCTCTTCTCTACTCTCACTCAAACATTCATCTGATCCTATCCCATGGCTTTAAGTACCGTCCACATGCTAATGACTCTCAAATTTATCTCTGCCTAGAATTCAAATATCCCACTGCCTACTCTGTGTATCTACAGACATCTTCAATTGAATATGTGGAAAAAAATATATCCCCCAAATCTGTTTCCCATCAAAATTAACGAAGTCCTCTCTGTCGCTCTGGCTAAAAACCTCAAAGTCATCGTTTCTGCCCTTCTTTCTCTCTCAGCCCTCATTTGCTCAACCAGCAAACCCTGTTGGCATTTACATCAAACAGATCTGGAATCTGACCACTTCTCACTGCCCTGCCGCTTCCAACCTAGTGTGAGTCATCAGCATCTCGGCTGAGATATGGTAATAGCTCCCTAATTGTCTGCTCCTAACAGGACTTGTACGCCTGCACCCTTGGGGTTCCTCAGCACAGCTTTCAGAGCAATGCTGTTGAAATGGAAGTCAGAACCAGGATGTTCCTGCTGAAAACCCTCCCACGACTTCCCTGCTCATCTATCAAAGCCAATGTTCTCACTGCCTCCCTCTGTGCCCATTATCTCTGACACCTCATCTAATACCCCTTCATCCGTTCCGAGTCCTTTGCGGTTCCTGTTCCTTCAGCCAGGATCCCCTTCCTCCAAATATTCACATCTGCTGCTTCCTCACTTCCCTTGCTTCTTTACTCAAAACCCCCATGAGCCCTTCTTAAAATTCCAGTCCCATTGGGGCCCTGGCACTTCCTATCTCCCTCCCTCCCTTGCCTTTTCTCCTTTGCACTCACCACTGACCAGTGTGGCACAGGTCTTCTGTATCCTGTCTGTTGGCTCTTTCTCCAGCGAGAATTGAAGTTCCATTATAGCAGGGTTTGTTTGTTTATTTTTGCCTATATCCATTGTTGCTGAATCTCCAGCACCTAGGATTTAGCTTGACACAAACTAGACACTGACACATATTTCAAGTTCACATAATAGAGTGAATTTCCTGATAACTAAGTACATGAAATGGAAAAGAAGATGTTGCAGCTATTGCAAGTGAAAATAGACAATTATCTTCCCACCAGAAATATTCCTTAACTGTAATAAAGCCTTTTGCAAAGTGTTCTTCAGAGCAATAATGCCACAAGATACACCTGGAACAAAAGGAGTCTATGATCAGATCAGTTGGAAAACACTGCATTTGATGCTTTTAGAGATTCCTAGGGTGCATTCACATATGAAAATCTCTGGTAAGTCTTTTCGCAAATAAACACGTCTTTTCTTTCCTGCCCCCATGCCAGCTTCACCTGGCCATTCTCTTAGGCTCCCAGCTTCTTCGAACGCCTTTCCTGTGTTTGCAGGGCTTCCCACCTCACATCCCCAAGTTAGAACTAGAGTGCAGATCACTCAGCCCTAATACGGTGGGGCTTCCGTTGGAAGCCAGTTTTGTGAAGCAGGTGTCATGTGCCATCCATCCCTGCAAGGCTGGTGGCAGGGCAGAAGCTGTAGCGACCACATCGGGTGGCCTGTAGCAGAGGCGGGCCAGGCCAAGTTTGCACCCAAAGGTGGTAGCAATGGCACCTTGATCTGAGCAGTATTATGGCACAATTTGGACATTACTCCTGACGGTTTTGTCTTGTTTTAAACCAGTGTCCTGTACACATGTTTGAGTCTTAAGGGCCTTTTCTTAAGAAAATACCTATTAACTTGCAGGGACACCAGCATCCCTTCGGTGTCCGCTCCACATTGTGCTCTGAGGGTCCTGCAGTGGCCCTGCCCAGGAACCCCAGAGCAGAGGCCGACGGTGCACTGAGTAATCGCAGTGCTTGTCAGCTCTGGGAGCCAGGCAGGGCAGCAGTTCTCCTCTCCGGGCCCAGCGGACTGCAAACTGCAGCCAGAGTCGAGAACCACGCAGGTAGGCAAACCACTATCCTGGATTCTGGATTTGGAAGTGTTCTGGGATTCAGGCGGCCATTAAGAGCTGGCCTCTAAGCACCACGAGAGAAGTTTGTCCTTCTGCTCATAGGAACATCGCAGGCCACGGCCAAGGCCATCAACGCCAGCGAGCACGGCCAAGAGAGGAGTGGAGCTGCGTAGTGAGTGGCCTTCATCCTCGGTGGGAGGACTGCTCTCCTGTTCTCAAACCGGGTGCTGACCAGCAAGCTTCTGCATCAGCACACTGGCCCCTCACCGAGGGGGTCAGGGAGAGGACGGCCGTAATAGCCTCCAGCACATCAGGCCTGGGAGACTGGCAGGTGAGAAGAAGCATAAGAGTCAGCATGTGCGAGGACTAAGTGGGCCACGGTGGGGACAGCCAGGGCCAGCTATCCGTGGACTTTGAGAAATAGCACAGTTCTTTCAGCTTAGTGGTCACAATAAATAGGAAAATCTTCCTATTTTCCCCGGCGTGGAGCTCACATGGATTTTGAAAGCTTGATCTCCCCCAACTGAATCTAGTATGTTACAATGTGCCTTCTTGTGCTTACTGTTTAGAACAGTGGTTCTCAACCTTTCTAATGCTGCGACCCTTTAATACAGTTCCTAATGTCGCGACCCACAGGTTGAGAACCGCTAGCAGGGTTGCCTAAGACCATCGGAAAACACACGTATTTACATTACGATTCATTAACAGTAGCAAAATGACAGTTATGAAGTGGCAACGAAAATAATTTTATGGTTGGGGGTCACCACAACATGAGGAGCTGTATTAAAGGGTCGCGGCATTGGGAAGGTGGAGAACCACTGGTTTAGAAGGAAGTGGACAGTGTTGTCTGAGGAAGTTATGTGGGGAGTTATCGAATATCCATTAGCCATTTAAAACACTGACAATAGCTCTGCTGCTCGGGGTGACTCCAGGCTGGGAAGTCGCTGCAGTCTTTTCCTTTACATGTTCTCTGATGAGAGCAGCCCTCCAGGCCCACCCTCTTTCTCAACCATCACGTTGAACGGTTACAAAAGCTCAGTGAGAAAAGTATGGTTTCTCTCCTTATAGACACCTTCTTGAATGCTCTGACCAACCGAACGACAGGATGCAAATGTGTGCAGTGCCCGCCTAAAGCAGCGCCGTCGGCCCAATAACAGCTCAGGACGCACCTGTTCAAGTGGCTCAGATGGTGGCAGTTTGGTTTCTGTATGAGCGATGTTCTGCGGGGCTCTCGTCCCAAAATGACACTCACTGGGGTTCATTTTACCTTCAGGGGGTGACAACGAAAGCCAGGGTTTGCCCTCCCTAGCAGTTCCTCCCAGTTTGGTGACCATTGTGCTCACTGGGATGAGGACAGCTTTACACAAGAGGCTTTGCCTTATTTGCTGGGCCAGGGCTGTAATCGTCAGGGTTCTTGGTCAAGGAAGCCACTATCTAAAGGTAAACAAAGGCGACGTTTCATTAATTCTTTCGTGTATTCGTTCACCAGCCTACACTAGACACCGCATTTACACGCCTCGCCCATGGAGTCTAGAGTGGAAGCCTGACACCAAGCAAAAATTACTCAGACAAATGACTCCTCTGCTCAGGGGTTCGAGGGAAAGGACAATATGGCAGCACAGTGGGGGCAGGGAGCTGCTCCCTGCCGGGGTTAGGAAAGTCTTCCCTGAGAAAGTTGTATTCACTTCGTTGTTGTACAACTTAACTTCTCTGTCTTCAGGCCGCTCAGGGTGGGGCTCTAGCAGGGGCACTGGCAGCTGCTGTCACACAAAGCCACAGGCCCGTCCCTCTGAGCCTGGGATTGAGAGGAAGGTGAGCACAGCCGCAGGGGAGGCTGAGCGGTTTGGGGCATTTCTGTCGATGGGCCATCCAGGAAAGGCAGGATGTGACTGATGCAGAGGAGGGGGATGTCATTCCCAGCAAATGACAAGGGAACAGGGAACAGCCAAGACTAAGTCATCGAGTCTGAGTGGAACCGGGGAGAGAGATTTGGGTAGAAAGATGGGCTCCTTCACCCAACACTGTTGAGCACCTACTCTGTGCCAGGAGTTTGGGTTCCAGGAGATAGTGATGAATATGACAGGTAGGTGTGGCCTTCATGGGGCTCACCAATGGAGAAGGGCCATGAGCTAACTGAACACACAAATCTGCAACAAAACAGCATCAAGTTGGGAAAGGGGCCGTGCGGTGATGCAGCAATGGGGAGAGCACTGTGGGCAGAGGAAGGCTGCGCCAGAGAGATGCTGGGGGAAGGTGTCCCTGAGGAGGTGATGTGGAGGCAGGAGGCCTGAGGGCACAAGGAGGCCAGTCACAGGGGAAGACAAGAGAGGGAGCAAGCACTGGGCGCTATAGGTGCAGAGGAGGGAAACATGTGGAGGGTACGAAGAATCATCCGAAATGGCTAGAACCTGGGGGAGCCGGGCTAGCGGTGCAGCAGGAGATTGTGTCTTTCCCGAAGGCCCCCGAAAGTCAAGGGAAAGAGCTGGGATTTTATTCAAGGTGACAAGGAAGCCACTGAAGGACGGTAAGTGAAGAAGGAGGTGATTCAATTCTAGCTGCCATCTGAAGAACAGATGGGACGGACACATGGGTGGTAACATAAGAATTAGGAGGCTATTTCAGATGACAAAACGAGAAGGGATATGGCAGTCATGGAAGTGATCAGTGGACTGGAGTTGGCTTTCAGAAACGAAAATGATTGAGCTTGCTGATGTGAGGTGGGGGCTGGACTCCGGATTGAGGCACAGCACTAAGGATAAAGGGGAAAAAAGGATGAACAACCTGTGTTTCTGCTTTGAGCAAACAGCAGCCTTTACAGAGGTGGAGAAACTAAAGGACAAGCAGATGGCTGTGGGGAGTCAAAGTTTGGCTTTGGCTACACCTGTAAGATAAACAAGTGGTGATACCAGGGAGATAGTGAATGCTCAGAGAAAGACCTCAGCTGGTAATATAAATTTTGGAGTCATCACATATAGACAGTGTCTAAAGCCATGGCTATGAATGGGATCACTTAGGGAGTGAGTGTAGAGAGAAGAAAAGTGGGCTGGAGACCAAGCCTGAAGAAACTTAGGTCTAGAAGTTAGGTTGAGGAGGGAGGAGTAAGGTAGGGGCAAATCCGAGAAGCTGAGGCTAGTGTTGATCCAGATACGGGTCTATAGGGGGCCAGTATCAACTGTACTGAAGCTGCCGAGAAGCCTGGGAGATGAGGAGAGCAAAGTATTCTTCTGGCTTGCCAATGCAGACTTCTTCAGTGACGGGTGTATGGTGGGCATGGGAACCAGAATGGCATGTGCTAAAGAATTAATGGAAAGTGAAATGCAGGTAATTCTTGTAAGATTTTGCTATGAAGGGAAACTAAAGAATTGGGATAGCCCTGGCTCAGTTGGTTGGAGTGTCATCCTGTACACCAAAAGGTGGTGGGTTTGGTTCCTGGTTAGGGCACATACCCAGGTTGTGGGCCCCAGGCACATGTGGGAGGCAACCAACCGATGTTTCTCTCTCTCTCCTTCTCTCCCTCCCTCCTGTCCTCTCTCTCTCTCTGAAAGTAGTAAAATAAAATACAAAGAATTGGGATAGTGGTTGGGGCATCATGAGGTCAAGGGGCTTTAAAAACATTTAAGGTAGGAGATACTAAAGTATGTTTGTACAAAGATGGAAATGATCCGAGAGAGAGAGAGAGAGCAGTTGAAATTAATGCAGGAGAGAGAAAGCTGAGAGAGAGAAGTCTTTGAGCTGAGATGGTGTGAGTTTCCATGCCTGCTCTAACAAACTACCACCAACTGTGGGACTTACAACACACATTTATTCTCTTCCAGTTCTGGAGGTCAGAAGTTCAAATACTAGTTTCACTGGACTAAAGTCAAATTGTCAGTAGGGCCAAAGGCTCCTCTGGAGGCCCTAGGGAAGAATCTGTATCTTCGCTTTTTCCAGCTTCTGAGCTGCATTCCCTGGTTCATTGTCCCTTCCTCCGTCTTCAGTCAGCAGTGAAGCATCTTCAAACCTCTCTCTGCTCTGGTCACACCGTCTGCTCATCCACAGTCAAATTTCCTCGGCCTCTTTATTATAAGGACACTCGTGATTACACTTAGGGTCTATCCAGATATCCAGGATAATCTCCCCACCTCAAAATCCTTCCTCTTTAATCACCCTCAAAGTCTCCTTTGTCCTGTAAAGTCACACTCAGAGGTTCCAGGGATTAGGACCTGGAATGGCTCTAAAACACCTCTGGAGGACTGTCCTTCCTAGGAGGAGGGTAATTTCTCTCTGTGTAACCAGAGGAAGAGGGGGAAGAGGCTCATGCAGGGCTGTACAGATTTGGTGGTGAAAAGATGAGGGAGGGGATGCTTTTTGGCTTCAATTTCTGAGAGAATTACGAGTTCATGTTGACAGCTGAGAGGGATGATGACCGAAGGAGGGTGGAGAGGGGACTGCATACAGTGGAAAAACAAACTAACTTTTAGGCTTTTCAGCATCACTGCAGGAGAGGTGGCAAGGTAGTCAGTATAAGGATGAGAATCCAGGGGATGTAATTTGATCAGGAGGCAAGGGAAAATAGGAGGCAAGGGATGGTGAGGAGACAGTGAGATGGTGGGATTGGGAGCTCACAGGTCATGAGGGGATATTGAGCAAAGTGAACTGTAAGTGCAAGAGGTGTTGGGCAGAGTTGGATGCCTTTAATTAGGATTTTGGAGACAGTGCAGTTTCTGGTGATGCCAAGTTCTAGGGTTTCCTCTTTTGGAGGGAGTCCCTGAAGGACAAACAGATGACCATCCACCTAGATGTTGAAGCCACCAGGAATGAAGACAGGAAAGGGGTGGCCCGGAAGCAAAGTCTTCAGTGAATGGGGTGCTGGTGCGGGGGAGTGAGCTGGAAGAAGTTAGATGATGAACGTAGAGAGATGACAGGAACCAGAAGAGCAGTAAATGCCATACCTAATGGCATCAATTAAATGGGAGCTGGGGGTTGGCCAGCAGAAGGCGAAGAAATGGTTTGGGAGGAGCAATGGGGAGCAGGAAAGCTACCTCCTGTATTTCCTGGCTGTAAGGGACTCAGGTGTGAAAGAGTATTAACAGTTAAGAGGGCTCCTACGTTTCCACACTTGTACTAAGTAAGGAAAGAAGTGGATGCAATAAGAATGTGTGCTAATCTTTCGCTGGAATTTCCCAACATCACAGTGGAAGGGTTTGGGAAGTATGAGATTTGTGGGAGGATAGAGACGAGAGTCTGGCAACAGGTTATTGGAGAGGATCCCTGGATGTGTAATAGCGAGTTTTATAAGGACACCAAGCACATGGAATCACATCACAGAGGGCCTCGAGAATGTGTCTTACCTTGAGGTTGGGGTGTTGAGCAGCAAACTATCATAGTCAAAGGCAGGCTTTAGGAAAATCAATCCTGAAGAAAAGAGGTCCTTCCTTTTTTTTTTTAAATATATTTTTTAATTGATTTTTTTACAGAGAGGAAGGGAGAGGGATAGAGAGTCAGAAATACCGATGAGAGAGAAACATCGATCAGCTGCCTCCCGCACACCTCCCACTGGGGATGTGCCCGCAACCAAGGTACATGCCCTTGACAGGAATTGAACCTGGGACCTTTCAGTCCGCAGGCCGACGCTCTATCCACTGAGCCAAACCGGTCAGGGCAAAAGAGGTCCTTCCTTAGAAAGCTATTGCAACAGGCCAGTATTAAGGGTTCAGGGTACAAATTCTGAGAATAGTGGAAGAAATAATAGCTCTAAGAAATGTGCTTGGTTTGAATTAGAGCAGATAAGGGAAATGAGAGAGTCGGGAATGGTTCTCATGTTTCAGCTTAAGTGGGGAGGAGAATAGGCTTTGAATGGAAATTAATGGTTTTGGTAATCGGCAAGTCATGGCTAAAGGTTCAGCAGTGGCTGAATCGGAGGCTGGAGCCCTGTCATGACAGGTGAATCAGTGGGCTCTTCCCCTGATGCCAGGCCTGGAGTCACGGCCTCCAGTTTCCCAGACTGAGGATAATCAAGGACCAAGCAGGATCCAGGAAGCTAACCACGGATGGTCGATAATTTAGTTTCAGATCCCCAGGGCAGGGTCTGAACCTTCAGTTACCATAGGCAATAAGGGCTGTGTGCAGGTGTGAATTGTGAGGTGCCCAAGACCAGGGGATACCTTTCAGCCATTCCACAAGGGACAGGTTCAGCAGGAGTAGGGATGTTGTCATTCATCTTTCTAACTCTCAGGCACCATGACGTAGGGCACGGTAAGACACACCAGCTGGTCTTGTAAGGAGGAGGCCTGCAGGACTTGTCTACAAGAGGCAGCTCTGACTTTCCCCCCTATCCTCGCCCAAGTTAAGGCAGGGCAGGGATAAGAGGCAAGGGTTCCATCACACCTTTGAGCTCAGACTCAGAATCACAGTTGATGTCTCGCCAAGAATTTGACTCATCCAGGTGCACACCCCACCTACTTTTGCTCAATTTCCTACATTCTGCTGACAGCCATCTCTTTTCTTCCCTTTGCCCAAAAGGCCGGGTCTCTGTCTGCCAAGATGAATCCAGGCTGACATTCCCTCTGTGGCATTCCTGCCTGGTCTCCGACCCTCCAACCTTCACCCTTGCTCTGAGCTGAGCGGGCACTGCTTGGGTTTGGGGAAGCGCAGGGGCCCGGTGGGACTAAGCCGAACCGTCGCGGGAGGTGCTGAAGGCCTGGCAAGTAGGGCTCACCCGGGAACCAGGACCGGAACCAGGACCCACCACGTCTCCGGCGCTGCGGGCGCGCGCGCTCAGCCTGGGCCGGGCGCGGGCGCGCCGAGCGGGGCGGGGCGGGGAAGGGGCGCGGCTTCGGTGGGCGGCGCGCGGGGCCGACGGCAGCGGGGGCGCCGCGGAAGGGACCGGCCGCCGCGGTAGGAACGCGCCAGCCCCGCCGCGATGCCCGCGCGCCCCGGACGCCTCTTCCCCGCGCGGCCCCGGCTGCTGGCCCCGGCCGCGCTGCTGCTGCTGCTGTTCGGCCATGGCGGCCGCGGGCGCTGGGGCGCCAGGGCCCAGGTGCCGGGCGCGGCGGCGGATGAGCCCCACGCGGCGTTCGGCGGGGACCCGGAGGACCCGCACACCAAGCACCTGTACACGGCCGACATGTTCACGCACGGGATCCGGAGCGCCGCGCACTTCGTCATGTTCTTCGCGCCCTGGTAACTGGACGGGCCGGGCCCCCCAAGCCCCGCAATCTGCGCTCCCGGAGCGGCGCCGGGCCGGGGCCTGAGGGTGCGGGGACCCCGGCGGGCCGCGGGGCGGGCCGGGGCGCTCGCGGCTGACGTGGCGCCGGGCGGCCGGGGCGGTGCAGGAGGGGGCGGTCCCGACCCGGGAGCCCGGAATAGGCCGTCCCTCCCCTACCCAAGGCCCCCTCCCCCGAGTCCCTGGACCCGACCAGGGGCAGGGCACTCGTGGAGCTCTGGGGCTGCTGGAAGCCTGGGGGCCACCCCTCAGTCCCCTGCCCCAAACTTGCTGCGCCGGCCGGAGGCCTGCCTGAGCGGCGGGGCCGGGGCCACGTGCGGCGGCCAGTGGGAACCAGGGGTCCC
The DNA here is from genome assembly GCF_027574615.1 of Eptesicus fuscus. Classification (NCBI taxonomy): domain Eukaryota; kingdom Metazoa; phylum Chordata; class Mammalia; order Chiroptera; family Vespertilionidae; genus Eptesicus; species Eptesicus fuscus. The sequence goes on from NC_072481.1 coordinate 87,793,770, forward strand.
GCCGCGGATTCTGTCCTCGCGCTGCAGGGCTAGTCGTCTGCCGGAGGGTTTAATGGGAAAATAGGAACTCACAGAGGTGTGCATGCCTACTTTGTGGGTCCCTAAGGTGGGAAGGGTGGCCCAGGCAGAAGAGGGTTCCTGTGCCGCCAGAGTAGTGCGAATTCTGGGGAGGCCCCTGCAGCTCCGGTGGATGGGGTGGCCGGAGCCCACTGGCCCTCCGCCCAAGGCCGTCTTCTGGCTCCTCCTCCCCTCTGCTCTCCTGGGGCCTGTTCATCTAGGAAGTGCGAGATGGCAGAACTCACCGCGTAAAGACGACGGTACCTCTGGCCATGGGTCTGGGGTAGGGCTAACCTCAGAGACCCCTACCTGAGAGTTGTCCTCGCGGAGGACTTCCTGTCATTCACACCAGCACCGGTGGTGTTTTTCCCCCCAGGTGCCTCGGTGAAGGGAGGGTCTCACGGGGCAGAGCAGAAAGCTAGTGTTTGGGCAAGAGGCCGTTTGCAGGCTTATTGCAGAATTTGGCCGCCTTCCCCAGTGTGGGGGAGAAGCCCATTGAGAGGTGGGAAAGGGATGTAAGAAGGAACAAAGAGAAGATGCCTAAGAAAAACAGCCTATTCAGGAAACGTGCTGGCAGAAGTTGGAGGAACTTTTTCCCCTTTCTCCCCATATTCAAGTTATTACTGGATTTTATTCAGTTTATTTGGAGTTAAGTCAACTTTCGGGGGCGGGTTTGAGTCACAGCTATCATGTATTAACAGTGTTTCAAGTTCCCAAGAACCAACTGACTTGGATTTTTAGAACCACTGTGGTATAGAAAAGTACATAAAATAATTACTCAGTATTAATAGTTACTTTGGGAAGGAGTATTCTTAGAGTAACTATTTCAAGTATGTACAATACTTAATTGGAGCTAATTCCAGTGGAATAAATCTGTCTCTGTATTTTCTCTTTTTATTTTTAGAAGAAAAAAATGACATGTAGACATAATAAGTCCATGCATGTAATGGAGTTTTAATTTTGGAGAATCTGTAATACTCACCAGCTAGTCCTGGACTGAGTGAGGGAGAAGATGGCAAATTTGAGCTCTTGGTATTAAGTACATTCTTTTTTCATTGTATGTGGTTTATGATCTTTTAGGTGGATGCCCCCAGAAAAAGCAACTTAAAGTTTTTATTTTGCTTCTGAATAGTCTACTATAAAATATTTAAACAGATATGTGGGGTTTTCTATGATGACATTTAAAAGTTACACTCTAACAGCAGATTGGAACTCAGATAGAATATGCAGTGGGTTCCCCCAACCCCTCATCTCATTCCAGTTTCCGTTTCTGTGGGATACTGGAAGCCCACATGTGGTTTGAGATCAGGGGTACCATGCAATGAAAACATTGACCTTTGTATTTTTGCTCTGAACTTGACAGCCGTAGGGTAGTCCCGCTGTGGGTTTTGTGCCAGTATCTTCTCTAGGGCTGGTTTGCAGGGCACACTAAACCTGGTGGTGACAGTGAGGTGAAGGTTGGGGCCACCTCCCTGGGGGTACTAGGTAGCTTTGCTCTGCTACATGGCCAAAGACACCTTGTGAATGCAGCTGCTGTCTCAGGTTCATGCTGTAGCCAGAAGGGTCCCAAACCAGAAGTGCTAACTACATGGCACCTGTGGATCTATCACTGAGAAACTGCCAAACACTTAAGCATACCACAAGCATGTGCTAGATGCAGGGAACACAGTTGTGAAAAAGATAATGCTGTCGTCTTGGCCCTTTTTCCACATATACATAGATATAACACTGGTTTTTCCCTCACAATTATCTTTCAGAAAAGAGGGAATCATATTGTTTTGGTATATCTCATAAAGCAGGGATTCTCTTAGCTGCCCAAGAAAGTGCTGCTTAGGGAAGATACATTGGCTTGAAGCAAACTTTTTTTGTGCTACCTTTAGATGTGTATTATAGAGATCATCTGTCAGAAAAGAAGAGAAATTATTGAATTGAGAAATTATCTTGAGGATAAGCAAGCATCCTCAAAGCATTAAAGGTCACTTTGGAAAGCAGGACAGCACGCAGTTACATTGTAGACATCATGCATACACACTTAGCAGGTGAATGGGAAAAAAAAGTACCCATGTGCCGTAATGATACATGACTGCCTGAAGCTTGATACAAAGTTCCTAGAATTCAGTCATGGCACTGCAGACAGCAGACGATAAAGAAGATCAGTTATCTGACAATAGGTTTAGTTGATGGGAAAGATGCTGATGCTGTTAAGACGTGTAAAGAACAGCACGAACCAATCATTCCAAGTTAACATTATTTTAAATGATCGGCGATTTAAAAATATCTGTGTGTAGTTAAATTCATACAGTGACTATTATAAGCATACATTTGATTATATCAAATTTAGAAGTGTAAGTGGTCACAAACTTTTTTAAAGCTTCTCATTGGAGAGTATGCAGAATTGATTTAATTTTGGGGTAGCCTTGCATTTGCAGATATTGGGTATATAGTAGAGGAGACCTGACTAAATAACAAAGAGGCAATTATAGCAAAAAGTGCTAGGCTGCATCAGTAGAGGAAGAGAAGAGAATGGGCTCCGAATAGCCTGAGAAGTCAGGGCTGGAGGAAGTGACACCTAAACGAAACCTGAAAGGCAAACAGCAATTAGCTGGGTGGGTTTAGGGAGGAAGCACCAGAGCGCATGTAGTGATTCCATGGCAAGCCAAGCTCTGGCTCTTTCAGAAAACTGCGGATCCTGCAGTGTAGTACAGGGGGAGACTGCAAGGGCTGGAGGCAGCTGGGGCACCGAGGTGAAGGGGGAGGTCAGTAGGGGCACCTCAGGAGGACCTAGCACAGTACCTTGCTAAATCTGGATGTCATGATAAGAACCCTGGAGGGACTTTCAGGTGGGTGGGTTGTAAGCAGGGGAGTGAGGTTTTGCACTGATTGTGAGCTCACCCATCTCTGCCGTGGTGTAAAGAAGGGATCAGAGAGCCCCATTGCCCGTGGAAATGGCTGAAGGGGGGCAGGGGTTGGGCATCCCCTGACCCTGCACTCAGTATACTTGTTGCTCTCACCTTGTTACAGGTGTGGGCACTGCCAGCGGCTGCAGCCTACTTGGAATGAACTGGGAGACAAGTACAACAGCATGGAAGATGCCAAAATCTACGTGGCTAAAGTGGACTGCACGGCCAGCTCAGACGTGTGCTCCGACCAGGGGGTGCGAGGATACCCCACGTAAGTGGGAAGGGCACATGCTTCCCGTATCTTCCAGGTTTTCCACATCCGTTGGCCAGCTGCCTCTGGCCAAAGGAAGCCCAAGTTACATTTTTGGCCCCTTCCTTTGTAGTTCTGAGGCGTGAGGGGCTGCTAAATTTAAGCAGGCAGTCCTGTTGTTAGGAAAGATTATATTTAACACCAGGTCTATATTAGGTGTCTTTTTGTACCTTCTATGGAAAAAGCCTTTGATTAATCAGTGTTGGGTTTTCCTGTTTATAGGAACATGTGTTTTCAAGGTAAAAACGATGGTCTCTATGAGGTCCTGTCAGGTTTGATGTTCACGAGGACATTACACAATTGAGTACAGATTTTGTCATCAATTTAGTATTGATTTTTGATCACTCTGTTATTCCTAAGCATCTTCCTAGAGTAATTCCCATGTGACTAGCACAAGGCTGTTTCTTTTGGACAGAAAGGTAACAAAGTGGGATACAGTGGTTCTGACAAGGAACATGACTTCCTTCCTTGACAGTTAAAAGGGTTTTTTTGGTTTTAAGAAATAGAAATGGAAACTGACTTAATAAACAAAGAAGGCTGTGAGGGAAGCTCTGAGACTCAGCGCCAAAGATTTGGGGGCCTGTTTTTATGGGTCTCCCTTAAGATGTCTTTACCTTCTGGCTCTGGCTCTGTTGCCAGGGTGGACTTGGCCCACCACTCACTGGCCCAGCTTGGACGGGTGTTCATTCCGGGAACAGTCTTGTGGCCAGAGAGGCCGGATCTCGTAGGAAAACAGCAGCTCCATTCAGGCCACACGGCGGTGGAGAGCCCTTCTCCAAAAAAGGGAGGACAGCGGAGGGGTTGGCTGCTGTAGCCCCAGAAATACTTGTTCACGTTGATGGATTAAGGAAAGTCTATGTAAAACCTGAGCTTATCTCCCAACCTGGGAGTCAGTGTGGAAAAGTGGAAGGACCTCTGGGCTGGAACCTAGAGGCCAGGGTTGAATCCCAGCTCCACCGTCTAGTTATCATGTAACTCTGGCCGCACTGGTTAACTTCTGAGTCTAAAGTAAGGACGCTGAGACTCACCCCACCCCCTGAACATTGTTGTGAAATAGAATGTGTGCAGACACCATTCTGAGCATACCCAGCAAATGTGAGGCTTCCCCTAACATTTGGAAATTCGGCATTTCCACATAGGACTCTGGAATTCTTGGTCTTTGGTGAATGCTCGCTAATCTGAGTGCCGTAGTTCAAGTCTGCATCAAGTCAGGTCACATAGAGATAAAATTTCCCACCATGTGTCCCTACCTAAAGGCACCAGTGTCCTGGGCGTCATCGCATTGCCTTTAAAGTAAACTCTGCTTGGATGGAGTGTCCCAAAGACGCGGTCACTGAGTCGTGGGAGCAGGAGAGGAGATGGCTGCTCACCTATTGAGAGCCTGTGACCTCAAAGTGCAGGGTCCGCAGCGATGGTTGACTGTGGTGGCCACTCTTAAACAGCTGGCCCTCTGTGGCCCTGTGGCTGTGTGCACCACCAGCTATGCCACAGGGAAGGCGAAACAACAGGAGCTGTCACAGGGCTGAGGGCGCACGGTAGGGGCAGCAGAGAGGGGAGGAGAGGTTCTACCTGGACTTGACTATACGAGTTATCTGGCTGCAACTCCATAGACGCTCTTCGCAGATTTTAAAAGATCCATGTTGGATCATGTGCCCTGATTTTTATTAATAAGACTAGAGGCCTGTTGCACGAAGAGATTCGTGCAATAGGCCTTTCTTCCCCTGGCTTCCAGCACCGATTTTCCTCCGGCACCCGGGACCCAGGCCTTCGCTCCGGCCGGAGTCTGCCATCTTTGCTGCAGACTCCAGCCAGAGTCTGCCATCCCCCCCGACTCCCCCCCACCCTCCCTCTCATAGCAGGCGCCCAGAGCAGCTGGGTGGCTGCCATCTTTGTCCTTCTAATTTGCATATTCCCTCCTGATTGGCTGGTGGGCGTAGCGGAGGTATGGTCAACTTACATGTTTGTCTATTCTTAGGTAAGATGAGGTCTCCCAAATAAAACATTGGTTTTGTGTTTGAAAAAAAAGTAAAGTGAGCTTACACTATGCCAGATGTGATTTGGGAAGGACCCTGCATGCCCATGACACACAGGTGCCTGAGGAGAGATTTGTTTCATTGAAGGCAGGAGGCGGATGTGCTGCATGAAATGTAGTCACAGGAGGCGGATGTGCTGCATAAAATGTTGTCACAGGTTGAGCTTTTACTTGCAAGGCCTGAATCAAATAGCGGATGTCAACGCCTGAGCATGGGGAGTGTGTGTCGCTAAATCTGCCTTTGTGTCATTCTTCCTGGCCCCTGTAACTGGAGGCGAGGATTGGAGAGGCAGGCATTGAGTTCCCGTGCCCCTGCAGGTGGCTGACTGTGCTCAGGAAAGTGTTGAGGTCCTCCTGTGGAGCCAGAAAATAACCTTCGTCCTCTGGGAGAACGTGAGCAGGGGCAGGGCTGAAAGGGGTTCGTAGGGCTGCCATAAGAGTGCCACAAACTGCTGGTTGAAAAGAACAGACATTTATTCTCAGTTCTGGAGGCCAGCAGCTCAAAATCAAGGCATCAGCAGGGCCATGCTCCCTCGAAAACTGTCAGGAAAGCCTCCTTGCCTCTTCCCTGCTTCTGGGGGTTTGCTAGCAATCTTGGGTGTTCCTTGGCGTGTAGACACATCCCTCCAGTCCTCCATCTTCATGTGGCCTTCTCTCTGTGTGTCCAAATTTCTCCTTTTCATAAGCACACAGTCATAGTAAATGAGAGCTCACCCTGTTAACCTCAGTTTAACTTACCTCCGTAAAAATACTCTTTCCACATAGGCCACATTCTCAGGTACTATGGTCAGGACTGCAACAGAACTGATTTGGGAGACACAGTTCAGTCCATAGCACTATCTCATTGCTTGTAGCAGAACTTGCGTCACATTGTTTTCCACAGTGACCCATAAATTTGCTCCCAGACAGTCTCCTTGAAAAAGAAATAGATGACCAAAAAACTCCCAAATGCCCATTGGGAGGTTGGTGATAGCAGAACAGTTTGGCCTTGTATCCTGCGGCTCTCTCTCCCTCCACAGTGAGAATTGAAGTCAGACCAAAAAGTCTGTAGAGGAAGCTCTAATTGTATTCCTAGGCTCTATGAACTTTAGGGAGAATCTCAGACTTGGGCAGGCAGAGAAATTTTCAGTCCATCAAAAAGAGATTTTTAAAAAGTGTTTATTTTGTTTTTGCTCAAAGCACACCACATTGGGAAAATACCACAGGTTGGGTTTTACTGATTTTTTTTTTTTAATATATTTTTTTAAATATATTTTATTGATTTTTCACAGAGAGGAAGGGATAGAGAGCTAGAAACGTCGATGAGAGAGAGAGACATCGACCAGCTGCCTCCTGCACACCCCCCACCGGGGGATGTGCCCGCAACCAATGTACATGCCCTTGACCGGAATCGAACCTGGGACCTTCCAGTCCGCAGACCGACACTCTATCCACTGAGCCAAACCGGTTTCGGCGGGTTTTACTGATTTTTAAAGTTAGCAAAGAAATGGGGAATGAGTTTGACAACACCTGGTCCTTTCTGATGTTTGAGGATCCTGAAGCTCTTTGGAGAGAGATGCTTGGAAGGGAGAAGGGAGGTGGAGAGGACAGTAGCATCATCTAGTTCTCTGGGCCAAGCACATGTTGGCAGAGCTTTATATGGTCCCAGGGACGGGTCTGGGCATTCTTCTTCTTCTTTTTTTTCCAATTATTTATTGTTTAAAGTATTACATATAAGTATTACTTATGTCTCCTTTTTTTCCCCATTGGCCACCCCCCAGCACATGTCCTCACCCCTCTAGTGTCTGTGTTCATTGGTTATGCTTATATGCATACAAGTCCTTTGGTTGATCTCTTACTCCTCATCCCCAACCTTCCCTACCTTCACTCTGAAGATTGACAGACTGTTTGATGCTTCTATGTCTCTGGATGTATTTTTGTTCATCAGTTATGTTGTTCATTATATTCCACAAATGAGTGAGATCATGTGATACTTATCTTTCTCTGACCGGCTTATTTTGCTTAGCATAATGCTCTCCAGGTCCATCCATGCTGTTGCAAATGGTAAGAGTTCCTTCTTTTTTCTTTTAAATATATTTTTTTATTGATTTCAGAGAGGAAGGGAGAGGGAGAGGGAGAGAGAGATAGAGACATCAGTGATGAGAGAGAATCATTGATCGGCTACCTTCTGCATGCATGTGCCCTTGTTCGGAATTGAACCCGGAACTCTTCAATCCACAGGTCGACACTCTATCCACGGAGCCAAACCGACTAGGGCTAAGAGTTCTTTATTTTTCACAGCAGCGTATTCTTAATTGTGAAATCATAATTTGGAGTTGCTTACAATGTTAAACTTCAGGAAGTCACAGGCATACTCACCAAATCTAGTTAGATTTTGGCTTTTTGTTACGGTTGTAAAAGTATAAGCTGCTGAGGAAGTGGCATGAATATTCTTTGTTGGAGGCACATTAGGAACGTCACCTAAGCCCATCGCAGGATCTTAGCTTCTGGGTGAGGCCAGTAAGCCTGTTTTAATGCAAAGACCTACTGCAGCCAGTGTGTTGGTTTTCTGGTGTAGCTGTGAAACTTCATTTTAAGTCATTTGGGGAGTTAGCTAGTCAAACCCACAGTTCTGATTGCGGCACATCTTACATTCTGACACTGAATTTTGGGCATCTGCCAACAGACTCCAGGTGCATGCTGTAGATTGTAAGGGGTGTTTCAGATGAGCAGGCTTGCCAAAAAAAGCCTATCTGTGTGTTTTTCTGTCAGTAGCCACATTTCCCTCTCCATCCTTGACATCTTCTACTAATTCTATCAATAGAAGAATTAATCCCACCCCCTTGTTTCTTGACACCTTCTACCTAGTTTTATCACGAGCATATTTTTCCATGACCGGTGGCATGATACAGGGTCTGGAAGCATTAACTTGAGCCCCTGGTGATGTCTTTTGCTCACCTCTAAAGGAATGCTCCATACTCTGTCTGCATATCTCTTCAGAGGCTAATATGTGTAGAAAAAGAAAAGATTCCTTCTCTGTGGGGAAGTGAGTAACCATCAGCCGTTGTCAAGGTTGTTCTTACACCTGGATGCTCATGCTTTGTAAGTCAAGGAGCTGTCATGGCAGCCGGAAATACAGTGCTGTTTCTACTACAGTTCTCATTTTAAAAATATAAAAAAGCGGGACATAAACTACTGAAGCTGGGAAGGATGGCAGACCCCTGGCAGGGAAAGCTGGAGAGTTCTGCACAAGTGAACACCTGCAGCCTGGGGTTTAATTCACAGCTTTGGGCTTGATGTGTCCACCTCAGCTTTATTTTTCTTGAATAAAATATAAAACTTTAAAGACTATAGGATTAAATGAATATATCATCTCCTAGATTATTTTTTTTCTTTGCAAGTTTCATCAGAGAGTGGCAGGTACTGCCTGGCTGCAGCCCACTGATCATTCACTTCCTGGCTGCCTCACTAGACCAGCTTGCTCCCTGATATGATGGTGCTCTTTGCTCAGAGCAGTTTGGAGTGTTTTAAAAAACTGCTCTGTCTAATCCTTTGTTCCCCTTTCAGCTTGAAGTTGTTCAAGCCTGGCCAGGAAGCTGTGAAATACCAAGGTCCCCGGGACTTCCAGGCGCTGGAGAACTGGATGCTGCAGACACTGAATGAGGAGCCTGCCGTGAGTGCACAGAGAGCTCCCTCCCTCTCTTTCTTCCTACATTTTGGGGTATAATAAAGAGGCTAGTTTAGGTGAAAAATTAAGGATAACTATTTTGAGATTACCTTTTACTTTTTTAGGACTCATTGATATAAAATTAACTTTTTTTCCTTCTCAGTTTTTTTATTGTGTTAAAAAACACAACAAAAAATGTACTATCTTCACTGTTTTAAGTGTACAGTTTAATGGCATTAAATACATTCATAATGTTGTGCAAAAATCACCACCCTCCATCTCCAGAACTCTCTTCATCTCTAAGACGGAAACGCAGTACAATTAAACACTAACTCCCCAGCCCCTTTCCCCCCAGCCCCTGGCAACCACCATTCTACGTTTTGTCTCTGTGATTTTAACTCTAAGTACCTTATGTAAGTGGAAAAGATTAACTTTTAAAAAACTTTTTATTATGGAAATATTCAAACATGTACAAAAGTAGAAAAAAGAGTCTAGTGCTGTGATGTCCAACCCGTGTGCCACAAGAATCTTTAAAACATGCAATGCCTGACTCTCCCAGTAGTTAGCTATGCGTGCCACGAGATGAAAAAGGCTGAAAACCGCTGGTCCAGTGAACGATGTCTGAGTGATGAGGAGTGTAAGGAAGATGGTCCCCTGTGCCCATCCCCCGCTTCAACAAGTATCCCAGAGTGTGAATCCTTCCTTTTCTTCTCAACCCTCAGTCCATAAGACCCTCCTGGCTTTGCTGATAACATTACTTAATACTCTTAAAACTTTTAGTGTCTTAATTTCCTCTGTACACTAGGGTAATAGCAGGAAGTTGTGGAAACTGGATGATTTCTGAGATTATTTTTTAAAGACATCGCTGTGTGTAGAATGTTACTTACTAAAAAATTTACAATCCTCTTCTCTTTGACGTTGGGAGCCTTAACTTTTTTATGAGTCATTGTGGATTGTAAGTCAGTCTTTACGTGTCCCTTCGAGTGTGGTGCTGACTGCTCAGTCCTCAGAGGATCGGGGGCTTTGGTGGTCCGTGGTGTTGTATTGGTGAGGGCCTGGAAAGGTGGCCAGTATTCCCGGGCTGGATGTTTCTGACGAAACATTTTAAGAGCAGCCGAAGTCTTTGAATGTAATCTCAATTTAAACACTTAACTTAGACTACTTTATTGTACCAGATAGGTATTCACAGATTTAAAGGTTGGTTGTGCTCATGTGCAATTCCAGTCTTTGGGGGGCTCAGCTGCTACTGCTGTCATTTCCCAGGGGGTCTGTGTGGTCCTTCATGACGTGTCCCTTTGAGTGTGCTGCCGACTGTCAGTCCCCAGAGGCTCCGGGGACTTTGGTGCTTCCTGCGTGCACCTGTACCTCACATCTCATAGTCTGAGTATATGGTGAAGAATGCTGGAATGTGGCATTGAATAAGTTGACCAGAGGCTTGTCTAACTTAAGTAACATGGGAAACCACAAACCTCACAGAGAGTAATTTGCATCTCCATCTTGGCAAGAGAGCTGGGTGAGCCAGGTGCGACTTTCATGTAGATTTTAGCTTCAGATTGTTTTCTTTTGTGAAAATGTTCTCTGATGGGAGGAAGCTAATTTTAAAGAGGAGCAAATAGTTTCGAGAAAACTTTCAAAACAAACTTTTCACACAAAAAAACCCCACAGTCTTCTATGTTGACGTTATTTAAGAAACCCGCAGCCAGTATCAGGAGGGCAGAGAGGCTCATCTGTGGGCCAGAGAGCGTCCCGTTCATGGGGGACAGCCTTGTGCGGGCTGGGAGGGCCGTGCGTGGGGCCAGGGCCAGGCTCGGCGTAGATGTCCTGAGAAGCGGCGTCTTGTCTCAGTGTGGGAGGGCACGGTGCATGGAATCCACCCATCACCACCCTAGAACCACAGGTAACCCACTGGCCATATCTTAGTACCTCAGAGCAACAGGGATCTCAGCCAACTGCTAGAAACAATGACTGTGCCTTACTGTAGAAAAGCTCATATATTCATACTTTGTATTGCAATCTGAAAACCTTTTCAATTTGAACTTTGCTGTTTATTATAAACAAAAACTTTTAAAAAAGTTATATTTATATCTATGTAACTAGATATATACATTTTTATATTTAGACAGGATAAATTTACATTTTTTTCCCCCATGAGTGTATGGCAATATTAAAGAAACTCAAAGAGAAGAAAACCTGCCATTTCTTACAGTCTACCCCAATTTTTACATTTCTGTGTTTACATCTGTATTAAACAGTTATAGTCATATGAACATAGTTCATTTCATGAATGATGTTCTTATATAGTGATATTGTCTTTATACTGATCACATATCATGACAATGGATATTTAGTTATTTATAATTTTCTGTTATCAGAAATGCTGTAAGGAACCTGTTTATAAAGGACATTTTTTTTCTACCTCTCAGGGATGTGTTAGCAAGACAAAAAAAATAAAAATAAAAGCAAGACCACTTTTATGGCTCTTGATCAATATTGGCAGGTTGCTTTCTTAATAATCTAGAGTGGGAAAAAAGATGGTGGCTGGCAGGAGCGAGAGGGTGTGAGTGAGCGGGTGAAAGGGGAGTGTGTGTGTGTGTGTGTGGTGTGTGTGTGAGTGTGTGTGAGTGAGGGACAGTTAGGTCCTGCAGGAGTATCAGGGCCTGGCAGACCAGGCTCTCCTGGATGGGAGCCCTTGCCATCGCTGCAGGCACTACCTGGGCTGCCGGGCTCGGGCATGGAGCCCATGCCATATTGAAGGCGAGAATGGCATCCTCTAGGAACTCATCATTACCATCACCCAGACAGGCCTTGGACACTGCCCGTGACCCTGCAGCCACTCCAGCCAAAATCCTGCTGCCCCACCCGCAGACTTGCAAACCTTAGGACATCTACCTCCAAGGGTGCATGGCTCCTGCAGCAGTAAGTGGGACTTCCCCGCCCCGGCTGCCAACCTCTGGACACCTCAGTCACACCGAACCAGCGCGCGCAGGGCCCTCTCACTCCCTGCCCTGGCAGGCGGCTCCCTGGTGCCTCTGGGAGCTGCCCCTAGGCGCGCGTGCATCCAACCAAGGGCACATGTAGCCAAAACTCGGACTTCCCCTTCCCTGAATGCTGACCCACAGATGCCATGGTTGTGTTGCTCAAGCATGCAGGCGCCCCAGCAGCCTGCCGCCTTGGCAGGCAGCTCCCAGGTGCCTTTGTGAACCACTGCAAGGCACGAGCATACCAACCAAGGGCACAGGGCTCCTGCAGCAGAAGGTGGATCTTGCACCTCCCTGGCTACCAGCATCCGGTCTCCATGGTCACATTGCTCCGGCACGCAGCGTCCCTGAGCCCACCGCCCCAGCAGACAGCTCCTGGGTGACTCTGTAAGCCACTGGTGGGCATGCGCATATCCAACCAAGGGTGCACAGTTCACGAAGCAGAAACTGGGATGTCCCCTTCCCCAGCGGCCGGCGTCTGGACACCACAATACGCCACAATCGCACTGCTCCAGCATGTGGGCCCCACGAGCACACAGCCCCGGCAGACAGCTCCTGGGCCCCTCTGTGAGCTGCCACTGGGCGCGTGCCTCCCCAACCAAGGGCCCACGGCCCCCTCTGCAGGATTCACGACTTCCCCCTCCCGACTACCTGCTTCTGAACACCTTGGCGAGTTACTGAGGACTTGCCTCCTCGGACAAGGTCACACAGCTTAAGCCACAGACACTGAGACTCCCACATCTCCAGCTGCTGGCTCCTGGACCCCCCTTGGCAATTTGCAGAAAGAAATTTGGGCCAGAGTCCCCCTGCCTCAACTGCAGACTATGGGACAGTTGCTCCCCACGGTCATGGGCTCCAGGACCTCATAGTGAATTGGAGAGTGACACTACCCCCAGCAAGAGTCACACAATGCCGGCCAAAGTCACAGTACCTGAGCCTCAGGCTCCGAGATCCCTTCCCAGGCCATGGACTTCAGGAAATCACAGTGAACACAGACCAGTGAGACCTCAGGCAACCCTTTTCACAAGAGCCAGAACCACAATCACATCCACAACAGCTTGCACAATGAAACCAGGGGGGAGTCACATTTCCAGACAATCCATGGCGAGATTTCATCCACGAATGAGAAATCAACATTCAAAGCCCAAATATATCAGAAGAACCCAAATAGCACAAGTAGGGGGCTCCACTAGATCACCAAGCCCAGGGGATCTGAGAGACTGCACCACTGGGTCCCAAAAATCACCAACTACATGGAACCACCCCCAAAAGAATCTGGACAGCAAAGCAGTTAGATCTAAGACATAGAAACAATTAAAACAATACAGCAAAAAAAAATAAAAATGGAAAGACAAAAAACAAACAAAAACAATCCCCAAAGGAAAGAAAAAGGAATCACCAGAAAAAGAATTAAATGAAATGGAGTCAAGTAACTGGACAGAGAAAGAATTCAGAGTAATGGTTATAAGGGTGCTTAAATGTCTGGAAGACAAATACACACAACTCTATGAGAATTATAAGGAGCTGAATGAGAATGTCACCAACATGAAAAGGAATCAAGAGGAGATGAAGAATGACATAGCTGCAATAAAGAATACAATGGAAGGCTTTAACAGTAGAGTAGTAGAAGCTGAGGACTGCATCAGCAAGCTAGAAGACAAAGTAGAAAAAAACACACAAACACAGCAGCAACTAGAAAGAAAACTTAAAAAAGCAGGAGGAGAGCCTAAGAGAGCTTTGGGACAACACCAAATGAACCAACATCGCATAATAGGGGTGCCAGAAGGAGAGGAAACGGAGCAAGGAATAGAAAACCTGTTTGAAGAAATAATAACAGAAAACTTCCCTGATGTTTGGAAGAAAAAAGCCACACAAGTTCAAGAAGCACATAGAGTCCCAAATAAGATGAACCCAAAAAAGACCGACACCAAGACACATCATAATTAAATTGGCAAACATCAACGACAAGGAAAGAATCTTAAAGGCTGCCAGAGAGAGACAGAAAGTTACCTACAAGGGATCTCCCATTAGACTATCAAATGCTTTATCAACAGAAACTCATCAGGCCAGAAGGGAATGGAATGAAATATACAAAGTGATGCAAAGCAAGGGAATGAATCCAAGAATACTATACTCAGCAAGGCTCTCATTCAAAATTGAAGGTGAAATCAGGAGCTTCACAGACAAAAAAGGGCTGAGGGAGTTTATCACTACCAAGCCAGCAATGCAAGAAATGCTGAAGGGACTACTGTAAATAGAAGAAACAGAAAGGGGAGAAGGAACACAGGCATAAAGAATAAAAATGGCGACTAACAAGTGCCTATCAATAATAACCTTAAAGGTAAATGGATTAAATGCTCCAATCAAAAGACATAAGATAGCTGAATGGGTAAGAAAACTATGACCCATATATTTGCTGTCTACAAGATACCCACCTCAGAACAAAGGACTCACACAGACTGATAGTGAAGAGATGGAAAATAATTTTTCAGGCAAATGGAAATGAAAAAAAAGCTGGAGTAGTAATATTTATATCTGACAAAATAGACCTCAAAGTGAAGGCCAGAACAAGAGATAAAGAGGGCCACTTCATAATACTAAAGGGAGCAATTAAACAAGAGGGTATAACTCTGGTAAACATATATGCACCCAATATAGGAGCAACCAAATACATAAAAAAAACTTCTGGAAGATATCAAGGGAGAGATCGACACCACTGGATAAATCCTGTAACCCAGTGGTTGGCAAACCACAGCTCGTGAGCCACATGCGGCTCTTTGGCCCCTTGAGTGTGGCTCTTCCACAAAATACCATGGCCTGGGTGAGTCAATTTTGAAGAAGTGGCATTAGAAGAAGTTTAAATTTAAAAAATTTGGCTCTCAAAAGAAATTTCAATCATTGTACTGTTGATATTTGGCTCTGCTGACTAATGAGTTTGCCAACCACTGCTCTAACCAAAAAATCAACAAAGAAACAGCAATCCTAAATGATTCACTAGAACAGATTGACATAATCGACATCTTCAGAACATTTCACCCTGAAGCTATAGAATATACATACTTCTCAAGTGCACATGGGACATTTTCAAAGATAAACCACATATTAGGACACAGGCAAAGTCTCTTCAAATTCAAGAAGATAGAAATCATACCACGCATCTTCTCAGATTACATTGGCATAAAATTAGAAATCAACTACAATAAAAACAATGAAAAAAATCAAACACTTGGAGGCTAAATAGCATGCTATTAAACAATGATTGGCTGACCAAAGAGATCAAAGAAGAAATAAAAAACATTATGGAAACAAATGACAATGAAAACACAATGATCTAAAATCTATGGGACACAGTGAAAGCAGTCCTGAGAGGAAAGTTCATAGCTCTACAGGTCTTCCTCAAAAAACAAGAAAAAAATGACAGTAAATTATCTAACCCTGCAACTTAAAGAATTAGAAAGAGAGCAACAAGAAAAGCCCAGAGTAAACAGAAGGAAGGAAATAATAAAGATCAGAGCATATATAAATGACATAGAGGGGGAAAAAAAAAACAATACAAAAAATCAACGAAACCAAGAGCTGGTTCATTGAAAGGATAAATAAGATCGATGAACCTCTAGCCGGCTCACCAAGAAACAAAGGGAGAGGACCCAAATAAACAAAATGAGAAATGAAAGAGGTGAAGTAACAACCGACCCCATAGACATACAAAGGATTGTAAAAAAAATATGAACAACTCCAACAAACCGAACAACCTTGATGAAATGGACATATTCCTAGAAAAACACAAGCTTCCAAAACTCAATCAGGAAGAATAAAAAAACCTGAATAGGCCAATAACTACAGATGAAATTGAAACAGTGATAAAAAAACTCCCAGCAAACAAAAGCCCCAGACCAGATGGCTTTACATGGGAGTTTTACCAAACATTCAAAGAAGAACTAAAATATATCCTTCTCAGACTATTCAAAAAAATTTAAGAGGAAGGCACATTTCTAACTTCTTTCTATGAAGCCAGCATTACCCTAATCCCAAAACCAGATAAAGACACTACGAAGAAAGAGAATTACAGGCCAATATCCCTGATGAACATAGATGCTAAAATCCTCAACAAAATTCTAGCAAATCGGATCCAGCATTACATTAGAAAGCTCATACATCATGACTAAGTGGGATTTATTCCAGGGATGCTAGGCAGGTACAATATCCCCAAATCAATGAACGTGATACATCACATAAACAAAGTGAAAGACAAAAATCACATAATCATATCAATTGATACAGAAAAGGAATTTGACAAAATCCAATACCCTTTCCAGATTAAAAACTCTCAGCAAATTGGTAATAGAGGGATCATACCTCAACATAATGAAAGCCCTATATGACAAACCTACAGCCAACACCATACTCAATGGGCAAAAACTAAACCCATTTCCCATAAGAACAGGAACAAGACAAGGATGCCCACTTTCACCCTCCTGTTTGACATAGTACTAGAAGTACCAGCCATAGCAATCAGACAAGAAGAAATAAAAGGCATCCAAATTGGAAAAGAAGTAAAACTGTCCTTATTTACAGATGACACGATACTATACATAGAAAACCCCAAAGACTCCATCAAAAAACTACTAGACCTAATAAATGAATTTGGCAATGTAGCAGGATGCAAAATTAACACCCAGAAATCTATGGCCTTTTTATACACCAATAATGAACTCACAGAAAGAGAAACTAAAAAAAAATCCCATTTACTACTGCAACAACAAAAAAATTAAGATACCTAAGAATAAATTTAACCAAGGAGGTAAAGGACCTGCACTCAGAAAATTACAGGACGCTGAAAAAAGCGACAGAGGAAGACAAAAACAAATGGAAATATACCGTGTTCATGGATTGGTAGAATCAACTTCATTAAAATGTCCATACTACCCAAAGCAATGTATACATTCAATGCAATCCCCATTAAAATACCAACAGCATATTTCAAAGACCTAGAACAAACTCTCCAAAAATTCATCTGGAATAAAAAAAGACCCCGAAAAGCTGCAGCAATCTTGAGAAAGAGGAACAATGTTGGAGGAGTCACAATACCAGATATCAAGCTGTATTACAAAGCCACTGTTCTCAAAACAGCATGGTACTGGCACAAGAACAGACATATAGATCAATGGAACAGAACAGAGAACCCAGAAATCGACCCAAACCACTATGCTCAATATTTGACAAAGGAGGCAAGAGCATACAATGGAGTCAAGACAGTCTCTTCAATAAATGGTGTTGGGAAAATTGGACAGACCCATGCAAAAAAAATGAAACTAGATCACCAACTTACACCATACACAAAAATAAACTCAAAATGGATAAAGGACTTAAACATAAGATGAGAAACCATAAAAATCTTAGAAGAATCCATAGGCAGCAAAATAGTAGACATATTTTGTAGCAATATCTTTACTAATACAGCATCTAGGGCAATGGAAACTAAGGAGAAAATAAATGAGACTACATCAAAATTAAAATCTTCTGATCAGCAAAAGAAACTATCAGTAAAACAATTAAGAAAGCCCACTGCATGGGAGAACATATTTGCTAATGTTATATCTGATAAGGGTTTATTCTCCAAAATTTATAGGGAACTCATCCAACTTAACAAAAGGAAGATAAACAATCCAATCAAATAATGGGCAAAGGACCTAAATAGACACTTTTCAAAAGAGGACATACAGAAGGTCAAGAGACATAGGAAAACATGCTCAAAGTCACTAATCATCCAAGAGCTGCAAATCAAAATGACAATGCGGTGCCATCTCACACCTGTCAGAATAGTTATCATCAACAAATGACAAGTGCTGGCGAGGATGCGGAGAAAAAGGAACCCTCGTGCACTGCTGGTGGGAATGCAGACTGGTGCAGCCACTGTGGAGAACAGTATGGAGTTTCCTCAAAAAATTAAAAATGGAATTTCCATTTGACCCAGGAATCTCACGTTTAGGAATATATCCCAAGAAAACAGAAACACCAGTCAGAAAGGATATTTGCACTTCTATGTTCATAGCAGCACAATTCACCATAGCTAAGATTTGGAAACAGCTTAAGTGCCCATCAGCAGATGAGTGGATTAGAATAGCAGTTGCCAACTTTTCAGACCTCAAGGACCACCAGTGGTCCGCAGACCACTGGTTGGTAACCGCTGGATTAGAAAACTGTGGTACATCTACACAATGGAATACTATGCTGCTGTAAAAAAAGAAGGAATTCTTACCATTTTCAACAGCATGGATGGAACAGGAGAGCATTATGCTCAGCTAAATAAGCCAGTCAGAGAAAGATAAACATCACATGATCTCACTCATTTGTGGAATATAATGAACATCATAAACTGATGAACAAAAATAGATGCAGAGACAAAGAAGCGTCGAACAGACTATCAAACTTCAACAGGAAGGCATGGAAGGGCTGGGGGGTGGGTGGTAAGAGATCAAGCAAATGACTTGCATGCATGCATATAAGCATAATGAATGGACACAGACATTAGAGGGGTGAGGGCATGTGCCCGGGGGTGCGGGAGGCCAGGGAGAGGTCAATAGGAGAAAAAGGAGACTTTAAAGAATAAATAAATAAATTTTAAAAAAAGAATCTAGAGTGGACCCATTTCTATGACCTACTGTGGTGTTCTCCTGTTGTAGGACTGCGCTGGTGACTGCCACAGAGCACAGGAAGGGGTAGTGTCCTCTAGTGCCATAAATAGCATTTTAATACTGAAAGCCCTTTGAACAGCTTACAGCGGCATACAGAGTGTTTCGTTTTGCCTGTTGGACTCACTGACTGTTCACTGGGCCGTCCTTCTCTTGGGCTCCTCTGTGTGGGTACTTAGCACTTGGAAGTTTTGACAAACCAGCAGCGGAAAGGAAAACTTCATGAGGTTTATGATTACAGCTCTGGACTCCTTTGAGCTGTCAGCACTTTTAAAGCTTTCAGTGACTTAACTTGGGTATTCTTTTTCATAGAAATATGAACTGCCATGTAACAATTGAGTAATACCCCCGTGTCTACAGCAAAATGGTATTTCAGTGATCTTTTCTTCATCACAGCTATACTGGCCTCAAAAATGGACAAATTTAAAATTGTGTCGTAAGTACTAGGGTAACTGCATAGCTGTACACCTTGGTGTCTACTCAGGTACTGGCAGAAGTGTCTTTTTTTAAAAAAAATTTTCATTGATTGATTTTAGAGAGAGAAACATCAATTTGTTGTTCCACTTCTTTATGTATTCATTGATTGATTCTTGTATGTGCCCTGACCAGAGATTGAACCCACTAACTTGGCATATCAGGACTATGCTCTAACCAACTGACAGCCAGGGCAGACGCGTCTTTTTTAAAAACCCACTTCTTGACGGAGAAGATTTGACTTTGGGTGGTTGGCATACATGCAATACACAGATTTTATAACATAGAAACCCACGCCTGAAATTTGTATGATCAATGTCACCCCAGTAAATTTAATTTAAAAAGGGGGGGAAATGCCATTTCTTGTATCTTTGTTGTGTTTCTGTCCCAAACTTAGTCATGTGAGTTCAAAGTACAGCTCATGTTTGCCCTTGGTTTTCTCTTTGTTGCTTTGATTCATCTCAATTTACCTTCTCATCATCTACTTTTCTCTTTTACCAGTCCTTCAGGGTTTTATCTTCTTCACAGTTTTAGTTATTTTTTTACTGTTTGTGTGAATCAGTGTCCATTCTTTCCTCGTGGTTTTTCATTCTCAGTTTTGTCCATTTTGTTCTCTTTGTGCCTGTAGGTACCCTTTCCTTCAGATCAGCCAGTCAGAAATGTCATTTGTATTCTGTGTGAAGTCTTACATCCCATTTCAAAGAACAGAGCCCAGTCCTTCAGGCTGTCTGCTCTGTTTGCTTGGGTTTGGGAGAGCAAAGGACAGGTTGGGGTGGGTTTGGCTGTCACCTGCTTCCCGAGGGGCTTCTGACTGAAGATCTGACAGTCCTGTCCTGCGCTGGCCTCCCTCCACACAGCAGCATCCCATACAGGCTCAGGGTGGCCAGGAAGGAGATCTGCAGCAGGCTCTAGACAAACACAGGTCACCTCCTCAATGGCTTTCACTAAGTCTTCACAGACAACTCAGTGATTATATTTTTGTTTCTTTCTATTAGACACCAGAGCCAGAACCAGAACCGCCCAGGGCCCCTGAGCTCAAGCAGGGGCTGTATGAGCTCTCAGCAAACAACTTTGAGCTGCACGTCGCACAAGGTATGGCGGGCGGATCTTGTGGGCGGTCACGGTGGGATGCACACCTCTCGGAAACACTGACCGTTTGTTACCCCTTCATTTGCTGGGCTTGTCCTTGCCACCTGAGGCCTCGTAGAAAGCAGCATCTGGGACACTAACCAGGGAACTGCCACGCGTCCAAAACGGAAACCATCCCCATTTCTTCCGCATGCGCTGGAATAGTTGCGAATTTAAGTTACCAACTATTTCTTTACACACCCAGAGATGTCACTAACAAGTCTGATTCTAAAATTGGGCGACCAGAGTGGATACGCGAGGTTTGCGGCTGTAGACGTGCGTGGCGTGTGGAGAAGGTGCGCCGCTTGCGTCTCTAGACGCTCATGGTGTACAGAGGGCTAAGTAAGGATTTCTCTCTTCAGGGACCATTAACATCATTGTTTAATGCTCTTCCCCTTGGAAATTCCTCCTTGGGTCTCTGTCCTTAAACCAGCTTTAATGCTAAGCTAAAGCCTTAGGTGAGGGAATTTGGAGCTCACAGATTGTGAGTGACACAATTCCTACCCTAGCCGGACAGTGCATCCTTGGACAAGAAAGTGTGTTTATATTCACGTTAATCATATACTTACTGACCTGAGCCAGAAATAAAACTTTCTTTTATCTGCCCTGACCAGGAGGCTCAGTTAGTTGGCGTATCGCCCCCTACACTGGAAGGTTGGGTTCGATCCCTGGTCAGGGTGCATACCTAGGTTGTGGGTTTGATCCCCAATCGGGGTGTGTACAGAAGGCAACTGATCGATGATGTATCTCTCTCACTTTGATGTTTCTCTCTCGCTCCCTCCCTCTCTAAGATCAGTTTAAAAAAAAAACAACCCACAACTTTTTCTTATCTGTTTAAACTAGAATTTAGTTTATTTAGTGGAACTATTATAACATGTGAATCAGAATTCTTCACACTTAAAATCTTTTCTCAGACACATCTTGTTTTTGAAAGTGGTCTCCTAAATATGGAAATGATCTGTGTACAGTTTCTGATGTTAATAATATAAGTCCTCCTTTCTTCACACATTTCAGAAGAGTTGGCTCAGCAGTGAATGACTCGCCAACTCCATTCTCAAGTGCTGCCATGGAGAGAAATCCTCCCCTAAGCCTGGGTTGGAAATGTTGTGACGGGGGCTTAAAATCGCATCTGGTGACTTCATGCTGCGGGGAGTCAGCCCCCCACTCAGTGCTAAATAGGCTCCCCCAACCCACTGAAGGTCAGAGGTAACTGGTGCCTTCAGCTGTTTCCCCCTTTCCTTGGAGACGGCTCTTTGTGCCAGCCCTCTGACAGTGCAGCTTCGAGGCGTTTCCCCGCAGGGGGTTCCCTTTAACCTGAGACCAGCTTGGGCTCCCTGCAGGATGTGCTCCCCAAGTCACCTTGTTGGAGACCCTTTCCCGCAGCCACCCTGGTCCCTCCCTCTGCAAGCCGTCGCTGCAGGCAGCCTCTGGGGATGCCGCCTGTGCTGCTGGCCTGAGGGTCTCCAGCCTCCGGCCTTACACCTTCCCGGGGACTCTCCACTGGGTGCCTGGACGTCCTCTCCACCTCACCACACAGCGTTAGCACCAAAGCTGTCCGGAGAGATGGGTTCAGTCTGGAAGCTCGTTTGCTAATCTTTTGAAGCCAGTTTTTCACCATTTCCTTCAAACGCATCATTGCCACAGTGATGAGGCGCTGCTGTGGGCGATGACGTGGCCAGGCCACAGTTTAGCATTCATCGGCTCGTTTTCTCTCTGGCCGCAGCCTGATTTCAGTTTGATCTCAGCCTGACATGTTTAGGCCCCAGGATGGTCAAGGTAGAACAGCCTAGGAAAGAATCTTCCATGTCTGAAGAATGAAGTTTGAGGACCTGGTTTTTTCCTTCTAGTCAGGAGAGTAATACTCATATTTTTAAACCTACTTTATTGTGAAGTAAAACACAGATACAGGAAACAAACGTAAGGCTTAGTGAATTGTTATAAAATTGTCACCCCGTAACCATTGTTCATTTCAAGATAAGCCTGGCTGTCCCCATCCCAGTCACAGCCCCCTGACTGTCCCCCACGGTGTGGCCTTCACTGACTGTCCCCCACGGTGTGGCCCTCACTGACTGTCCCCCACGGTGTGGCCTTCACTGACTGTCCCCCACGGCGTGGCCCTCACTGACTGTCCCCCACAGTGTGGCCCTCACTGACTGTCCCCCACGGTGTGGCCTTCACTGACTGTATCCCCACGGTGTGGCCTTCACTGACTGTCCCCCACGGTGTGGCCTTCACTGACTGTCCCCCACAGTGTGGCCCTCACTGACTGTCCCCCACGGTGTGGCCTTCACTGACTGTCCCCCACGGCGTGGCCTCCACTGACTGTCCCCCACGGCGTGGCCTCCACTGACTGTCCCCCACGGCGTGGCCTCCACTGACTGTCCCCCACGGCGTGGCCTCCACTGACTGTCCCCCACGGTGTGGCCTCCACCGACTGTCCCCAACAGTGTGGCCTTCACTGACTGTCCCCCATGGCGTGGCCTTCACCGACTGTCCCCCACGGTGTGGCCTTCACTGACTGTCCCCCACGGTGTGGCCTTCACTGACTGTCCCCCACGGAGTGGCCCTCACTGACTGTCCCCCACGGTGTGTCCCTGATCTCTATTCCCTGTGAACTGCCACTTGGCTCAGGAGACATTAGCAGTTCCTGTTTGATGTTTTAGGGGGGTTGGGCAAGACTTCATAGCTGCTGAGTCTCTCTGTAATGTCAGCAGCCTAACAGTCACTGCCTAGAGATGCTCATTTATTCTGGATACCAAATGCTGCTGCTCTAATTCAAGCATCCTCTCTCCATTTTGTTGTCATTAATCCTCACCCGAGGATGTTTTTCCATTGATTTTTTTTTTTTTTTTTTAGAGGAAAGGAGGGGGAGAGGTAGAGAGAGAGAGAAACATTGATGTGAGAGAGACACATCAATTGATTGTCTCCCATGTACATCCCGACTAGGGCCTGGGATTGAGCCTGCAACCGAGGGACATTCCCTTGCTGGAATCGAACCTGAGACCCTTCTGTCTGAGGGCCGATGCTCTAACCACTGAGCCACGGACTAGGGCTAGCCTTTATTTTTTTACCAAGAGAAACTTGCCTGGCTTATCAGTTGGTTATGCACGATAGGGTAAATCCTGATTCTTTCCCTTTATTTCCAGTTTTTCAAATAAGTTGGTTCCCTATTGTCTTCCAAAGATGACAGATTAGTTTTTGCTTTGAGGGCGTTATGAACTCGTAGGTGCAGACATTTTTGATGGAGAGTCACTTTTTACAAGTTAAACGGTTCATCCTGGACTGAGCTTGGCAAGAGGACAAAGATGAGAGGCTTCCATTCCATCGCTCGTTAGGTGTCATGTAAATGTCACTTTCTCTCCCCTCTCTGCCCCGGCTCCCACGGAAGGCGACCACTTCATCAAGTTCTTCGCTCCCTGGTGCGGTCACTGCAAAGCGCTGGCCCCGACCTGGGAGCAGCTGGCCCTGGGCCTCGAACATTCCGAAACTGTCAAGATTGGCAAGGTAAGTGAAGCCCTTATTAAACTGGAAATAGACCGCTTTGGCTGGATTAATTAGCAGAGGAGCCCATTATTCATTCTGTGTGCAAAGTCGCAGACTTGATTTATTATTTCCATTTAGTGTGCCACTTGATAATTCATTTCACCTTCACAGATGGCAGCCTGGTTTCGAGTGTGCTGGCTTTTCCACAGCCCAGAGATAAATTATGGCTTTGGCTCCTTTGTTTATTTTGAAGCGATGGCCAATTCAGAATTGGCAGCCCCCGAGCCCTTTCTGCAAAGATAGGGGCAGCGCCTTAGAGAATGTCCCCTGGACGTACTTGGACGCCGTCCACATTTGATCTCACCCAAGAGCTCTTTCCTAGAGGACCCTCCGAGCTCGCACAGGCACACGGGGACCCTCCGTGGGGAGCCCAGCTGCTCTGCTGCCTGGAACTCTTTCCAGCTTTTCCCACTTTACGCAGAGAAGCCAGGAGTGATGTCTAACAACTTCTGTGTAACTGGATTTTCTCGAAATATTAGCCACTTCTGCGCCATCAAGCACTTTTAATCTTATCCGTCCTCTGGCACCCAGCAGACCATCCCTGCCTGGGTTTCTGCTAATAAAAATCTCATTGTCTACATTGCCAGGGCATTTGTATACAGAAGTAACGCTGTGTCCAGGAACTATAGTTAATAAGATAGTCTGCTCGACATGGTGAGATGTCAGAAGCATAAATCTGGACATCAGATAGACCTGGCTGGCCAGCCGGGGCAACTTGACACCTCATTCTTCCTCTCGGTGAAACTGAGATGAGGTCTGACCGATAGTCCTGAGGATGGAAGCGAAAAGCTTAGCACGGTGCTTGGCACGGAGCAGTGGCTAGTAAATTGTAGTAGTAGTTGTTAGTTCAATGGATTTTTCAGTGTTGCCTGCAACACTTTCAGTAATATGTCCTAGCATATATGGATGTGATTGTGATTTTCTATTTATTGAACATTTCATGGAAGTCACTATAAAGCAGTCTTCTTGTCCTCTGTCTTCCTGTGCCTTGTATCCTGACTTTGTCTTGTGAACTTTGATGGGAGAGTATTTTGTTTTCAGTTTATGCCACTAGAGCAGACACAGTCTAAGTGACTGTGCTGTGGTCCTTCATCCCTGGACGTACGTGTGCCTGGGTAAGACTGGGCTCAGAGCATGCACCCCGCCCGCTTTCAGTCTGCAGCGTCCTGTGCTTCAGGCCAGCACTTCTAACTGCTCTCTGATTTCAGTTCTCTGTTAACGTAGCATTTCCAGCCGCCTTTATCGACACAGTGGAGAGCAACTTGGTCCCACAAGCTGGTTTTAATGCCAGCAGAAACGAAAGGAGTGACTTAGGATAAAATGTTTCATGAAAGTGTTGAAAAGGAGAATCTTACGAACATTTAAATGAAATAAAAAAACTGAAGAGCTGTGATAGTTGGTAAATTGAGTTTATAGAATTAGGGACATAGTCTAAACTTAATTGGACATCTTTTCAGTTTCATCTTCATCATATACCGAGGACTTCTATTTGCAATTGACTGCTTGTTCCTTCTTAATTTTAAAACTCCGTAAGTTTGAAGTGAGAATGAAAGTAGGAGCTGGCTGGCATTGTGACTGGTTGGGTGTCCGTCACCGACGCCAGGCCTGCCCCTCCCCGGGGTCAGGCCAGGCTGCCCCTCTCCACTGATTAACCTGCTCGAGGCATTGCTTTCTAAAAGTGCCATTTTCAGGGAGCAGCATCCCTCCTGCCTCTAAAGTGAATGTCTCGTGTCTCCTGCTCCCTGGGCTCGGGTGTCTTTGGGCCGCGTCTGCAGGGAAGGCCGCAGACACTGCCGCCTGCTGGCCCAGGTGCTGCAGGTCAGGGGCGTGAGAGGTTTTCTTTTTAAAGAAACTCCCGAGTGCCGTAGTCATTTGTGCCAGGCGGGCTCACGGGTGCTGACTGGACGGTGGCCTTGCCTTGCAGGTGGACTGCACGCAGCACCACGAGCTCTGCTCCGGGAACCAGGTCCGAGGCTATCCCACGCTCCTCTGGTTCCAGGACGGCAAAAAGGTGCGTCTTCGGGTCTTAGCCACAGTGGGCTGGGCTGCCGGGTGCTTAATCGGAACGCGAATTCCCAGAACGGACGGTTTGGGCACCAGTTGAAAGGATACGTGTAATGGAACAAAAATGCCTTTCTCTTAACTGATAAGATTTGGGTAGTGGAGAAACACTGCCGGTTGTTGTTCTATTTTGAAGCCTTTCATTACCGTCCTAGGTAACCGAGCTCTGGCCGTGACCTCTGAGCAGGGTTCACGTGCCCTCTCGGTAAGGTTCCCGTCCCCGTCCCGGCTGATGGGCAGCCTCTCGGAGCGCCTGCGGCGGCAGCCAGGCTGTGCTTCGTAGCTCTGCAGAGGGAAGGGCTGTGAAGCGCTCACCGAGCCAACCCCTCGGTTTACGATCCGTGCTCTGCCATTTGGATCCGAGCCTGCAGGCACCGCACAGCTCACACAACAGGAAGGCCTCTGACGGCCGGTCCAGGAGGGCGAGGGGTCGCAGGAGGTTTGAGTGGTTCGGGCACTTCAGTGTACTAACTCGACGTGTTTCTGTGTGGCCCTTCCCTGGACAGGTTGACCAGTACAAGGGAAAGCGGGATCTGGACTCGCTGAGAGAGTATGTGGAGTTGCAGCTCCGGAGTGCAGACCGCGGCGCCCCAGAGACCACCCCACCCGCGGAGGCCCCGGTGGGTGCTGCCGAGCCCGAGGCCGACAAGGTGGGTGCCGCCCAGCACCGCCCGCGGCGGGCATTCTCCTCTGGTGCTGGGGACACAGGACATGAGGACAGGACTGAGCCATTCAGATGGTTGTTTACAGCTGACTTTTCAACACGAAACATTTCTTTGACTACGTTTACATGTTTGTAAGGGGCCAACAGCTACATGGATGTGAGGAAAATCCCGAGATGGAGCCGAGATCTCTGGGAACCTCCTCCCTTTGATTCAGTTATCACTGTACCTGAGGGTATGCGCTCTGAAAGCTTGTCTGCTGCCTCGTGGGCCCTCTCTCTGTTCATCTCCACAACGCGCTGCAGGCATCTTACTGTAGCCTGTGGCTCATAAAGACCGGAACGCTGGGTGGCGGGACAGCTGTGTGCTGGAACTGAAGGCAGGCGGCTGGACGGCATTTAATTTGCTTAGACAGTCTCTGAGTCACTGAGGGCATCTTCATTCTCAGGGTTTAGAGTCATTTGTTCTGTGATTATCAGGCCCTTGTTATGTTTCAGGCACTGTCCTCGGCCACCAGGAGGCAAAAGCAAGGCCGTGCTGCTGCCTGTGCCGACCGTGGGTCTAGTGGGCGACGCGTGAGAGCACATGCATGCAGGTGTCGGAGGGCTCTGATAGCGTGCAGGGCTGGCCGGTCGCTGCGTGAGAGGAGGGGCCGATAGGCAAGAAATGTCACCGGAGAGGTGACAGGGGAAGGGTGTTTGCTGGAGAGGTGGGGGCAGGCATGCCTGGTGGCGGAGGAGTGTGAGCAGCAGCACTGCGCTGGGCCCAGCGGGCGTCATGGGGCAGGGCCCGCTTCGGCCGGAGGGCGAGGTAAAGAGGGGGACAAGAGGTGCGGGGCAGCCGAAACTGGTTTGGCTCGGCGGATAGAGCGTTAGCCTGCGGACTGAAAGGTCCCAGGTTCGATTCTGGTCAAGGGCATGTACCTTGGTTGCGGGCACATCCCCAGTGGGGGGTGTGCAGGAGGCAGCTGATCGATGTTTCTAACTCTCTATCCCTCTCTCTTCCTCTTTGTAAAAAAATCAATAAAATATATTAAAAAAAAAAAAAAAAGATTTGCGGGGGCAGTATGCAGAGGGAAAGAGTGGGGGTCGAGGAGAGCTGGGTTGCAGAGGACTTTGTTGGCCAGCCGAGGATTTTGAGCTTTATTTATAGGGATCCAATGGAAGGTTTGAGTTTTAGAAAGATGACTGGCAACAGCCTGTATGAAGGAGATGGAAAACTGGTGTATTAGGTCATAAAAGATGATGAGACCCCAAACTGAGGCCGACAGTGGGGTGGAGGGCAGGAGGGCCGCCTGCACAGGGACTCCAGCTCTGAGCAGTTAGGACTGTGGGGTCTGTGCTGCCGCAGATTCCTGGCATAGCTGGTGGACGATGGCACCGAGCACAAGCAAGGGGCTTTGCGGGGGGGGGGGGGGGGGGGGCGGCGCGGCTTGGGGAGGGTGGAAATGCCATCCGTTTTCAAGGTGTCGATTTTCAAGGCTGTGTGGTGATAACTGTGGACAGTGTATCAGTCTGGAGCTAAAGCAGGCTTTCTACACTACATGTATGTGTCTGGAGCTTTAGGTAGAAGCTATTGCTGCAGTCATGGGTTAGAATGAGATTTAAGGGGACTCAAAATAATGTGTTTTCAGGAAAACAATGCTTGGATTTCCTAGCTAAGAGCCATAAGGCCTGTCTGTCAACATATTTCCGAAGCAGAACACTTAATGTTGCTACTTCAGTTCACACGACTATATTTCATAGCATGCCAGGTCTTACCTGGGACGCCGGGACATGGGGCAAAGGAAGGGCGGGTGCCCGCGCTCCCGGGGAGAGGGCAGCGAGCCAGATGTGCCCGGACGCTCCCGGGAACCCTCCAACCCTCAGCATTTGCAGCAGAGGTCACGGCGCGCTGGAGCATCCGTCCCTGGGCCCCAGATGTTTGGAATTGAAAAAACCAGTGGAAACCCCTACCCATCCCCTCAGGGCTGGGGAGAAAGGCCTCTTCGTCCCCACAGCCCATCCCTTAGTTGGACTCTTGCAGGTTGGGTGTTAGTTAGAAGTTGAAGTTTGGGGTTAAGAAGTAAACAAATGATTTTGTAGTTGTTATGACCACATATGTTAGAGGAGTGTGTGTCATGGTGGTTAGAAAGGTCATCCCAAATTGAGTATAATTATATACTATGGATGTTTTCATCAAACACAGAGCGGTTTCTATTTATAATGAAGTTTTCCACCATTAAGTGGGCCTTTCAGTGAGTGTGGCGTCCTGTTTCTGGACATAAAGAAAGATGGCAGTGTTCTACAATGCCCCTGGCCCTCGGCGCCTCCCGTCACCGACAGACTCGCTTGATGCCAGACTCAAGCGGCGCAGCCCTGGTACCTTTAGCCACAGGATAAATCACCCGTATTCTTGCTCTCCTGAGAGAATCGCAGATGTATTTTTGGAGAAACACGAGACGTGGTCCTCTAAAGAGCTGTCACGGTAGAGTCACTTTGGAGCAGACTACACCATGCAGCCAGAGCTCAGAGGAGCCGCTTTTACATTTACTTTGAATTTAAAAATGGAAAGAAGCCTGTTACATGTGAAACACATCATTGCCTGTGCTTTTGTACCTTTTTGTAAGGTCCCTCTATGACATAGAGAAAGTCACTTTTATGCACCCCTGTGATAGTGTCGAGTCAGTGAGAGGGGACACGGGTACAGACCTCAGGAGGCCCAATAAGGGGGTGTCTGCGCTCTGGTCAGTGTGGGAGGCTCCGAGGCAGGGAAGTCTGATTCAGGCCCTGTCCGCCTAGAGCTAACTGGTCCACACTCCTGAGCCCCGGGGGACAGCAGCTGTCCCTCACCCACCCTGGGCTGGGGCAGGGACGGGGGCGGGGAGCGCTGCACTGTCCTGCCACCTCCCCGAAGCGTCTCCGGGGCTCAGGGCCGACGGGACCTGTGATGAACCTCTGCCCTTCAGAGGCCACGGCTCTACCCTTTTGTGCCGTTGGTGAAATGCAAGTTGTGTAGGTAGTTTTGTGTGACCTTGGAGTATGCATAACAGCATTCAAAATTATTGCTTTGTCTTTCTGCAATCCCAAAGCATCGTCCCCTGTGCTGTAAGTGATGTATTTCACTGTGGCTCTTCCACCCCTGCAGGGCACTGTGTTGGCACTCACGGAAGATAACTTTGATGACACCATTGCAGAAGGAATAACCTTCATCAAGTTTTATGCTCCATGGTAAGTGGCTCCTTCATTAGAAACCACTTTTCCGCGTGCACTTCAGTCCCTTCGTATTTTTCCGCTCATTAGCCAGCCCTCCAGGCTCATCCTGGGGCTCTGTCGTAGGAAATAAGGCAATGTTATCTTCATGCTCCTGTGTTCAGGTATGTTCCAGTTGGGTGGTATTCATAACCATGTATGGAAAATTAGGTTAATTTATTTTATAGTTCGGTCTGCTTGGCAGAAAACATAATAATGGAGGAGAGCTCTGGTGGTCGTATAGGACTCATGTGGTGGTGCCTTCGCCAAATAGATGGCTTGTTTTGGTTACATAACCCATGAACATCTTGATGAACTTCTGCTCCTTAGTCTATTTATGTATTTATTTATTCATTCATTCATTCATTCATTCATTCATTCATTTATTTTAAATTCTTTGTTGTTGAAAGTTTTACATATGTCTCCTTTCCCCCCCATTGACCTTTCCCCGCCCCCACTCCCGATAGTCCGTGTCCATTGGTCATGCTCATGTGCAGGGATACAAGTCCTCTCTTTTAGAGATCATAGAGAAACCCAGCTGAGATCAGTTAGAGCCATTCCTGCCACACGGTGCGCAGGGACCAGGCAGACGGGGACTGTGTGCTCGGGTTTGGGACCAGGGCACCTGCGTGGCGGGAAGACGAGAGGTCCAGAACTTCCCTGAACTGCTGTAGCTCTGGGTGTCCTTTAATTCCCCGAAGCTTAGCAGTAAACCTGAAGGGTGTTTGTCTGCACAAATGAAACACTGCATTTGGGAATGCAGGCTGCTGGGAGTGCCAGTTCCGTATTTGAAAGTGGACAGGTAAGGTCACCACATGCCATTTTTGCTCTTTAGTTTGTTTCATTTCAGATATTCATGAAAAACCATAATAGCAGAGATAAAAGTTAATGAACCCTGGCTGGTTGGCTCCATTGGTTGGAGTGTTGTCCTGGCACTGAAGGGTCTCAAGTTCAATTCCTGGTCAGAGCACATACTTAGGTTTAGGGTTCGATCCCCAGTCAGGTAGATATGGGAGACAACTGATCAGTGTTTCTCTCTGACAGCCATGCTTCTCTCTCTCTCTCTCTCTCACCCTCTCCTTTCCTCTCTAAAATAGTAAAAAGATATATATCCTCAGATGAGGATAAAAAAAAAAAAAGGTTTTGAGCACATGACTTGTATGAGTTGTGCTGTTTTAATTCTTAAAAAATAGAAACACTAGCCCAAGCCAGTTTGGCTCAGTGGATAGAGCATCGGCTTTCGGACTGAAGGGTCCCAGGCTCAATTCCGGTCAGGGGCACATGCCCGGGTTGTGGGCTCGATCCCCTGTCGGGGGTGTGCAGGAGGCAGCCGATCAGTGATTCTCTCTCATCATTGACGTTTCTATGTCTCTTCCTCTCCTTTCCTCTCTGAAATCAATAAAAATGTTATATATATAAAAAAGAAACACTAGTAAACAATGCCTTTAAAACTATTTTCTATTTAAAAACAACAACATGAAAGCTATATAGATCAAGTTTGAAGACAGCAGATCCCCTTTTATTGCAGGGGAGCAGTTCTTGGAGTCAGAAAAGGGACACGAGTTTTGAATGATTTAGTGCTCACACCACATCACCGAAGCTTGAGGGGAGCTGTGAGCTTGTTTTGAAATGTTGAGACCATAAGCAGTCAAATCTAAAATGTTTTTACCATTCAAGTGATTAAAAACAACAACAACGTTTGGAGTCCATTTTGTTTCCTGTTCGTTTCCTCCTGTTCATGATGCATTCATAAACCAGTTAGCTTAATTTACGGATCACGGAAATGGTTTCAAAACCCAGACTTGTTTTCAGACCAGCTTGTTTCCATCAGGTTATCCAGAAGTCTGCTTCAGGTGGACTTTGCCGTCTTTGTTTAGGAGGAGGAGGAGGAGGAGGAGGAGGAGGAGGAGGAGGAGGAAGAGAACGGGAGAATGTGGTGTTTTATAAACTTCTAGGCAATTGTTGACAGCCTCATAGAAAAACAAGGCTTGGCAGCGAAATGTAGGTGAGTGACCTCGACCTGGGACTTCAACAAAGCGGTCATTCTTCCATTTCTAGGTGTGGCCACTGTAAGAATCTGGCTCCTACCTGGGAAGAACTCTCTAAAAGGGAATTCCCTGGCTTGGCAGAGGTCAAGGTCGCCGAAGTGGACTGTACTGCTGAGCGCAACATCTGCAGCAAGTACTCGGTGGGTACCTGTGGATGAAAACACTTCCGGGGACGCTGAGTATCGGAGCTGATCCCACGTGGAGCTGGAATGTGGTATCATTGTCTCAACCAAGATAACGCACTGCCCTCCTCCCTCAACAAAGCGCTGTTTATGTCCTTTGGAGGTGTTTTGTTTTTTCACTTTGAAAAGAAAGATGCTCTGAAAGAAAGGCTTTCTCCCTCTGCTACACACACTTTCAGGGGGGTCTCGGCCTTGCTTCTGGGTAGAGGCTGCTGGGCAGTATCTGAGACTCCACCCTGGGGAGTGGGGTACCCTCTGAATGCACATGCTCACTGACAGTCAGCTGGCCCGTAGCCTTCATCGGAGATACCGAAGTGGCTTTTTATTTTTTAATTTTTTTTTACATACGCCAGCGTTCTGAAGTCGATGGCTGAATAAGGCAACATTGGGACATAGACTTCCTCCTGAGAGGGCATCCCCACCAGCCAGTCCTGCATTGGATTGTTCCTTTAGCTGTTGCCTCCTTCCGAGCCGTTGGCACCATCTAATAGCCTACAAGATTTGTGATTTGTACTGTTCTTTTGGTTGCTTTCCTAAAATACTTTTGAGGCTTCTAATATTTATTAATCATCTCATCAGATTGAGAATAGATGACATTTCTTTTTACTTATCATTGGAAGATGCCAGGAATTTTTTGTGTGCCTTAAAATTCTCAAAAGAGGAAAGAGGTGAGTTGCAGCTGAAAAATATATCTCCTTGAGGGTCTCGCTGCTACTCAGTATGGCCTGGGCACCCCGGGAAGCTGGTCACAAACGCAGTCTCAGGCCCCACGCTGACTCCACCCGACCCAGGGGAGCGTGCGTGCGGCAAGGACTGAGAGGCTCCACTCCGGGAGGCATCCCTTTGACACTAATCGTGGACGTAATTTTGGATTGGAAACTGAATAAATAGTCCCACGGCTTTGCTTGCTGAACTAGCTGGTACTTTTTAAATGGAAATTTAACCATAGACTTTCCTGGCCACAACAGGGGTTTTTTCTGGCTTTATTTAAGTAATTTGTGTATGATTCAGACCAGTTTTCAAACTGCATTTTCTCTTTACAGGTACGAGGCTATCCCACATTGTTGCTTTTCCGCGGAGGAAAGAGAGTCAGTGAGCACAACGGAGGCAGGGACCTTGACTCGTTGCACCACTTCGTTCTGCGCCAGGCGAAAGACGAACTATAAAAGCGCAGGTGAAGTCGCCCTCCTGCCGGCCTCCTGGACTGAGTGGAGGAGCTAGTCGTGCGGACCTCGGGGAGGTTCAGGTGGTGGTTACCCAGAAAGCTGTCTGTACTGAACTTGTGGTATCTTCTGTGTGTGTAAAGCCAACACACTACAGGATTTTTATTAAGTTTCTCTAAGTAAATATGATCCCTTTGCAAACTAAGTATTTTCAGTGGCAATCTATCATCCCCTTTAACCTTCTCTTGATGGAATCTAAATGGTTTCCTTTTGAGACTAAAACAGTTGAGGAAAAGCAAATCGCTGGACTATTTTTGGCTCCTGAGTGATTTTGGTGAAAGCATCATCCAAAGCAGTTTTGAACTGCCCACGAGTCTGGAAAGGTAGTCGCATGGCGTATTGTCATTCCTCTGACCTCAAGGTCACAGCTAATTATGTGGCTGGTCTGGATCTTGGAGCAGATTTAAAAACAAACCCCACACCTCTGGAAGGCACCTTCCCAGCCACTCCTGGATTTTGTTTCTGTTAATACTTCTCTCATCGCGAGAGGTTTGCCATAATGAAAGCAACGGTACTTTTGACATGTGCCTGAGTAAGGTAATGCTGATGCCATAATCCTATGTGTGTGTTGATATTTGTCAGATCAGTTATTACTGTTCAAAGGATACTTCTGTTTGTTTCTCCTGGGTGAAAGATTTCATTAGTTATGTTAACATTAAGTCAGGATCCACGAGAAGATTTTAAGTCCATGTTTAAGATTTGCTATCTCCCGTGGAAAATGTGGGCATGGAAAGTTCCACAAGGCTCGTCCTGACTGTTCTTTTAACTCAGAAAGATTCTGGTGGTATCTGTCACCTGGGGAAAAGGACTAGATGAGCGGGTCCGGGTATCAGGGACCAGGGGACTTCGGCAGCAGTTTTAGTTCTGCTCCTTGGTAGTCCTACCCCAGCGGTGGGGAATGTCCGGCCCGAGGGCCATATAAAGGCCTGAGAAATCATTTCGTCTGGCCCTGCCAAGGCATTAGGGGTGAATTAATTTAATGTTTGACCAGATACAGCAGGCTAATTTTTCAGTTGATAATTTTCTGTGGCCTGTGAATGACGTTATAACCAAATGGCCCTTGGCAGAAAAAAGGTTCCCCATCCCTGTTAAAGGCTCTCTGTACATCGTCTGCTATCTGAGGAGTGGTATTAACTTTACCTAAAGACCAAAGAATGAAGTAGGCGGGGCTGAGTCAGAGCTGAAGTAGGCTGTGCTACCATCAGTGCTAATGCTCTTAGAATTCATGCCTCCCTAGTTATTAAACATTTTTACCATCACCCTTGGAAGTAACCATAGGACCAGGCTCCCTGTATGTTCTTTGCCCCCAAGTTACCTTTCCAAATAACCCTTCTGTCTACCACTCTCACCCGCCTCCCATGCTTGGGGGAGCCAGTCACCTGACACACAGTAACTGCTGGTAAGAATCTCAGACACAGGAGCATCTGCTGTCTGCGGCAGATGACAACAGAGCAGGATCTCGACCAGCCTCTGCCTTAAGGAAATCTTTATTAATTGTGTGTGGGTCACAGATGTTCTTGTTAAAAAACCAACTTTTCAGGAGAAGCACAATCCTCATGAGTGGCTTCCGCTTCGCATCATGAGTCTTGTATTGAAAG
This sequence comes from Eptesicus fuscus, assembly GCF_027574615.1. Lineage (NCBI taxonomy): Eukaryota > Metazoa > Chordata > Mammalia > Chiroptera > Vespertilionidae > Eptesicus > Eptesicus fuscus. The sequence goes on from NC_072481.1 coordinate 87,828,534, forward strand.
AAAATCAAAGTGGTACAATTTGTTTACACTCTGATACTTTCTAAATAAACTCTTTTTTTTAAAAAAAAAAAAAGTCTAGTCTTTCCTTAAATGTTACAGCAAAACAGATATAAAATAGACAATAAATTATAGTTTATATTTACACAAAAGCTGTAAGTGCAAACAGTTATAGATCATACATGTATTATTTAATCAGTTTAATATGAAATTGGTTTCCTAGTATATGATTGTGAGAAAGACATTTAAAAAATATTCTAAGATTTAATCTGAGTCTTACTTTCTACAAGAGAAAACTGATTTTGATTCATAAACAGCATGGCCTTCCAAACCCATTCCTAAAGGCTAGCGCCCCTCACTCAGTTTATGTCCTTTGTTGGTTCTCGCCTGTGACACGGCATGCTGTACAGCAAGAGGGAGAGAACTGCTTTACTGAAGTAGATGGGATCGGAGAGCTTTCAGAGAGCCGTCGCGAACAGCAGGAGGGCAGCACTGCTCTCACCTGTCACGTGGTGGCCGCTGAAGATGCTCCACCCTCTGGCTCCCCGCGGAGCCCAGCGTTCTGCTGCTGGTGCTCCCAAAGAAAACAGCAAATGGGGGAGGACTGGCGTGTGGAAATCACATGGTTTTAACTGAAATAATTCTATTTTCACACCAACAGAACTCCAGCACAAACACGTGACAGCAGTTACCGGACAAAAGGCACTTGCACGTGGCCCTGATTATGGCTTGGGCTGTTGATCTTATATGAAATTGACCTTCCTGGGAACGAAATCATTGAATAGAGGCATACCCCCCACTCCTAATTTCTGTTAACTGTAAAATCTATTTTTGAGAAACATTCTAAATTGGCTGATACTTCAGCCAAGGAGACTTTTCTTTAAAATTATTTTCCCTGTTCGCTCAGTAATACCACAAATAGCTTGATATAAAGCTAACACTAATTTTGGTGGGCTTTTATGGGGGAAGAGGAACCCTTCAAAGTTATATTTCTGCAACGTCCAGATTCCGTACTACAGACATTCAAATAGCCGCCTACAGACCAACTACTCACGTTCTTTACTACACGGGCAAATCACTACTGAGGCCCTTTAAAGTCTTCCTTGGGCAGTAAGGCACCAACCGGCAAGAGATGGTTTCAAAGTCATCATCCCACTTCCACTGTGTCAGTGTGCTGTTTAAGGCAGGTGTCAGCTAGGAATCCAAGGCAGGACCTCTGACCCCAGCAAGCAGTTTCAAGTTAGTGGCATCCACAAGCTCTCACAACCATATTCCTGTATTTCTTCAAGATAACATTGGAGTTGTCATCAAAGTAAAGAACCGAGATGGCATTTAGTTTAGTTGGCGCACAGCACGGTTTAGGGACATACTCAGGATTCATAAGGTGAACCTGTTCCAAAACAGAAGGAGGAAAAGGTTCCATCAGAAATGACCTGGCCTTGGCTTACGCCTACCTATACAGTGACGAAAGGCTCTGGGGAGCTCACCAATGTCTGGACGATCGCATGGTTCGTTGCATTCATGTGTGCGTTGAGTGGGAAGGAGCATTCTCCATCACAGTAATTGGCAGCATAGCCCTTGGGTGCAATGATCCAGTCCTTAATTTAGAAAAGCAAAAGCAAGCAACAAAGAGACGGTTAACATGCACTCCTTACATCATCTGTGCTCTCGGTAATCCTGTGAGAAAAATTACTCGCGTGGACAGCTCAGTAGACAGATGCAGGAAGGTCAGTTTCACATTCCGGTGGCAAAGCTGGGTGTGACCCTGATGGGTGTAACTCCAGAGCCCTTGCTCTTTCCGCAGGGCCAAACGGCATTTAGCTGCTACCTGCCTGCTAAGCCCGGAAGCACATGGGGGCTGGCTTCATGTACTTGGACCCAACGGAGCCTCTCCAGGAGCCCGGGGTACTCCCTGTCATGCCACCTGCATATGAAAACTATCTTCTGTCACTTGTCACCTATAGTTTGCTTCTTATAAACTGTGGTGACTCAGGTGTGGGGCAAAACCTTTGTGCTCTTCTAGGTAGTTTGGGTGAGCTGATTTATAGCCATTGCAGAAGTTTAACTATTGATCCATTTTTCTAACCCTTTTGCAAAACAAAATTTGTTTAACTGGTAAATGTAAATACATACCCTGTGGACTTTGAAAGAATGAGGAAAGAGCATTGAAAAAGGTGGCTATTGATTTTGAGGTACACAGAGCTGGGGAACCCTGGGCTCCCTGGAAAGGTACCAGTAAGGGCCGTGTGCACACGTAAGCCAGGCCTTCACCCACCTCACTCCAAGAGCCTGGGCATTTGGAAGCGCTCCTATGTACCTTCATGGGAAGAACCATCTCAGTCCTAAAGCTCAAGATCTTTGATGATGGCTGCTGCCATGAAGATGAGAAGGGCCTGCTGAGAAAGGAACTTTGTCCCCCTTGTTCCGAGAACTCACCTGCCATCCCAGGTCTTGGAAGCTCACATAAAGCTCATGCTTCCTGCAGGCTGTTTTTAACTCACTGCTGTTGTAATCTGTTGGAAGAGATAAAAAAATAAAAACATTAACTCATTCAAGTCTCTCGCCCGGCACTGTATTAGGCTCAGGATAGCAGTGCATAAGGCCTCTGCAAGACACAAATTTGGTCACCAAACAGCTCAGTCAGGTTCCCGGTAGCTTGGGTGTTTTACACACTCTGTCTTGTCCACTCTGGGTTTAGTGCTGGGCACACTTGCAAATGATACATAATATTGACCTGAACGGAATCTTTTAAGCAACCGATGTTTGTTGTGAGCCCCTGATGTGTGCAAGGTCTGTGGAGGGGGTGTTCCAAGATGCCCCAAACACTCTGGACGCCTGACTTGGAAGACTTCATATTTGCAGTAAAAGACGACTATGCTAGGCAGGATTTGCTATATTTCTAACAGGCACGGTCTTGAAGCTGTACAGGGGTTTTAAAGCTAGCTGCCGGGCCAGGGAAGTATCCTGAAGGAAGTATAATGGAGCGGGCCCTGACCCGGAGGCCCAGGAGTGGGGGAGAGAGGGAGACGGAAGCTGCAGCAGGGGCCATCCTCATCGGCACTGTCCTCCGGCCTCTCTGCCAGGGTTGAGCCTTTTAACCTGCATTTAAGCAACAACTCCTAAGCCAGTAGTGCCAGTGAGATCTGCTGATGTGTATATGCCCCCTGTGTGCAATTCAGGAGCCAGCAGCCTGGCTTAACCTAATCACTGACAAGAGGAATGGCCGTGCCCTGATTCATTAGGCCAATTGGAGTGCTCTTGTGTGACGTGCCCTTGGCTAAGGCACGTGGTAAAAAGGAAGCTAGGTTAGACAACACTTGTCCTCCAGGAACTTAGAGAATCAAAAGGGTAGTGTGAGGCACGTACAAGTTCAGGGTGGGAGTGAGAGGAAAAGAGAGCAGCTCTAATGGAATGGGTTTAAGGATGTGAAGAGTCAATGGACATAAAGTCAGAGAAACTTGATCTTGATGGACTTAGAATGCTAACCAAACATTTGCATTTTCTACCAGAGGAATTAGGTAAGCCTTTAAAAGTTTTTTGTCAGGGAGTGACACGTTCAGAACTGGGATTCTAAAGGATAGATCTGATGATAGTGGTGTTTGAGAGTTCCAGAGAGGGGAGAGGTGAAAGGTAAGAAGACTTTGGAGAAAAGTTCTTAATCTACAATGAACTTGGATGAATACGAGAGCCTGGGGCCATTTGTATGCTACCTCTTTTTTATCACATGAGCCAATAAATTACTTGAATACTTAAAGTCTGTTTGAACAGAGTTTTCTGTTACTTGCATCCCTAGACCTCCTGGCCCTGAAGCAGAACTCAACATGCAGATTTCATGATTTTGTAAGGGAAAGAGACAAACAGTACCAACTCAGCCCAGCGACCTATCCTGGGAGGACAGACAGGCTGTCTTTCTGTAGTGGTTTCTAATTCGAAATCTATTCATTCTCCTCACTTGCCTTCTTCACCTCACGGAACCACCCTCACTGTAACTCAAAGTACCTGGGAGAAGTGAATGCAAAACCACACTGGAGGGAATTTTTCACAAGGCAGGACACCATGGCCTCTCTCAGTAAAAATAAGCAAGCACGCACCAACACCACAAAACAAGACACATTCCTCCTGTTGAAAATAATCTCTCAATGAAAAGAATTAACCAAACAAGGAAATAAAGTATCCTGAGAGAGAGTTGGAGTGTAAGACAGAGAAAATATAGGATCCCAGGGATTCAGGCAAGAGTAGTCTCTGAATGTGGTAACAGAAAATGAATATCGAAAATAATGAAAGAATTAAGAAATAGAACTGTAAAGCAAGATAATAGGGAAAAGAACAGGTGAATTTGAAACAGAACCAAATAAAATTTTATAAAAAACCACAATAATTGAAAATAACAAAATGGATGAGCTAAACAGATTAGATATAACTGAAGTGAGAATTAAAGAATTGATCAATGTATCTGAAGAAAATTCCCAAAATAAAACCCATAGTCAGATGGCCAGAAAATACATCTCTCTGTAAAGAGATGTGGAAGATAGAATAAAAAGTCCAACGTTATTTCTAGTAGAAATCTCCGAGGAGACTAAGGAGGGGAACTAATAGTTGAAGGTATAAATGCCTATGAATTTTCAAAAAAAGTATGCCTTTCTGAAAAAAGGCAAACTTCTTTAAATTGAGAAGGCACAAATGAGTCCTAAGCAAAGTAAGTAAATTCCTATCTAACCATATCTGGTAAAACTAGTATATCAAACACATTGATACTTAAAAGCAACACTGAGAGGAATAGAAAATTATCTACAAAGGAACACAAAGTAGATTGATAGCAAATTTCTCAACAGAAATAGAGAACATAAAAAATATCAAAAACTATTCCATCAACCTAGAATTCCATACCCAGCTATAGAAGCCATCTATTGTTTGGCTACCCAGGTTCTAGGAACACTTATCACTAGGGGGAATTCCTAGATAGGTAGGAATCAAGGTCCCATTTCCAACCACAGGAAGCTACTGTATTTGTTTCCTGGCAGTTAAGAGTATAGGCTCCTGACTTCATCAATCCAATGCACCCACTTTTGAGAGAGTGACTCAAAGGGGAAACTAAGAATGGGTGACATGGCAGCAAGTGTTCAGGGTGCTGGCCCCAGTGGTAGCATTCAAACCACAATGTCCCCATGACCAGGTCCAAGCTAGACCTTGATTCTGAGTTTGGTTCTCCAGGCTGGTTGGTTGGGTGAGTCCCCTGATAGATTTAAATTATTTTTCACTTTAAGTAAATTAGAGTTTGCTTCTATTCCAAGTAATCAAGAGCCCTGACTAGCTAAATTATTATCCATAGAGAATAAGGAACCCAGGGTGGAATGGGCTCACTATTTCATATAGGGTTGGTGAGCTCATCTTTCTGTTGGAGTATCTTTTAAGCAGAGACCTGAAGGAATGTTGGGGGTGGGGCATGAGTCTATCTGAGGGAAGAATAATTCGTACAGCAGGAATGACAAATGTGAAGGCCCCGAGGAAGTACTTGCTTGGCATATTCCAGGAACAGTCTGATGGATACTGCTATGTGTTTATTGAAAACCCATACTCTCTACCCCCGGGGCAAAGAGCTATTTGACATTCCCAACTGCAGTTAGGTGTGGCCATGTGGCTGAGTTCTGGCCATAAATGTGGGGAGAAGGGAGGTATGCTGCTCCCAGGCCTGGCCTCCTAAACTTGTCTGCAGCCTTCCAGTTGCTCTTTCTTCTCCTGCCAGCCACAGGCAAGAGTCAGTCTTCTGAAGACTCCACGGCCCTGGTCCTGTTGTGTCCTGTGTTAGGTAAGTTATATCATCCCCCTACTTAAAGTCTCAGTCTGAAATGTTCCCTGCCCAAACTCATTTGGCCTGTGTCCCCCAATATAAACTTCCTCCAAAAGACCTTCTCTGTGCTGGGGACCAAGATCACCCCAAAATCAAGCCTGGAATTGTTAGCCATGTGAAAGGAAGAGATTTGTAGGCCAGCTTTCCCTCCCAGGTCGGTGAGCAGGCAGTGAAATATAATGAAGAGTATATATGGTCTTGACAATAGCATGGATGGACCTGGAGAGCATTATGCTAAGCGAAATAAGCCAGTCAGAGAAGGATAAGTATCACATGATCTCACTCATTTGTGGAATATAATGAATAACATAAATTGATGAACAAAAATAGATCCAGAGACAGAATCATTGAACAGACCGTCAAATCTCAGAGGGAAGGCGGGGGGTGGGGGGGTGGGGGGGGGGGGGGGGGGTGGGGGGAGGCAGTGTTGAGGGAGTAAGAGATCAACCAAAGAACTGGTATGCATATAAGCATAACCAATGCACAGACAATGAGGGGGGGGGGGGCGGGGGCGGGCAGGCTGAGAGAGGACAATGGGGGTGGGGGAGAAAGGCGACATATGTAATATTTTCAACAATAAAAAAATTTTTAAAAAAGAATATATCTGGTCTTTGTCCTGGTTCCTGGCACAAAGCTACAAAAACCATGGAATTTCTTAATTGATAATTCCAATATATGATGGGTCCTAGATAGCTTCAGGATAGGGGCTGATCACCAGAAAGACTAACCACATGATTAGAGGGTTGGGCCAGCCTGACCTCCATGGAGGGAGACTGGAGACAGTTCACTAACATGGCCAGGGATTTAATCAATCATGCATAGCAATGAGGCCTACATAAAAACTCTTGGTCACTGAAGCTCTGTGGAACTTAGGGGTTGACAAACAGACTGGCGAGCTGGGAGAGAGAACCTCCCAGGATCCATGAGGATAGGACATGGACCCCCCCCCCCACCCCGGCCTCACCTCCCCCGGAGAGCTTGCTCTATGCAGCTCTTCCTCGTGTGCATCCTTTATAATAAAACTGTGATCCTAAGTATAGTGCGTTCCTGAGTTCTGTGTTATTCCAGTGAACTATCAAACCTAAAGGGGGGTCATGGGAACCCTGAGTTTGTAGCCAAGTCAGACATAACTGGCAGGCTGGGGACCCCCATTTGCAGCTGGCAGCTAAAGTGAGAGCGGTCTTACCCTTGAACTTGTGGGTCTGGGTCAGTTCCAGGTGGTTAGTGTGAGGACTGAATTAGATTGCAGGAAACCTGGTGGCGTCAGAACCAAGACAGGGGCGACTTCTGCACGTCTGGATTCCCAGTGTCTCCCGCAGCCAGAACCACGGAGATGGAGCGAAACACTTCACTTCTGCCCCCACCTGTTTGAACCTCCTGCTCACTCGCTCCATGCTCAACAAAGCACAGCTGTTTCTTTTAGAGCCAGATGCTGGCATTTTATTAAGTAAAAATGGGGGTAGGGGGGCGAGAATTGGGCTCCTGTTTTTCTTCCTACAGACATACTCAGGCCACACTCAAGTTTCCTTATGACTCCATGTTAAGTGCCGGCAGAGAATGTGTAAATATTTGTGAAGGTCAATTCTCCTCAAAATACTTGTCTTCTGCTCAGGGCCAGGACCCCGAGTTCCATGGTGAAATTACACTGCCATGCCTTGTTTTGTTTGTAGGGATTCACAGATTGCAGAGAAATACTCCCCCCCACCCCCCACCCCCTTTGATATGTGGTTAGATGGATGGTCTAGATAGAGCCAGTGAAAATGTATGCAGTAAAAATTGAACAGGCACATAGCTAGCCACTCCAGTGGGATAAAGGGAGGCAGCACAGCTTTGTCCAAATGGCTCACCAATCAAGGGAAGGCAGAGAAGAGAAGCCCTAGAGCTGAAGGGATGCAAACCCCCTAACCAGAGCAACAGAGCAGAGGCTGGCCGCGCCACCCCCGGGCAGCCGTCCTTGGTCTGACTCGGGCCGCCTGTTTCTGATTCACGAGAACCACCAGGGAGGGAGGCTGAGCCCCATCCAGACCTGCACGTCAGAATGACCTGGAATGGGTCCCCTGCTACCCAGGTGAGTCTGCGGACTCTAGACCTTGAGACGAGAGGCTCACAACAGGTGCAGCGTCCGCCCACTCACACACGCTCTGCCCCAAGGCACCAGCCTCCCTGCACGTTCCCGGACGCAGCTATGGTGAAGGCCGGTCTTGGTTCTGAGAGAAATTTTCATGGGATCTGGCTCTTTCAAAGTTGAACATAAAAAGCGAAATCTGGCTCTCTCATCATTCCATGTGATTCCTTGGTCTAAGAGTGGAAGGCAGGGCAAGTGCCACCAGCCCCATTGGGAGTCTGGCCCAGCCAGACCAGGCCCCAAACGGATCCAGAGTAACCAGACAAGCAGGGCCCAACCATAGGTGGGCTTGGGCAACACACGCTTAGGTGACCAGGTAACAACATGTAACAGCCATGAAACCCCAGCACTAAGCGCCTCCACCCCCCGAGGCAGGCGGCTCCTAGTGCCCGCGCAGCCGGAGGGAAACAGTCTCCACGCTTCCCGCTTCCCACTTAGCAGAAGCGTCTTCCTCGCCCTTGGCAGCACCGCCTCCCAGCGCCCACTTCACAAGCGGCTCCAGCAGGGAAAGCTTGGGAGAAGGCTGCTTAAAACCCCAATCATTGCTCTTGTTTCCAAGTAAACATTACAAACATTTCAACCGGGTTTAAGTGGAAATTTAAATTGGTTTCATCTCATAGGAAGCTTCAGAGGCTGCTCCGGGGGAAGGTGAGAAATGTCCAAGTTCAAGACACGCCTGCCCCATCACCCTAAGGCCGTGGTCGGCAAACTGCGGCTTGCGAGCCACATGCGGCTCTTTGGCCCCTTGAGTGTGGCTCTTCCACAAAATACCACGGCCTGGGCGAGTCTATTTTGAAGAAGTGGCGTTAGAAGGAGTTTAAGTTTTAAAAATTTGGCTCTCAAAAGAAATTTCAATCGTACTGTTGATATTTGGCTCTGTTGACTGAGTTTGCCGACCACTGGCCTAAGGGAAGGCCCTTCAGCAGAACCCCACGCTCCGCGGTGGGAAAGGCACAGGGACTGCCAAGCAGACCGCGGTCCCTCTCGGAAAGGAGGGAGTAGAAGAGAGTTGGGCGAGAGGGCCAGGCTGCAGCGCCCAAAGGGTGTCTTCATTAAGTCTTCATTCTGCCAGGACTTTGCCAAGGGGGTTGCATCTCCTCCAGCCTTCTGGACGGTTAAACCAGTGGTACCGAAACACAGAAGTACCGTGTCCATTGCTAATGGTCAAACTGGTAACCAGTGTCTTCCACTCCCACCATGGCATCCGCTGCCTCAGTGGCTGTGCCATCATTGTCCCCAGCCTCGCCTGTGTCCTTACGATTTGTGACGCTGGGTTACCTGGGGGCCGGGAACACCCGGGGGTGCTGGGAGGCCAGCGCAAAATGAGCTGCTCGCAATGCGTCTTCCTGGCGTCCGGCTGACGGCAGGAGGGTGTGGTGATCGGGCATCTTGTCCTTGCACTGCAGACACCTGAACGCCCACACCTGACAGTCCTGCTCGGAGGGTGGGGACGGGGATCAGTCACAGCTGGGTGTTCATCCTCATTCCCATCTTCCGGCCCCTCCTAGGCCACCTAGTCCCCCCGTTTCATTTGTACGTCCACGCAGGCTATGGCTGAGAGACGGTCTTGGTTCTGGCTGGGAGCTCTTCCTTCTCGGCTGCTGGGCCAAGGCCCTGACACTCACCTCCGTTGGTGACAGCCTCTACTCCCTGGCCCTATGGTCGTTCTTCCCTATGAGGGCTGGGCCCACGTGACAAAGGAGGCCACCCCACAAGCCCCACTCAGCTCAGGCCAGCAGGACACTGCAGGAGAGCATTTCTCTAATTCCGTGCGGGGAGGGCAGGGTGCTCTGACTGCTTGCTGCGTGCACCGCTGGCCTGCCACCTCCTCACGGCGTCTCCGTCCCCAGGCAGCGGCCACGTACACTGCATGTTTGCTCCACCCCAAACACAAGGGGCACATCCCACAGCCCTAAGAGGCCATCTGGGTCAGCTCCATCCGCACTCCCTGTAGCTGGCCCTGGAGAGCCACACATGCAGGAGCCATGTGCTAGGAGAGGCCGGGCGCGCTGCTGGTTTATTTCTGAGGCGGAATCGCTCAGTGCACTAGACGGCAGGCTTCCCTCGCACGAAAGACCAGGAGGGTCTCAGGGCAATGAGCCCTGGATGCGAAGGGCAGGCCCCTGCGGTGATCCTGACGTGCAGGGCCGGCGACGTGCAGGGAGGCTGTGCGGCCAGCTCGAGGGGCACCATCGCAGCAGAGTCTGGGCCATGCAGCCACCACCTGAGGACCCCAGGGAGGCGACTGCACCTGAGCCACAGCCGCTCAAGCCCAGCCCAGGTCCCGGGGATCCAGGCAGCCCTGTCACTTTCCTTTCCAACCCCAGCAGGGGAGGAGGAGAGAGAAACTATAGGAGAGAGAAACAACAAGGAAGACATGGAGAGGGGAAAGGCAGAAGAGAGACAAAGGCAGGGCAAGCAGCCAAAACCAGGTGAGAGGGAAGAAGGGCGAGGCTGGGCAGGCGGCCCTCCCCGGCTGGGGCTCCTGCAGAGGGGCTCCCGGCTGGTGGGCTGACCTCAGGCCTCGCCGCTGCGGCCACTGTCCCTGCTCAGCAGGACGCGCGCTCAGCCAGGGAGATGCTGGCAGGGCAGGCACTGGGGACAAAGTAGCAGGGTCCACACTGCCTTTCCTGAGCTCAGGCTAACATCTTCCCAGAGGAAACTTGTTTTTCAGAGTGAGCAACTCACTCCCGCTTCCCTTCTCTCCTAGGAGGCCAAGGGGCAGGACAACAGCGGCTGCTAAAATGGCCCCTCTGTCTTCAGTGGTCTGGCCGCTCTTCCCGTATCCCCGGCCTTATCAGCCCGTCTTATCCAAAACAAGTCTCTGGCTCCCACAGACTCCATTGAGAACGTGCTGGAAGGAGCCCAGCTCCTGAGCTCAGGCACGGCAGGCCGCAGGGGGACCGCCGGGGTCTCGATTTCCAGTGTCCGTAATCTCATGAAGTGTTGGGGCGGGGAGGGGGGGGGGGAGGGAGCTTTATTTTCAGAATCTAGATTTTGTTTACGGCTTGGATGGTAGCACGAGACACCAGCGCGGCCCTATTCTTCTGCTGCTCCAGGACCCCAAGGTCTCAGGAGATCCCATTCCGTGGGGGCACCTGGGCCTCCCCTCAGGCTTTGTCTTGAGTGCAAAAGAATACGGAGCTAAGTTTTGTGAAACTAGACAAACACTCCCCTTGAACACTAAGCTTTAAGACCCCCTGTGCTCCGAGCACCTCTGTTCCCGTCAGTTCCTAGACTGAGTCTCGAGCCCCCCGGCCCCCTCAGGAGCAGTGACTGCTGGCGAATTACTCGGCAGCACCTGTCCACGCCGTGTTATTAACGCCGTGTTATTACGCCTTTCAGCACCGCTGCCATCAGCACCTTCGGAAGAGTGAGCCCAGGGATGGGACACCCTTCCAGGCGGTTTCACCCCCTGATAACTAATATCCTCAAGCACTTCATGGCCAAGGAGAGTCAGTATTATACACACGGCATCTGGAGTTATTCCAACGTTCAGATCACCAATGCCATACCTGTGCTCCATAGCGGTGGAGAATTAAGATTTGATTTCATTTAGAAAACTCTTAACAAGCCTCTACTTTTTGACTGAGACAGTTGGAAGCCCAGCTGCAGGGCCTAAAATTTTAATTTAAGAGCAAAATGACAAATTAAAATGCCCCCTCCTTTGAAGAGTTATAAACAGTCCATTCTTCCCAAGCTTTGGCGGCCATCCCACGGAAGCCAAGGAGGACCTCGTGGGGACACCTGCTGGGAACTAAAAGACCACATGCGCACTGACCTGTAAGAATGAGACCCCCTCATCTGTGGACTGGAGTGCCCTGAAATGCATAGCAAAAAATTTCATTGTCATAATAAAGTGCCCAAGCTGTTGCTTAGCAAGCCAGGAATTCTGGTTACCTGTCTTATCTGGAAGCAACTGAATCCTCTCAGTTGGGAAGTTCAAGGGAATAGAAGATACGAACTATCAACAAGGTCAAATAAGTATATCTAAATGCACCAGAGCCACATTTTCCCCAGGACCTTAAAGACACATGCTTGGAACGAGATGGGAAGAGAACTGACTGTAAGAAATGCTAACAGGTAGCTTTTGAAGAACTCATTCCAAAGGACAGACAGGGTCTTGAGAAGTTGCTGGCTCATAGATGGTTGGCAGAGCTGGGTGGTGGCAACATAAACATCAAGGATGAAAGAGGCCTAAAACTCATCTAATTCAGTTTTACATGAATTGTTAAAAGTGGCAGAAAATGTTTCCAAACTACCATTGCCAAAAGGAAGAGCAATTGTAAGGCACACTGTTGGCAGCCAGCTGGTTGACCTGGCAGAAAACCTCACACTCACCAGCTGACTTGAAACTGGCTTGAAACCCCATTAACTACCCCCTCCCCAAAGATATCTTGGAAAGATCCTGGAAAATAAGCTAGATCAGTATCTAGAATCAAGGCCATTTGTTCACAGCCCTCATGATGGATCGCCCAGGTGTGTCACAGTCCCCAGAAGACAAAATAGTGAGTGAACCCCAAGAAAAAGAGACTATATAAGAGGGGGAAGGCAGCAAGTAGAAAGAGATACCAAATGAAGCCAAAGAGTGCGAGGCACATGAGACCAGCAGGCTGGTAGACGTGGAGGCTGGAAAGGAATTGCCAGATTTACCAGAATCCCCAGTGGGCTGCACAGCCTGGCTCGGACCAGGATAGTGAAAACGACAGATGACACCGTCCAGATGATATCTGAGCCCACTGCAGACGTGCAACACAGCAAACACCCATCTCCCATTTGGAGCCGACAGCTACAGAGCAGCCGGGGCAAGTGAAAACCTTCCAGGATGACTTCGATCCAAACCCACTGTTTGGTGCGTGTGTTGGGAAGTCCAGCTTTAAAGGCTGAGTACAGATGTGAGAGCAGATGTTGGCGGGCAGTAAGTAGGGAGGAGGCGGATGGGGCTCCTGGCCTTTCCCTTGTTGTGGACTGGTCCTGCCATCGCAGGCATCTGCCGCTCGGTCTCAAAAACAGACCCATATTTCCCTGCCATGTTTCACCCCGAGGACAGGCAATTCGATGAATTCTGTTAACTTCTTTGCCCCGATGCAGGACTTCTCCTGGTGGCGGTGGTGGCAGTGGAGAAATGTTAATTCCCTGGGAGCACACTGTGGAAGAAGGGGGGCAGCAGAGGCTAAGTAATCTCTTCCTTCAACCTCCTGAGAGATTCACAAGGGGAAAGGCCTGCCGGGAGTCACACCAGAGGCCACAGCTTTTTGTCTCTGCAGCATCTGCCCGGGTCACGAAGGCCCTGCAACATCTGGCCCCACCGTGGCCTGGAAAGGAAGCAAAACTGGTTGGCCCGTCTCTCAGGGTGGCAGGCCATCTTCCTGGAATTCCCTCCTCCAAGAGCAACCTCCTTTTCTGCATGCCCACTCCCTGCCCAGCACGGATAAATGAGGAAGAGGGAGCCAAAGACGGCCTCACATGAGGGATTTCTCACACCAGCTTGAGAGGGTCTTTGAAGATAGTGAGATGCAAGGAGGATCCTTTGTAGGAATACTTTCTTGGTGGGGGGTGTCTGGCCTTTTACACAGCTGAGGCCAGAGGTATCTGTAATGAGCTCTTTGCCTTAGGACTGCTGGAAGGAGCAAAGCAAATTGGAAAGTACTGGGCTGGGAGGTGGGGGGAGGGGTAGGAAGACCAAGAAGAAAACCAGATACACTTGTATCTTATTGTGAAATAGATAAGGTTTAACATTCACATTTAATTTAAAGTCATCAAATTGAAAAAAAAAAAGTTGAAAGGAACTTCAGGAAAAAAAAAAATTGGGTGACACTGCTAAAACCAAAATCTAAGACAACATGTTTTCTCAATTAAAAAAAAAATTCCAGTGTGTACTGGGGCGCAGAGGGGATGTTGAATAAATCAAGTGAAATTTTAATTTTAAAAGCAATCAACATTTCAAGAGCTGCCTTCATGTCTGAGGTCTCTGTACCAAACTGACCACGTTCATTAATGAACAGGAGCCGCCCAGCATCGTGCCCAGAGGAAAACCGAGATTTTCCTTCCATTCGGCAGGCTGCCCCTTTCTTCTTCTTTTATAAACCTCAACCCTGACTGTTTCTAGTGGTAAACACAGGAACACCCATGCTGTGCAACGCTTCCAAGAAACACCAGGATGACAAGAGGCAAAATGTCACAGCACACTGGGTGGTGGATCCTCAAGTTCCACATCCAAGTCGCTGGTAAGGGAAATGGCTGATGAAGCCAGAACATGCGCTGCAGACACTTCCTTCCTACGGGTACGTGGGGAAGCTGCATGAACTCTTACTGGCTACCGGAGATGGCATTTTTAAACAGTCCCCTGGAGGAATGAAAGAATCTCCCAGAAGTATTTTACGTGCTTTCTGAGGGTCCTAACGTAGGCCCTGACAACCTGCTTCCTACAACTGCATGCAACCCATCTTCGAGCGCTATTATGAGCCAGATCAAATGCTCCTCATTTAATCCCAGCCAATCCGCCGAGTAGTAACCACCCTGCTGCACAGATGAGTAACTGAAGCGGAAATGGATGAAGCTTGTCCAGCGTCACAGAGTCGTAACAAGGGAAGCAGCTTCTCGGACTGGAAAGCCCACAGCCCCCCTTTAACTTCCTGCTGCGTTCTCGCACGATTTAAACAGCTGAAGAAAACCCAGACCTTGCAGCTCGGGCTTTAGAGATGCATCTGCGTTGGAATTGAACAGTCACCGCTCTCTGAGGTTCCACACCTGGGCCCCCTCCTTCAGGTCCTGATGCGTGGACTCCCGTGCCACCTTCTAACAAAGCACCGCACGGGAGGGACCATCTCTGAAGAACCGGGGAATGGACACGCAAGCAGAGGGAGCTGCTTCCTCTCGCGTGACCCCTTTGAACCTCCCTGGTCAGGGCAGGATGGGGTTGGCCCCATTACCTAGCTCCTGGGGTGAGCCCGTGGCCCCAGCCTGGCTTTCTGCTGGCGCCACCATGAAAGAGATGGTCTTGGAACTACTGGTTGCCTTTCTTACCACCACGGAGAGAGAGTCTCTCTGAGAATGCTGCCAACAAAGTAGAGAAAGAGAGATTCTTCTGAGCCCCTGGAGGCAGCCTGCCTGAGGCTTGAAACCCTGAGCATCCGAGTTAAATGAACCAATCAAATCTGGCGCACGGGGCAGCCCAGGGCACTGACAAGTACAAGTCCATCTTATACAAATGCATGAAGCTTGTTTCTATCCCACAACCTCCCAGGCATAATGCAACTGGGAGAAAACCTGGGATCTTTATGTGAGTGAAAAAGGAGATGGAGAAATCTTACCAAACAGAAGCATGCTTCTCTGGAAAAACAGACACTCAGGATGCCTGCCGGCTGCAGACTCCATCTTTGGGTAATAAGCGTTCCCCTCTGTGGCCCTAGATCATCGGTGACAACGACGAGGCACCTGCAGGCCTTTGTATTTGCCGTGCAGAAGCGGTGCAGATATGAAAATGTCTTTGCTCTCACTGAGGCCTGAGAGCCAACAAAGAAAGAGACTTCACCCACACCTACCTGAAGCACTGGAGGCCCGGGACACGTCCTGGGCCTGGGTGGAGCGGTTGCGACTCTGCTGGCGACGCCGACCGCTGGCTGACCTCGTGGTGCGCACGTGGACCTCACTCACTTTGAAGAAGGCCACCATGAAAGGCTGCTTGTCATACGGGCCATCTCTGCCCACCAGGCCCGCAGCGCGGGGGTTGATGCTGAGTCCTTGAATGCAAACCAAAGCACGCCCCTCTTTATTCCATGTAAACTTACTCTTGCAGCTGCATAACGGATCCTTCCCGGCCTCCCGGGACTAAACATAAAGAATGCGGGAGAGGGGAAAGCATGTATATTCTCGGATCTCTGGTGGCAGCCTCTGGATGGACAACATCAAAACCCTCCTTCCAGCCCCCGCTGGTGTTGGTAAGTGGTTAGAGCATCAGCCCTCACACCAAAGCGTTGCGGGTTTAATTCCCGGTCAAGGGCACAAACCTGGGTTACAGCTTCGATCCCTAGCCCAGGTCAGGGTGCATGCAGGAGGCAACCGATCGATCTGTCTCTCTCACATCTCTCTATCATTTCTGCTAGTCCTTTTCCTTCATATTCATTCTTTCTTTTTGATCATATTCAGCCCAACCAGTGAGGTGACTTCAACGCACAGAGCGTGCCCACTCTGAGGGCCGTAAGGGGCCCCGGATCTGCTGATCTTGGATGCTGCAGGAGAAGGGGTGCTGGGAGGGGGAGACTAAGGGTCAGGATTTAGCCTGTGCTCCCATCTTCCTTTTCCTCAACATCATCCACCTGCCTTGCCTCTGAGTGCTTGCCTCCCATTGTTTCTCTCGGAACCTGGACCACCTAACCGTCTCCGAGTCCTTCCAGGGGAAGGTTTTGCTTTTCAATAGCAGTTACGAGGAAACAGTAAAGGAAGTCATCGTGAGCTGAGGACTCGGCTGTAAACCACGGCTCTCTCATAACTGTTGAAGAGGAAATGAGTGACAGCGACTGCTGGGCCTGATTTTGGCAAACTTACCATCCCGAGTCACCACGCTCAGCTGAAGCCCCATGTTGTGCTGTGGGGTCACGACCCACAGATTGCTAGTGGCCGTGATGTCAAATTCCAGCCAGCCTTCTTCTGAGGCCCACACTACGCGGGTGTCCAGCAAAAAGAGGTCAGAGTCTCTGAAAGAAAGAAGAGGTGGTGCAGTGAATAGCAGGCTGTCCCCTCCGCTCACTCTCGCTCTGTCCTGCCTGGTGTCACCATAAAAGATGCCAAAGTCAGATCAGGTCCCGCGTAAGGCACAGTGTCCAGCGACCTGCTGCAGCTCTGGCGGGCGTGGCACCACAGAGGGCAGGTGCTGACAGCGGAGAGAGGCATGTGCCAGGGACTGCAGAGAAACGGGCTTTCTCTGAAGATGGCAGGGCCCTCAGTTTCACCAACAGCCTTGCTACGATGCTTATCCTAATGCTTGTGGAATTAGGATAAATGATAGACAGGTAGATAGGGCCATACTGTTTCTTACTTTATGGCTAATGAACTCTAGAAAGAGAGAAAGTGGGGGGGGGGGCAATGAGGAAAAGGATTAAGAAAATACTAAAATCGGGATCAATATGAGCTTTCACAAAGTTGCGTTTTGCTCATTTTCTTTTTAACATTAATATCTGACAATCTTCACTTTGAAATAAGTAGAAACAAGAAGCCACTTCATATTTCTGAGTAATCACTGGTTCTTTTCTTTTAATTAAAGTATTTGAATGGCCTATGGTGAGTGTCAAGTCCTCTCATCTGGACTGTGTGATGTGGGTGTATGTTGAGTGATTTTAAAGTTTATCCCAGCACAGCTGTGAGCCAGGCTGGGGTTCTTTGAGGCAAACTTGTCGAGTCCATTCCTTCCATTGGGCTCCCTGGGGAATATTTTTATATATTTTTACAGTTTTCAACTAGCATAACCCTAGGGGTTGTGGGAAGATGGAGTGAGGGCTCTTCCTGCTTGCCCACATGTCCTGGTAGAGCAGTGCCAGGGGACACAGAGGCTGAGCCAGGAATGGCCGTGATGGGGAAGGGGCGTGCTTTGGTCATGGAAAGATATCAGTTCCCTGTTGCTGGAAATATTTTGCCGAAATATCTTAGAGGATAGAAAATTACTGGAATTAAATACTAAATTTAAGATGAGCATGTCAATACTAATGAAGTACATTTAAATCAGTGATAAAGCGTTTCCATATACTTTACTTTCCTCAGTCGTTAGGGCAATCCCGAAAGCTTGGGAGAACATTGCTATCCCCATTTTACAGCTGGGGAAACCGAGACTCAGATGTGAGGTGAGGGTCATGCGGCCAAGATCAAAAACTGGTAAGGGATAGAACCAGCCAGTGAAAAGAATGTGGACTCAGTTTCCCATCATGACATCCTGCCTTCTGAGATTACACAAGACAACCCGTGACAAGTGAACACAATTTACCACTATTCTTTTGAATATTTGTGAGGCCCATGAAACATCTGAGTTAAGAATTTTAGGTTTCTCAGAGGGGAAACCATTTTTCCTGTTTACATGGCTTAGAGTTAGAAGAAAACTCTACTGTCATCTTCTCCAAGCTTAGAACAGTAGGTACAGCGAAAAGTAGTTTACTCAGCTGCTGAACGGAGTCTGCAGGGGGCACATTCAGGCCTGCCATCTTTAAAGCGCTCTCCTCCCCGCCTGTGTCACACCCCCTGTTGACAAATCACCACCCCCCTCCCTGTTACTGAGGTAACTGTGAGCAGGGAGATGGGGTGTCCATGGAAAACAGCAAGAGGGAATAGCAAGTCCAAAGCTTTGAAGTTCAGATGCAAGAAGACATAAATCCTGCTCTGGGAGGTCTGAGACCTTACCCAGCAGTAACAGCCCTTCGGACAGCACTGCGGGAGGAGCAGCCTGGGCCAGAGGAAGCACCCTCGAATGAGGATGCTGTGGGAATTTCGGGCGTGAGGCCGCCCCCGAGGCAAAGAGGATCAGGGCATGGGCTATTGCCACAGATCGCTTGTTGCTATTTACAGCACTTCAATGATACACACAATGTTTAAGGTCTGGTAACAAAGACGGAGAAATATACAAGAGAAAGTGAGGGTGGGATAGAAGGCCAGCTTCCAAAAACAGGTGAGAGAAAGCAGAGAAAAGGAAAAAAGAGAAGGGCATGGATTAAAGAGGGCGAACATGAGCCAAAAGCTAAACGTGGGAAGCGTGTTGCTAAGAAGAAGGATAATAATCACGATGTGGAAGAAATGAAATGTGCAGGGTGAGTGGGGGAGAGTGGGCGCGGAGAGCCCAAGTGTCTATCTTGTCTCTGCTCCTAAGTTCAGGGCCCAGAATTCCTGTTTCTGTCGCGCCCCTGGCTGCATAGTAAGGACAATGCCGTCCTCGCTGCGTAAGAGCCCCGTGGGGTTCAGGGGTTCATGAACCCGGTCCAGCAGCTGAGGGCAGGAAGAAAACCCTGCTCACTGGCAGTCAGACAGTTTCAGATTTAGAGGATTAAATCCAGGGCACTGAGGTCCTGTGGAAGGGAGGCGAGATAGAGCATGGACTTAAGATAACTGGACTAAGTGGAGAGAGAAACAACAAATATTTACTGTGCTTTCTATACACACGTATGCGCCAAGAGCCTCTCTATTCCTCGGGAAGCCTGGAGAGGCAGGTCCTGTGGCTGACAGCACGGAGCCTAGAGAGGGTAAGTGTATTAAGGTCACAGGTATTAAGTGGGCGGACCAGAACCGAAAGTCAGAGCCCGGACTCTTAGCCACCACATTTCTCAAAAGCGGTCAAGAAAAGTCCAAGGCACAGGTTGAAATGACTGAGCAAAGGCTCAGAGTAAGGTAAGGGATCACAATCTACTGCACGTAAATGCCAAAGTCGGGTGGATACAGAAAACATGTGAATGTACTCAGGGCTGGCACAGGATCCGAAATCATGAGCTGGCTCTCCTATCAGGGTACAGAGAGGAAGGGGGGGGAAGTGCATGAGAGGGATCAGAGAGGGACCGCCCAGTCTCACCCTATCCCTGCTCCTAGGCAGGACACTCTTGGTCGAGACTGAGCCCACCGCTGACACGCAGTCACACAGCCAGGGTGAGGAACTCTCAGAATCACAGCTCTAAGAAACAACTGTGCTGGCTCACCCTCAATGCTTCCAATAGCTCAGGTATTTAAGAGACACGATTTATGGCAAGCCAATGAAACGGATCTGGTCTGACCCACATCTACTTACTTTTCTCCAGTGACACATGGCTTTCTTAGTCTACCACCTCTGTAAAAGTGTAGCCTCGAGCAAGATGCCCCTGATTTCCCTGTGTGAATAACAGGGATGCCCTTCTACATCTCGCTGCAGCAGGGTTGAGGTCTGTCATTCCCATCTAAAATATGAGTCGCCTCCCAACAGAGCCCTTGGGTCTGGCCAATCTGACCACAGCTGGATTATTTGGACCCTCCCACTGAAATGATAGACACTCAATTGAGCATACTATAAAAGGAAATGCTGAAACAAGATAGAGATACAATTTTGAATGAATTTATTGCCTATTTTGTTCTCAAGCAACTCATAGACCCATGTTTCACGATGAATATGCATTCCATATTCAAGGATACAACATTATTATTCTCAATGTGATCCCAACTCAAGGACATGAGTTTCCTCATATTGTGATCATCCTGGACAAATGGAACTCTCAACAATTAATAAGCCTAACAAGAGATTTCTAGAAATTTAAAAATTCATCGCAGTGCTAGAGGTGCCTGACCAGCAAGCCACTCATAAGACTTTTAGAATTAGTGTTTGTGGACGAGGTCAACCATGTGTGGTCCATCCCATCGCACAGCCTCCGAGGCACCTGTCCTTGTCAGTGATATTCCATCAGGCCGAGGAGCACACAGCACTAGGGGCAAACACAGTGGGTTTCTCTCCTTTGCCCCTGAAGAAGGTCAGGAGGCATCTCAGTTCCTGATTTTGACTTCTCGTGACAAATGCTATCCATCAAAGTCACACTGCCCTGGATAAAGTACAACTGTGCTTACTACTAACCACTTCAGTAAGAAAATGTTCTTCATAAATGGAATTTATAGGTTTGAAGCAAGCAGATTTTTGAAATATTTAATAAGGCGAGTCTGTGGTTTGTTCCTTTACTTCTTCATAACATATTCCTTTGCCATTTATGGGTCTGGACTTAATGGTAAATTAAGATACAAAGCAACATTCATACATTGGTGAATCAACTTTATGCAATAATGAAAATTCAATTTTCAAATTACATGAAAGTCAAAGGAGTCAATCATTTTAGAAAATTAGATAGTAAAACACAGATTTGTATTTTTTCCTTATGCATATACCATATGTAGAAGATTATGTTTAAAATTTTACCACTAAAAAGACAGAAAAGAAGTAGGATTTGAAAAGATAACACTACAACACAGGATAAACCACCACCACCACTACTACTACTACTACTACTACTACTACTACTACTACTACACACACACACACACACACACACAGATTTGAGTAACATAGGTGAATAGACATTATCTATAATAATCTATAATAATAAAAGCATAATATGCTAATTAGATCAGACAGTTGAACGACCTTCTAGACGTCCTTCTGGATGAAGCCGGGGCTACGATGAATTTCATGCATGGGCCTCTATTTACTATACAATTAGATAAGTTCTCATTGATTTTATGCCACTTGATATTACCCAAATTTCATCTCAAGGACTAGCATGGCATGAAGAGAAGGTTCAAATATCAACGGGACATTTTATCTTCAACAAAACAACAAAAATCACTTGCTGTCAGAATACTAACATAGCAATCCCTTACATGGTGTTTACTACATTACTGTACTAAGTGCTCTCACATATGTTAACTCCTCACAACCACCATGAGAGGTAAATCATATTAGCACCATCACAGGTTGGCAGGTAAGGAAACTGAGGAACTGAGAGGTTAAGTAGTTTGCTCATGGTCACACAACCAGTAAGTACAGAGCTGGGATTTGAAACCAATCTATTTGGTTCAAATGTTACATATGTTCTTAGCTGTCATAGCAGCCATTCTCCAGTGTAGCCTGCATTGGAAATCCCTGGAAACCTGTCAACACACAGACTGCTAGGCCCACCCCAGAGTTCTAGGGGTAGGACCTGAGAATTTGCATTTCTAACAGGTTTCCAGGTGATGCTGATGCTGCTGGTCTGAGGACCACACTTTGAGAGCCTCTGACTTACAGCATACTCCTTCTCTCTTATACACTGAGTGGCCAGATTATTATGATCTCTGAATGCATAATAATCTGGCCACTCAAAAAATATATATAAAAAATATAATATATATATATATATATATTAGAGGCCCGGTGCATGAATTTGTGCATGGGTGGGGTCCGGCCAGCCTGGTCAGGGGGAGGGGACATGGACAGTTGGCCAGCCTGCCTGCTGGTCAAGGGGACAATTTTGCCTATTAGCCTTTTATTATATAGGATATACACTGAGTGGCCAGATTATTATGCGTTCAGAGATCAAAATAATCTGGCCACTCAGTGTATATGGGTAGTATTACCTTTACCTGCTTTTTAGACTTAAAGTTCAAAGCTATCTGCTCTCGAGGTTTCTTGCTCTTCTCCTTAAACAGTGCAAAGCAAATGTGGACTGCTCCTCAAGTAACTGTCTGACTGTCTTATGGACTGACCTTACCCTCAAGGAGTTATCAACATAGACTAATCATTGGAATCACAGGTAAGACCAAGTTCAAGGCAGCAGTATTATGATAAGGCTTGCTTCTATGTGTCTAAGACAGGGAGAGAGCAGAAGGTAGAAGATTATTTTATACTAGGGGTCCAGTGCATGAATTCGTGCACCTTGAAAGGAACTGTGGGCAGTGAGGCTGTGGTAGGCACAGGGGCAGGTCTCGGCCCATCCTCCGTGCCCCGTCCCCTGTCTGCCAGCAGCCCTGTACCCGCTGATGGCGTGGAGCAATTGGGGCTGGCATCAGCAGTGGGTATGAGCAGGGCTGTCGCTGGCAGCAAGTGTGAGAGGCGGCTTCCGGCCCCGATCTCCCCTCAGGAGCAGGGGGAGGTGGAGAAGCCCTGATGCCACTCGCACCGCTGATGGGACCAAGTGATCGGGGCCTGCGCCAGGCGCTGGTAATGGGTGCGAGCAGTGGCTCCGCGCCAGCAGCGGGTGCAAGTGGGGCCAGCGTCCCCAGCAGGTGCAAGCGCCGGGCAGGATTGCAGTGTGTGAGAGCAAAGAATTTTCAGTAACCACCAGAGGTTCACCCTGATGATAGCAACCGGCGCCCTGCCTTGGTCTGACGCCCCCACTCACCTGCTCCACCATCCCGCCACAGCCAATGCCTGCCATGTTCCGCGTACGCCCCCTGGTGGTCAACGCACATTATAGCGACCAGTTGTTCAGTTGTTCCACCGTTTGGTCTATTTGCATATTAGCCTTTTATTATATAGGATAAATTCATGGCTACCTAACCTGTCTTCTTTGGCCACATAAACAAATGATGTTCCCAAAGACTGGGGTACACTCCAACATGTCCTGGTGACCGCACACAGATTAAACAAGGAGTTCTGCACCTTTTATACAAATCTTACATGTTTTAGTTCTCATTACAATCCTAAATCTCCATATCCTTGTCCAATATGGGGAAATAAAGCAGCAATAATACTGTTAATTTGTGATTTTTTTAAAAAGATGTTTCACAAAATAAGCTTAACTACTACCATGGCCTGCCTCCCACAGCCCTGGCCATCCTGGCAAGAAGGTGCTTACACCAAAGCAATCAATTCCTGGGAATGAATAATACAGAAGGCATGGTTTCCAGAAATAAAAACCTATTTCCTTTTCTCTTTCATGTTTACCAAGTGGATAAGCAGTTCCCAAACAAGAGTTTCCTCTGCCCACCACACCCTGACGTCTCCTCGCCCCCCAATTTAGCATTCTTTTGAGTATATGCAATTCTTTATGACAACTTTAATTCCTCTCTGTAACATACTTGTCTACTCTGTGCCTTTACAAAGAACAGAACATACATAGGCTGAGGAACAAGGTTTGGCAGCTTCTTAAGCCTTTACTTGTTTAAATTCAGGCAGATCATTCTAAGTATAAATAATATGCACTTCACTAAAAAGATAAAACTAACTAGTTACATAACCCAAGCTGTGGGTCAGTTGTATTCTCCCTTTTTCAGGGGCAAAGGAACAAATACTGAAAAGTTCAATGCTTGCCTGAGGCCCACACTGAGTGTGCCAGAGATTATCAAGTCAGCAGTAAGATTTCAGGAGTCCCTGAGGATCATACCTGTGAAAGCCAGATACAGAAAGAGAAACAGGTGTGGCTGCACATGGTGATAAAAGGCTTTGATTTTCTCCTACCAAACCACAATGGTGTTCTCCTATCCTGGCTTTCTCAAATTTGCCCTTCTCTTCAAAACAGAAAATAGTCTCAGATATCTCACTTTTATCTCAGTGATGATAAAAGTACACTCACTTCACTTCAGCAGGCAGCACTGAACATCCAACAGAATTCATGGAGCAATCAGTCTATAAAAAATGCATTTCTAAGGAAACTATCCTCTGAGATCCTGGAACTAGATCAACTAGTGGGTTCAGGTCTTGTTTTCAGAACTACACTATTTGGTTAATGAATCAAATATCAACATTTGTGAGGATTCATTATAAAGAATTCCAAGTAAAAATATGATACTTCAGAGATGTATGCTTCTGGCTATGATGTATCACACTAACACTCCCACTAAGAATAAGTTTAAAAAAACAAACCTGTTTGAAGTTATCTTAGAGCAACTAACACAGTCAATACGTGATGAGTCAAGATCTTCGAAAGAAGGAAAATGCATGAAGGTAAGCCCTGTATTTGCTGTTGCCTTTTCATCTCAAAGCACTTGTTAATTCCTTGCATGAGGCATAGATGGCAAACATAAAGGGACAGCAGCCTAGAGTTTGGAGCAATGTCACTGGCTGGGGACCACTGGAGTGTAAGGCAGCTAGGACTTGAAGGCTAAGGTCCCAAAGGAAAGGAGCTGCACAGAAGTGAGCTCATAAATGTGATCTCATAGAATTTTGGGTTCACTTCCTCTAGGACCTTGGCTCTTCAAGTTCTGGCTGAGTTGAACTCCAGTATTTTGCCAAATATTAGGCTGTGTATGCATGGAGTAAGAAGCTGAGAAAACAAGCAAAAAAAAAAAAAATGCTTAGAGCATAAAAAGCAAAGCAGACTTTTTGGCAGAATTACAATGCTGGGGAGTTAAACATTAGAGTTCAGAGCCCACCAAGGAAGAGGGGCCCTGGTAAACAGCCTTGACCTTCAGCTGAGACCTCTACAGGGCTAACTTCTAGGAGAAAGAGAAAACCAGAAACAGATGAACCTTAACACATCCTGAAACCCAGCCTCAACTTCGACAAAAAGAACAAAGTAATCTGCTTGCATTGTTGTCTGCTTTCTGGAAGAAAATAAAATCCAGTCTGGAAGGTAACAGTATCTAGGGCTATTTTTCATAAATAATGTCAATAATTTAATTTTGAAAATTATCAGACATTCTAGGAAATAAAACCAAATGAGGAAAAATCAAGGGAACAAACAGATAATGGAAATAGAGCCATAGGTGATCCAGATAATAGAGTTAATCAGACACGATTTTTGAATCGTGCCTTATAAAAAGAGGATAATAAATTACAAGTTGGACCAGAGATGGAAGACACTGACGATGCCTTGTCATACTAGCAGTCAGCAGATATGCGTCACTGCAGATTGCCCAGGACCAAACCAGAGAGGGTCGGACCTGCATTACCACCATTTGTCCACCATCATCCAGAACTGAAATATCATTGCTGTTATGAACACATAAACAACTGTTGGACATAGAAACCGGGACTCAAAAGAACTGTTGGCCCAGAAAGAAACTCACTATAGACTGATTCATTTGCCTCTCAGCATAACTATTATTGCTTGTCTCATTTTCGGTTCCTATAAGTGTATTCCTAGTATCACATGAGCTCACTCATCTAGGGGAAAAGATGAACAACATAGACTGAAGAATAAGAACAGCATCGATCAGACTGTCAGACCTCAGAGGGAAGGTAGGGGAGGGTGGGGACAAGGGAGATAGATCAACCAAAGGACTTGTGTGCTTGCATATGAGCCTAACCAGTGATCACGGACAACAGGGGGAGGGGGGCATGCATGTGGGGGGGTTTGGGAAGGGAACGGGGGGGGGGGGTTGATGACAAATATGTGATACCTTAATCAATAAAGTAATCAAAAAAATTAAAATAAAATAAAAAGAAAAATTACAAGTTGGGGCCTGTTCCAGGGATGTGAGTTTGGATAAATATCTGAAAGCCTTTAATGCAATATACCACATTAACACTAGCAAGGAGAAAAATAATATCATCTCCAAAATTTCAGGAAAATTTTGATAAAATTTTACACTAATTTCTAATTTTAAAGAAACCTCTTAACTAGGAATAGAGAAGAATTTCCTTAATCTAATAAAGAGTATCTACAAGAACGTTTATAGGAAACATCATCCTTGATGGTAAATTATTAAATCTTCCCTTCTCCACCCTGAGATTAGAAATCTGACAGGGATTTCCAATCTGAGATTAGAAATCTGACAGAAATCTGAATGGAATTCAACATTGTACTGGATCTCCAGCTAGCACAACAAAACAAGAAAAAACTACAAGAAACACAAAGGAAGAAATAAAACTGATACTTATAGGTGACATGATTATCCCATATAATAAAAGCTTAATATGCTAAGTGTCCAACCCTTTATTCGACTGTTCGACCAGTCGCTATGACGCGCACAGACCACCAGGGGGCAGATGCTCTGACTGGTAGGTTAGCTTGCTGCTGGGGTCCGGCTGCTGGGGACTGGATGAGATGGGCTGGACACGCCCTGGAGCCCTCCCACGGTCCCTCCCTGGCCCCGATCTTGCACCAGTGGGGTCCCTCGGCCTGGCCTGTGCCCTCTTGCAATCCAGGACCCCTTTGGGGGATGTCAGAGAGCCAGTTTTGGCCTGATCCCTGCAGGCCAGGCCAAGGGACCCTACCAGTGCATGAATCAGTGAACCAATTTCCAAACTATTGCTCAGAAAAATTATTAGAATTTATATGTGAATTTGTAAGGTTGCTGAATAAAAGAACAATATACAAATTCAATTGTATTTCTAAATGTGAGCAAAAAACAATTAGACTGTGAAGTTTTAAAAAGCTAATAATACCATTTATAATATCAGATAAAATGTATATACCTGGAGTAATTTTAACAAAAAATATTCAAGAAACAAAAACCACCAAATATTGATAAGTTAAAGACAGCCTAAGTAAATACCATATTCTTGGGTTGGAACACTCAATATGGTAAGAGTCAATTTCTCCCAAATTAATTTCTGGATTGGATGAAATTCCAATCAGAAGCCCATCAATTTTATTTTGTGGAAATTGAAATGCCTATTTTACAATTTATATGGAAATGCAAAGGTCTATAAATAGCCAAGAAAATCTCAAGGAATAAAATTGGAGAACGTACACACCAGACATCAAGCTTTCTTTAAAAACTAAAAGAACTAAGAGTGCAGTATTGGTAGAAGAAGAGAAAAATTAACCAATGGAACAGAATAAAGATCCCAGAAACAGACCCACACATATGTGATCACCTGATTCAGGACAAAGATACCACTGAAAACAAAAAGTATTTTCAATAAATGCTACTAGGTCAATTAGGTTTTTCTATTCTTATACAGCCGGTATATCTAATCAACTTCAATAGCTCAGATATGATTTCAAATATCTGCTACTGTAGTTTAGTTCATTCTGCTGAGCTAAGCACTTCCACATCCCATTGCCTCCTGGGCATCCCTACCATGACTCAAACATGTCCAAACCAGACCTCATCCCCATTCCTCTTCCTGACTTATTCTTGTGGTCCCTAGCTCTGTGAGTGGTTCGGAGTAGCATATCAATCTAACCGTTTGAGAAAATGTGCACTGGCCCTTTGATAGTTATTTTCTCTCCTTGGACAATTATATTCTATCTGCAAAATAGGTCAGAATTGGTGAATTTTGTCAAATATTTAGTGTAGGCAGTAACTCAGTCTGGGCTTTTTTCCAGGACCCTGGGCTGGCTCTGGGCTGTCCTAAGGAAATCTTTCTCAGTTTGAAAACCAACTCTCCAGCAGCACTGCCTTGTTTCCTAGACCCACAGATGCATTTCTTCACATCCCAAGGACCTGAAATTAGGACAAAACATGCAGGGCTAGCAAAGTAGGTTTACAGTTGTTCGTATGGAAAATAAAACAATAATTAATAAATAATAATACAAGAATCAACTCTGTGTTTCACATACTCACAACTGTAAACTCCTTTTGCCCCACCCTGTAGGAACCAAAGTTAAAAAAAGTATATATATATAAAAAAAAACACTTTGCCTATTTGTAAACAGAGGAGTAAGTTGTGATACTGCTTATACCAGGAATACTGAATTTTAAACTTGGTAATTATTTCTTACTTTAAACGCACCATAGATAGAACATGAAAAAGAAAAGTTATCAGCCCTAACCAGCTTGGCTCAGTGGATACAGCATCGGCCCAAGGACTGAAGGGTCCTAGGTTCGATTCCAGTCAAGGGCAGATACCTTGGTTGCAGGCTCGATCCCCGGCCCCAGTTGGGGCGTATGCGGGAGGCAACCGATCTATGTGTCCCTCTCTCTCTCTCTCTCTCTGTCTCTCCCCTCCCCCCCCCCCCATTCTGTTTAAAAATCAATGGAAAAATATCTGAGGGTGAGGAGTAACAAAAAAAAGAAAGTAAAGTTATCATATGCACAGAAGATTGACTATCCCTGCTAAGCAATGCAATCACCAAAACAAACAGAACAGAACACGGCATTTCAAAACTAGCAGAGGCAAATGCGGCCAATTGATGGACCAATAGGGCCCTCTTTCAGACACTGAACGTGCTCCTCTGTTAAAATTTCTGGCTGGCTCTCAGGAGATGCTCTTTGACTTCTAAGTACACAAAACCAATTAAAACCAGTAAACGTATGCCTTTTAGCCAAATAAGAAATGTACACAAACGTGATATTCTTTAAAGGCCTCAGAATTGTCCCATGAATCTAAAGGTGCCATAGAAGTAAAGATCATGGTACATCTTATGACAAGCAACATGCTACCATGATGCTACTACACATGAGTAGGAAAGGTCAACGTTATTCAGAGTATCTAGGTATGAAGTCAGCTTAGTGTGTGTGAGATGCAGAAGACGATGGTGAAGTAAATGGACAATTGTGTAATACTGTGAATAAGTACAAATACTTTTGTATACATTTATTCAAGTCTTTCTTCCCCTTCATACCCCTCCTCTAGAAAAGCTGCCAATAGATCAATGCTTGGTCAATAGATCAACAAAGGCTTGCAAAGGTTTTCCATAGGAAGGCCTCGAAAGTCAATGTACTGGGGCCTGAGTTCTAAGACACATTTTCACCTTCAGGAGAACTGTGTCGCTTGCTACCCAAACAGAAGCATCCTTGGATGTTCCCATCAAGACGAAGGAGACGGAGACGTGGAGCATGCCCGCAGGAGACTGCTTATCGCTCTCTGGCGTTTTACCTTTATCCTGGGACTGTCCTCACATCATCGGACTAACTTTTGGGAAGCATAGCAGACAAGTTTAGGCATAATTTGGACTTGGCAAAATTCCCATGTACCACGTTTCATTCTCTAATAGGTAATATGCCTGTCCTGCTTAACTGATGGGCTCATGGTTAAATCCTAATGAGGGAATATATGAGAAGGTCTTTTCCAAACTCTAACTACTATGTAAATGCCAATTTTTACCAGTGTCATCATAAAAGTATAATGATTTATAACACCAGATGTTAACACCAAACTCATCTTAAAGTATAAACACCACACCATAGCACAGGGCACATTTACAAAACCAAGTACAAAGGCACCCTGGACTCCTCTGGTTTAGCTGTCACACTCCTGGGGGCTAATCCCACTCTGCTCTATGGGTTGCTCATTTTCAGGACTTAGATTCCATCTCAGAGCTTATTCTCAGGTCTTATTTAAACTTTCTTCCAAATAAAGTATCACATGTTTCCTTATTCTTACTCAAAGCACCATCTAGTCAAATAGTCCCTTTTTTAACTTACCTGGTCTAATGATTTCTTATCAGTCTGAAGAATATGTTTCTGAAGCGATCACAGCAATGACCTAGCTTCCAAGAATCTTCCCTGACCCTCCCTGGGTCGGGCCTCCTAGCTGCCCTTTATACCAGGAAGCCCAACACATGGCTTATTCTGCCTCAGCTGAGTATATGAGGGCATTGAAACACCTGCCTTTCTTTTTCCTTTTGCAAGGAGGCCAACTATTTTGCAACATACACACTTGTTAAAGTAAGTTAATCCATCAAATACTACAAATTTCACTGGAACACAGATTAGACAAATAAGTTTCTTTACAAGCCTGGAGAGTTGTTTTCAGCCAAGACACCCCAGTCATACGCTTAACTCTGAGGCCCCTGCAAGAACATGAGGGGACAGCAGGAGGCCTGGCCCCTGGCCCGCCCACAAGAAAAGGAAATATCCTCCTGGCCAACCGGAACCCTTCAAAAGCATGAAATTCCCCCAATTTTCCCAGTATTTTCCCTTTTCCTGCACATAAAAATTAAGCACACCCAATCACGAAATATCTCCATCCTAGAAGGCGGAGAAACTGCAACTCCACTTTGACAGAGTCATCAAAGGTTGGGACGGTTGGGGATTTTGTTTCCCAAACTCACTGCTGGCCCCGAGGAGGTATGACACCACCATCTGAAGCACAAGGCAGCTGCTCATTTCTGGCTGAAGTTCAACATAAACCTTACAAATGGTCTGCTAGCTCTCTCTCTAAAAATAATAATTAAAAAGAATGTTCTAGTCACAAAACCCACACTCTAGTGTTTTCACTAGAAAGCTTTCCTGTAGGCCAGAGAAAGCCATGTATTCTGACAAAGTTCTGAGCCAAAAAGGTACCAGGAGGCTATTTCCACCAGAAAAATATAATGGGACAGATAATGGGGCAGACTGAAAATCAACGGCTCAAGCAGTTCCAAAGACTCACTGAACACCGATTCTCCCTGAAGTATCAAAAGATGAAAATCTAGCAACAAATAGTTTACTTTTCAAAAGAGGCCCTTAGTAGTTAGGTCATTGAGCATGCTTTTCTTTAGGAGTGAAAATAAGACATCAAAAAACTTCCCATACATTCTGAAACTTGGGTTAGTTATAAAGGTACCACAGTGACTATATTTTACTTATTATTTAACTATCCCAGCAAGAATTCACATACAACCATCAGTGTGTATGTTCAACACCACGATGGTCCTCCAAACCTGGCAAGTGTCCTTCCTTCTTCCTTATTTATTTTCCTCCTTGGGTCAGGCCAGGGTGTAGGCAACAAAAGAGTACAGCCAAGGATTCAGACATGGCTCAAATCTCAATCAAGTCGCCAGGATTAGAACAGATGGGGAATGAGAAGTTCAGGTCAGAGAAAGACTAAGACAGTTCCTTTATGTCAGAGCAGATGATGGGTTGAAAATGTAGAGTGACAAAAACAAGGATTTAGACAGAAATCTAAGATGAAGGCAGAAAAGATCCAGAGCACAGCAGGTCAGAGAAGTTGAAGAAAGAGTCCCAAAGAGTGGGAACCCAAAATTTAGGGGAGGAGGCCCTTATCGCTCTGCCCTTGATTATGGTAACACTTCCTGCTATCATTTAGTCATCCCTGGCCTTCAAAGGAGACCCAGGTTTGGTATGATATTTTGAAAAGTGAGAGGGTTGGGGAGTTTAAAGGGCAGGCAGTCAATATTTTCAATATGTCCACCACTCTTGATTGGGACACCTATAAGGTTCAAAGAATAGACAGAAAATCATTTTTTTTTTTAAACCTGAGAACAACATAGCTGTCATAAACTTCTATCCCCCAGTGTTTTGCTGCCTTGTATGCCTGGTCAAATATTTGTTTAAAAAGTAATTTAAAATCAGTCATTCATGGTCTAAATGCTAAAACTTTTGTTGCAGTTGGCCACTCTAAAACTGTCACTTAGTCAACAAATATTTATTGACTGCCTACCATTCACCAGGTACAGTGCAAGTCTCCATGAATATATGGGAAATAGGACCAACAATCAGTCCCAAGAATATCAAGCTTCCCATCCAGCCTTAGAGATCTGAATATGCATTAGGGCCAGATGTTGAATGGTGTTCTCAAAACTAAAATAAACCTTTTATGGGGCAAGTTAACATTTGTTATTATTTTGGTGTGCGTATTTGTGATAGATCCACACACAGATTTATAATTTTAGGATAAATTAAGGTCTTTTCCTAAACCTTTGGACATTCTTAGGAAGTCAATAGAGCTCCAAGAACTAGAGCAAGAATGTGCACTTGGTTTGTAAAGCCAAAGCTAGCAAGTCCCTTATAGAGCCTGTACGTGTGGGGCTCCCTACCCATCTGCATTCTCCTCCTTCCACTTTTATTTTTGTACCTGATTGCCAGGCTGTCACACGCTGGTCCTACCTCATGCACACTGAGAAGTCTACAGCATTGCTAACCTACTGTGCACCAGCACGCCACCCTCCCCAAACTGCTAAACTGACCCCTAAATACGAAGCAAAATTCAAGGTCGTTGGCTTGTTTTCTGTGTGCTATAGGTTTGAACTAACTGCTGTAACACTTTACTCTTCAGCCCTTCCTCTAAATATCACTCCATGGAAGTCTTTTTTTTTTTTTATTGCTAGGAAGGCCCATGAATGTACTTGCAGTTATTTTATAAAATGACTTGGCCTCATGGAAAAAAAAGTCCATCGTTCGCTGTATCCAAATGATAAAAAATACATTTCTCTCTCTCACACACACACACACACACACACACACTCATTTACTCAAAGACATATCATGCATATGTATAATATATGTTAGGAGAGGTTCCATGGTGTAATGGTTAGCACTCTGGACTCTGTATAATATATGTGTATGCACAAATACGTAGCCTTTTTTTCACTTGAATTAGTATCATTTGTAAGCATCCTTACATAATTTTCACGTGTGAATTTATTTTAGCCATCCTCTCCCATCGTTCAAAGTAGGGACTAAACAACAGTGGGAAACATTTTATCCCCCATAAGTCATATGTTTTCCGATCACAAAGGATGCTTAGTAAATACCATCTAGTGGCTTACTTAAGAAAAGAAAACCATTTGGAAAGTCTTCAACTTAACAGCAAAAAACCTTCCTGCTGGCTAAACACTACCAGTTAGAACACGCCCCTCATCATGCCCATGGACAAGTCCTGAACTCGGATCGCCTTCCACAGACATGCTCGAAGTTATATGTGTCAGGGTGAGAAACGGGGCCAGCCCCACCCTTGGGCTTCCTTGAGCCTTCATACCTGTGCTGATGCTCCTGTAAGACTTGATAAATGCTGATAAGAAAAGTTTGGTTTTTAAAACTCCCCACAACACAGTCCTTGTAGATTCGGAATTCTGCAGCCGTCACCGCCTCACCCTCAGGAATCTGGGATAAGTTGAACTTGAACTCTTTGTGGTGTCGCTGGCGAGGGGAGAACTCCTTGTCGTACTCCACTATAAGATTAAACAAGAGAGAGTGACAACTATTGTTACTTGACTAGGTGCCACAGGCTCAGCTCAAAAGAAAGTCTCCCATTTTAATTCACACGTGGGGTACAGGTTACCAATGGCTCTTAGAGGACTGGGGCGATGGAGAGAACATTGGCTAGGCTGTCAGGCAGACTGGGATTAAAATCCTTCATTTTACCTAAGTATTAAATAAAATTCTTACATTTTCTTTCATGTAAATACTTTAAATACTTAGTCTCACTAAGTTGCATGAAAGCAAGTTATTTAAACTCTTGGCTTCTTCACAGGGATGTTGTGAGAATTAAGAAAACAACGCATCAGGTGATCCTGGCCCTGATCCCCGCCCAGCTCCCCTCCCCGCCTTCCTGCAGCTCAGCCCCTCAGACCATCAGCAGTGGACAGGACAGGGATAGCCCTGAGCCCGCCTTAGGTCGCGATCGTGCTGTGGGGAAGACAGTGAGCCACGCGTTTGCCTGGGCCTGAAGCTCCACGTGTCCTCAGGTTGTGCCTGCTGCTCAGTGGAAGCTTTTGCTGAAGGGTTTAGGATCAAGCTTCATGGAAAATGCTGCTCTGATAAAGGTCACTGCCCTCCCTGCGCGGGTGGACCCTGCGCGCTGTGAACGGCTGGAGTCTCCGTTTGATCTGCACATAGAACCAAAGTATGAAAACAAAGATGAGGAAGCCAACCACTAGCGGGGCAACTTGCTATTTTCCAACGCTGTTTCTTCACATTGGGAAAGGATGGAGTCTAAAACCTGTTTGTGTGTTCTTTTAATGAAATCTTTTCCCCGCTTGAAGAGAAGCCAAGATATGAAAAACTGCAACTACTCGTTATCATTTTCAGTCAGCTTTCAGATGTCTGAGTGGAGTCTGTGTGAGAGAAATGGTATCAACCTCAGATGCTTAACCCATGATCCTTATAAAGAAAAAGGGAGCGCCCCGCTTCCCACCGTGAACCCTCGCTCTCTCCCGAGCTCAGAAACCCTCTGCCCTGCTGTTCCTGTGAGTTCTTTTCTGAATGGCAACACAGTAAAATCTCATGAGCAAAGTAATCCTTTATGAGAAAGGTTTTCCCAAGGGCTTGTGGGTAGAAAAAAAAATCAAATTATTTGCCACCTCTAACTGCCCACTTTCTCCCACGTGTGTTGTTCTCCATAATCACCAGAGAAAAGCTTTGGAGATTTAGCTTCTTTAAAAAAAAGCCAATAACTCTTTACAAGAACCTAAGACCCTGACGGCATTTGCAGAAGCTAAGGAAAGTTAAGCCATCTGTAGGTATGAGGTTTTAAATAAAGAATTTCTGCCGAAACCGGTTTGGCTCGGTGGATAGAGTGTCGGCCTGCGGACTCAAGGGTCCCAGGTTCGATTCCGGTCAGGGGCATGTGCCTTGGTTGCGGGCACATCCCCGGTGGGGGGTGTGCAGGAGACAGCTGATCGATGTTTCTGGCTCTTTATCCCTCTCTCTTTCTCTCTGTAAAAAATCAATAAAATATATTTAAAAAAAAAAAGAATTTCTGAAATTGCCCTGTGACTATGCAAAAAATCCTTTAGATTCAAGTTATCTCTCTCTCTCCTTTTTCTTTAATTTTTGGGGTTAATAAAAGGACAAGTGTTGGCTTAAGTAAGAGCTTGAATATAAATAAAAAAAAGGTCTAACCAGAAAGTAAACCATAGTTTAGTCCCAACAAGAGAGCAGGTTTTCTAATTAGTGGCTAAGCATGAAAAGCAATATTGTTGGGGAGTTCAGCCGAGGCCACCCACACATGACGGTGTATCACTTTCCCCTAAAACTGATCTGCCTTTTAAGCTTGATATGTTATCATCAGTGGTTAAAAAGGGAATCAAATCTGATTTCCCAAAGAGACTTTCTGAAAAATAGTCGCACAGCTTTTCTAAGGGCCTTTTGGGTGCTTAAATTTTAATGTCACTTAATGAAAAAATATTTTTAAGATTCACTTGAGAGAGAATGCTTAAGAATTCCTAAAAGAAGTCTTTCAATTGCTCTTGATATAAACAATTAGAAAGGAAAACATAGATAGTAAAGCAAGATAAAAGATAGTAACAAGGCACTTCAGTTAAGGAGGGGAGAAAGGGACAGAAATGCCAATAAATGAGAAATGTGGTAGCTAGTCTTTGGGGAGACGCACCACCTCCCTGTATTCATAGCCTTGAGTGGTCTCCCTGCTCTGGGATGGCTCTGGGCTGGCCCTGTGACCATCTTTGGACCAACAAAATGCAGCCACGGTGGTGCTGAGTGACTTTCTATGCTAGGACATAAGTTTTAAACTTTCTTCCATTTATGTTTCTTGGAATGCTTCAGTGAGGAGAGATAGCCACAGTGTAGAAAGTCCAGCTACTCTGGAACTTCCATGCTGTGAGGAAGACCAAGCTAACTATGCAGAGAAGCTGTGGTGCATGGAGAGACAAAGGAAAGGGGAAAGGGGAGGGAGGGAAGAGCCCAGTCAGTCTAGAAAGCCTTAGCTGAGGCACCAGACATGTTGTAAAGATGCCATCTGAGAGGTCCAATCCAGTGGAACCTTTGGATGATTCATACCCCAGCCACCATCTGACTACAACTGCATGAGAGATCTCGAGAGAGAACCACCCAGTCGAACTTAGTCATTTCACAAGACTGTGATAATAAAGCATTATTGTTTTACGCCACTTTGTCTTGGGTGACTTGTTATACAAGAAGGAAGGGAGGACAGGAAAGAATAAGAGAGGAAGATGAAGAGAAAAGGGATATCTGACCTTGCTAGGAAAGAGAGAAACTGCATGATATTCTTAAGAATAAGGATTTCGAAATGCTGGGAGGCAACATCTATATATATAAAAGCCTAAGTGACAGGTCAACCGGTAGCTATGACATGCACTGACCACCAGGGAGCCGATGCTCAACACAGGAGCTGCCCCCTGGTGGTCAGTGCACTCCCACAGCGGGAGCACTGCTCAGCTGACTGATGGGTGCCAGATGCCGGGCTCACAGCTGGCGAGCGCAGCTGCTGCGGTGCAAGCCTCTCCTGCCTCCGCAGCAGCACTACTGAGCGGCAGTGAAGGCAGGCACCGCAGGGCC
Source organism: Eptesicus fuscus (assembly GCF_027574615.1). Taxonomy (NCBI): domain Eukaryota; kingdom Metazoa; phylum Chordata; class Mammalia; order Chiroptera; family Vespertilionidae; genus Eptesicus; species Eptesicus fuscus. The sequence continues at coordinate 87,864,782 of NC_072481.1, forward strand.
GGGATGAGCAGGGCCCAGGCTCGGGCTCCTCCCAGCCTGTCTGTGCTTCGTGTACTACTACATCCCCGAGGGGTCTCAGATTGCGAGAGGGTGCAGGCCAGGCTGAGGGACCCCACTGGTGCACGAATCCATGCACTGGGCCTTTATCTCTCCCTTCACATGTGTCTATAAGCATTTGCCAGGATTCCTTCTTATCCTGGCAAATGCTTATAGACACATGTGAAGGGAGAGATAAAGAATCTAAAAATGAGGAAACAGAAAAATAGTAGTTCAAAGCCTTCATTTTATTACAATGTGAATTAGAACTCATTGCCTTATATATGCATTTTCTCATTTCTCCTCTACCAAGACATTATCTTGAAGCACTCCGAACTTTCCTTATGCTTTTTCTTTATCCTTCTCTGGCCCATGAGTCTCTGGTTGCTATCCACCTATTTTTATGTCCTTTCACCCAAACCCTTCACTCTGCTGTTTTCTGATGCCTCTCCTGTCCTCATGCCTTTTAGCTAGAAGTAGTACCACCTTCCTCACTCTACCCCAGATACCTCAGCCACCAGTCACTGGAGTTTGCTTGAAATTCCTGTTTTCTCCCCCAATTTTTTGCCTCCAATTGAATTTACATAATGCATTTTGTTAATGTCTCATAGTTATAACACAAAAACTAAGCACAATTAGGTCACTTACCCACACATGCATCTGAAGACCACAATGGTGAAACAGTAATATTTCAAGTGATCTTAGCATTTCCCCTTCAAGTTGTATGATTCTGAACTCCTTAAATTTCAGAGTTCAAGAAGTATGAGAGGCTGAGCTCTGAATTCAGCACTCACTACCTATTTTGCAGCCTCTAGCATTTGGCTTTTCAACAGTGCTGCCACCTGTGGTAAACAATTAAGTAGTAGCTAAGAGTGTTGATGAAGTGTCAAACTGCCAAGCTGGTTTTGGATTCCAGCTCCTTTTCCTCTTTCTTAATGTGATGCATTATCTTGCTGAGTAAGATACTAGTCAAATTTCCAGTTATCAGTTAAATGGGAATAATAACATTTCTAAAGATTATGTATGGCAATCTATACAAAATAGTCAATGGTAGAGGAAATGCTCAATAAATGTTACTTGTCATTATCATTAGCTGATATTTGAGAATCTGGTTCCTCTGAGCTTAAATTATGTTGTTGCTGACTAATTCAAATTTATTCATGAGTCTGTAGATAGGGCTGATTAACTTCTGCTAAATTAGCTTTTTAAATTAGAGATTCGTTCTGTGAAAAGGGCAGTAAGTGAAATCACCATATGGAGTATCAGCCCTGGTGTTTGGCTAAAGGATATAGTGCTGTGTTCTCCGAGGCAATAATTCCTGTAATTTTTCATCTCAAGGGCCAGTGAAAATACATTTAATGGTGGTGACCTTACACAAGGTCACCTACTTTCTCTGTTTACTATTTGTAAGTACAGTAAAACAAGATAACAAACTATGCTCTTTGACTCTATGACTTGATTCCTAAAGGTCCTTCTAACACCAAATTTTTTTTAAAAAGGACATAATTGAAGAATACATACAATCCTTAAATTTTTAATTTAGCTTTTTAAAACTTACCCTATTCTTTCTTTTTGCCTCAGACTATATCATTTGAAATTTCAGACCAGGTCCAGACCTTTGGCTAACATGGAGGGCCACATTACTACGGAATAAAAGTTAAGATTTAAGATGTGAATTATGTAATACTAGAGGCCCGGTGCATGAAATTCGTGCACGGAGGGGGGTTGTCCCTCAGCCCAGCCTGTACACTCTCCAATATGGGACCCCTCAAGGGATGTGCGACTGCCCGTTTAGGCCCGATCCCTGGGATCGGGCCTAAACGGGCAGTCGGACATCCCTCTCACAATCCAGGACTGCTGGCTCCCAACTGCTTGCCTGCCTGCCTTCCTGATTGCCCCTAACCGCTTCTGCCTGCCAGCCTGATCACCCCCTAACCACTCTGCTGCCAGCCTGTTTACCCCCAACTTCCCTCCTCTGCCGGCCTGGTCACCCCTAACTGCCCTCTCCTGCAGGGTTGATCACCTCCAACTGCCCTCCCTTGCAGGCTGGGTGCCTCCCAACTGCCCTCTCCTGCTGGCCATCTTGTGGTGGCCATCTTGTGTTCACATGGGGGCAGGATCTTTGACCACATGGGGGCAGCTATATTGTGTGTTGCAGTGATGATCAATCTGCATATTACTCTTTTATTAGATAGGATAGAGGCCTGGTACAGGGGTGGGGGCCAGCTGGTTTGCCCTGAAGGGCGTCCCGGATCAGATGGGGGTTCCCTTGGAGCGTGGGGTGGCCTGAGTGAGGGGCCTGTGGTGGTTTGCAGGCGGGCCACGCCCTCTGGCAACGCAAGTGGAGGCCCGGGTATCTGGAATTTATTTTCCTTCTACAATTGAAACTTTGTAGCCTGGAGCAGAGCCAAGCCTGGGGCTCCCTCCAAGGCCCGCAGCCATTTGTGTTGGGGCTATAATTGAAACTTTGTTGCCTTAAGCGGGTGGGCCCGGCCAGGGTGTGTAGAAAGCTTTGCTTCCCCTGTTGCCAGCGGCAACCCTGGCCTGCTCTCTCAAGCTCCATTCTGCCGCCATTTCTGTTTGAATTTGTTTACCTTCTATAATTGAAACTTTGTAGCTTGAGTGGCGGCTTAGGCCTGCAACGGCTGGCAGAAAGCTTGGCTTCCTCTGTTACCTAGGAAACCTTGCTCTCTGTGGCTGTAGCCATCTTGGTTTGGGTTAATTTGCATGCTCGCTCTGATTGGATGGTGGGCGTGGCTTGTGGGTGTGTCGGAGGTATGGTCAATTTGCATATTTGTCTATTATTAGATAGGATACATACAAAAATATAGGTAATTTATGGAGGTAACAAAGCACAATAATAAAGCACCAGGAGAACCAGCACTCAACCTAAAAACTGGAACCTGACCAGTACCATGGTAATCCCTGATGCCACGTCAGCCCAAATGGCACCTCGTATCAGAATAGTGTCTAACATTCCCTTGCCTTTTAAAAACTAACAGTTTTACTATGTATATGAGTCACTAAATCATAGAGTGTTTAGTTTTTCTTTTATCCCTTACAGCCATCTCTCAGCCATGATGGAAGTTTTATGTGAAAAATATAGGCACGGTCACAGCTAAGAGGGAAGGCAGGCTAGGCCGAAGACCACAAGAACCAAATGGAGTTCACTCATTACACTTGGCTGTTCTGTCTTCTGTGGGTAAGACATGGCTGCTGTGCAGGCAACGGGTGACAAGTGCTCTCCTTCCGCTCTACCTCATACAGATCTAGTAAAAACACGGGCACTTTCTCAACAAGTGTTGGTAAAGATGTGGAGAAAGTGCATTGCTGGTGGGAATGTAAAATGGTGCAGCTGCTGTGGAAAACAGTGTGGCGATTCCTCAAAAAATTAAACATACAATTACCATATGATTCTGCTATTCCACTTGTGGGTATTTATCCCCAAAAAGTGAAAGTAGGGACTCAAACAGATATTTCACACCCATGTTCATAGCAGCCAAAAAGGGTGGAGGCAACTCAAGTACCCATTGACAGATGAATGGATAAACAACATGTAGCATATACATACAATGTAATATTATTCAGCCGTAAAAAAGAAATGAATTTCTGACGCATGCTACAACATGGATAAACCTTGAAGACATTATGTTAACTGACAAAAGCCACAAAGACAGAATGTAGAATTGTGGCTGCCAGGGGAGTACTTGTTTAATAGGTGCGGAGTTTCAGTTTGGGAAGATGAAACAGTTCTGGAGATGGATGGTGGTAACGATTTCACAAGAATGTGAATACATTTAATGCCACAGAATTGTACACTTAAAAATTGCGAAAGTGGTAAATTTTGTTATGCATATTATACCAGAATAAAAAAACTAACCAAAAACCGGACATTTTCTGACACAATCACAATGCATGATCACACCTAAGTCAAAATAATTCTTCATTATCCTCTAATACCCAATTGATAATTAATTTCCTCAAATACTTACAAAACTCTTTCCATATCTGGTTTATTGGAATCAAGAACCAAATGGAGTTCACTCATTACACTTGGCTGTTCTGTCTCTTAACTTTTTTCTAAACTAGCAAACCAGAAATAGAAAAAACTCCATTAACCTCATAATGAATCTATACAAAAACCCTAGAGCTAACAATATTCTTAATGGTGATATAGTTGAACTACTTCCTTCAAAACCAGGAAAAGATGAGATGCTTATTTTCAGTCTCATATTTGAGTCCAGTTCAGTACCACTAAGATTAAATAATAGAAAAGGAAGAGACACATTACAAATTGTGGGACCTAACAAGAAAGCTTAGCAGATTGCCTCCTTGACAGTCTCATTGAGTTCAGGCTGCTATAACAGAAATACTACAGACTGGGTGCTTAAACAACAAACAATTACTTCTCCATTATTTCTGGAGGCTGGAAGGCCTGTGGGATCAGGGAGCCAGCACGGCCAGGTTCGTGGTGAGGCCCTCTTCCTTGTTATGTCCTCTCAGCCTTCCTTGCTGATTGCACGACAGAGTGTGAGCTCCAGTCTCTTTCTCATCCTTTAAGGACACTCATTCCATCATGGAGCCTTACCCTCATTATGTCATCTGGACCTAATCACCTTCCAAAGGCCCTACCTCCAAATACCATCTCACTGGGGATTAAAGTTCCAACACTATGAATTATGGGGGACACAAATACACGGTGCACAACATTGACCTTAAAGTGTCACATCATTTGTTCTGCTGCATTTTTATTTTATGGTTTGGAATTTTTGTGTTTGTGTTCAAAAGTGACGCTGGTGATGGTCTCATCTCACACAGTGTTATTAGTTTTAAGTTATACTTCTTGCTTTTGGAATAAGTTCCTTTGGAGAAAATTTTTAATTACCCATTCATTCATTTTCCTGTAAACATATAAAGATATTCAAGCAATCTATTTCACCTCCCTCCCTCCCTCCCACCTTCCTTCCTTCCTTCCTTCCTTCCTTCCTTCCTCCCTCCCTCCCTCCCTCCCTCCCTCCCTCTCCTTCCTTCCTTCCTTCCTTCTTCCCTTCCTTCCTTCCTTCCTTCCTTCCTTCCTTCCTTCCTTCCTTCCTTCCTTCCTTCCTTCCTTCTTTTCTTTCTTTCTTTCTTTCTTTCTTTCTTTCTTTCTTTCTTTCTTTCTTTCTTTCTTTCTTTCTTTCTTTCTTTCTCTCTTTCTTTCTTTCTTTCTTTCTTTCTTTCTTTCTCTCTTTCTTTCTTTCTTTCTTTTGTTGACACTATTACAGATGCCCCCCCATCTCCCCTTCCCTTGCCTAACTCCACCCAGGTCCTGCCCCACCCACTGGCCTTCACCACACTGTCATCTGTGTCCATGAGTTATGCATATAAGTCAGTGTGCATTTTCTAAAAGTTTGTCAATTTGGTTAAATTTTTCATATTTATTACCATAAAGTTTTTCAGAGTATTCTATTTTTCAAATCTCTGTTCTACCTATAGTTTTTCTATTCTAATATTTGTTGTTGTTATTGTTTTATTAATCCTCAGTTGAGGATATTTTTTCCATTGCTTTTCAGAGAGAGTGGAAGAAAGGGAGGGAGGGAGGAGGGCAGAAAGAGAGAGAGAGAGAGAGAGAGAGAGAGAGAGAGAGAGAGAGAGAGAGAGAACCAGACTGGGGGCAGGGAAGGAACTTGCAACCCAGGTACGTGCCCTTGACTGGGAATCAAACTCATGACCCTTCAGTGTGCAGGCCAACCCTCTAACCACTGAGCAACATAGGCCAGGGCTAATTCTAATATTTTTACTTGTGGATTCCTTTTTCCTTGATTCATCTTATTGGAGGTAATTTCTTTTTTCTCTTTCTCACTACTGTTTAATTTTATTGTAATAAAGATATTTTTAAAAAAATCTTTATTGTTGAAAGTATTACATATGCCCTCTTTTTCCCCCCATTGACTGCCTCCAGCCCACCCCACCCCAGGCCTTTACCACCCTATTGTCTGTGTCCATAGCAATAAAGATATTTTAATAGAGGCATTTTCTGAATATCATCCCACAAAGTCTGAACTATTCCAATTACAGTTGTCTAGAGAAAAATAAAGATACCATCTATTTTAACTGAAAATATAAAATAGAAAAGAAAGAGGAGATAAGGAAGAAAAAGAATAGAATAATCTCTCTATTTAATACATTTAAGAGTAGTCACATATTCATTATTTTTCACTAACTGGACTCACTCAAGAGTTAATTCAAATTCTACATTTTTCCAAATGCTGCATGCTTCTCCTTATAGTTACACATCAAAGTTGAAAAACTTGAAACTTTCTTTAAATTGCTGTTCCATCAGCTACTGTAAACAAGTGTTCACGCCATGGCACACGTTTATTTAATTGTAGGCAACAAGGAGAGTCTGGCTAGCCTTCCAGGGGCTGTTCCCACGGCAGCCTCTTGACTTTATGCTGCAAGCATACACCACTCAGTCGTGTATGAGATACTCAACTGAACTCTCCAACTCACGTTTTAACCACAGTGAGATGACAGACTGCCCTCCAGGAGTCACCAGATATTTCTAAATACTTGTATTCATGTCCTAGAAAAATCACAAATATCAAGAAGAATCTATTTTCCTGGCTGCCATGCTTCAAGTGACATTTTTCTAAACTTTATTTTTTATTTAAAAAATTATACAGTTCCACAGGTAGCTTCAAAACATAGTAGAATGGATTAAAAAAAATAGAGAGATCCCATGTAACATATTATATAACCGAAGAACACTGGCATTATACTTTAACCACACACCATACTCTGCTTTCACCATTTTTTACACAATTTGTGCTATGTGTGTATATAATTCTATGACATTTTATCACATGTATAGATTCCTATAACCTCCACCACAATTCAGATACACCGTGCAAAGCCACTCCTTGGGCCTACCCTTTTATCCAAATGGCTTTTCAAACTAGACCCAGCTCCTACCTTATAAAGAGCTTTAGGACAACAACACGTGACTATGTATCTCATTAACAATAAGGGTTAATCAAGTCATTAAAAAAAAAAACCCAACTCATTTTAGAACCATTCTGACACCCAAACACAGGTGTTAACATCAGTCAGGTTGGGAAGAAGCGCAATAGCTACAACCATACATGTCTGACAATGGAAATAAGTCACAGGCCTCAGCTAACGAGAGGATGCACTCAGGGCCTTAATAAACTTGTCTTGAGGAAAGACTGAAACGGAATAACTGCAGCCTTGACAGAGTTCCATTAACATCGTGTAACGGTTGTTACACGACCGTTACAAAGACGCAACCAGACCACATTTAGTGAAAATCAATATATACAATATGCAATGAAGAAAAAGTTTAACATCTTCAGTCAAAGCTCATAGGTAGGACAGCCCAGAGAGAGAAATATAGATTCACCTACAGTCTGATTCCAACGGGAGAGCAATAACGGGCAGAATATCCTCCCTGACTGAGAGAATATATTCGTTTTCCCAGACTACCCATTTCTTTGTAGGTGACCCTGAGTCTCTCATTGACTGTGTAACGCCTTGGTCCTCGGTGCTGGAGCTTCCCTGTGGGCTTCTTTTTATTTAGTCTGCCCAGATTACACAGTACTTCGTGAATCTGTGGATTCCTATCTTTCATCAGTTCTGGAAAATTCTGAGTCATTAGTTCATCACTGAGGGGCTCTTCTCCATTCTCTTTACTGTCCCCTTCAAGAGCGACAATTAGATGAGTATTAGACTTTCTTGTTCTAATTTCCATGTCTCTTAACTGCTCTTTTATATCATTGATCTCCTTGTCTCTTGGCTGGGCAGTTTATTTAGGTCTATGGACAAGTTCACCAATTCCTTCTTCAGCTGGAAGGTATATTTTAAGAGCCATCTATTAGTTTGTCATTTTGGTGACTTTAAAAAAAAAAAATTCCAATAGCTCCATTTGTTGTTGCTGTGTGGTCACTTTACTCTTTGTGCATTTCCTATGTAGTTGTCTTACACTTTCTCTTACTTGGTGTCTGTTTCCTAGTATGTAAAATCCTTGGGGGACTTAATCTGCATAATTTCCATCCCATCTCTCTGATGGCTTTCATTTTGGTGGTTTACTTATTTCCTTGTGGGTTTGGAGATTTTAAAGTAATTTTTGATTGAAAATAATCTTGGATGTTTAAATTGGTGTTGCTTTTCTCCCCTCAAAAGATGTCTGTTTGCTTTTGTGAGGAACATGACCAACCTGGAACCACTTACGTCCCGTTGAGGACCCTGGCTTAATTTGGGAACCTCTGGAGCAGCTTGCCCACAGGCCTGGACCTGGAGCTGGTCTCGGGATCTGCCGTCATGTTGGTATCTGCACTCACAGAAACCTGTTTGTTTGCTCACAGTCACACGCCCAGGGGAGTCCTCGAAGATGGCCCTGAGTCCCTGACATTCATGCTGTAGACATACTTGCTCCTGTTTATCCTGGATCTAGTCACATGTCAGCAGGAGGGCCTTACAGATTATCTGGTCTACAATCCTTCCAGAATTTGAAGGCTTTATTTTGTCATGTGTGTTTAGAAAATAACATTTGGAGACGTTCCTCTTAACTCCTAAAGTCATTATAAAAACTGCCTAATGTTTGAAGAGTTTACAAACATTCTCATCTGTTTCTCAGAGTAGGCCCAGAAGGTAGGTAAAGCAAATATTACCGTTCTCATAGCAATAGGAATTTGAGTCCAAAAGCAGTTAAGGGGCTTTCCTATGTCACTCACTTTTATGATTTCAACTATATTTTTATGCATCAGCCTTTCACAATTCTACATCCAGCTCACTGCTCTCCTTAGGGGATGTGTTTCTCTTACTGCTGGGGAGAGCTCTTCATCCAGAGGCCGCTCGTGTTCTTGAAGCCACGTGTACAAAACGGAACTCACCACCTCCCCCTCACCTACTTGCCCCTATAGCTACAACTCTGCCCATCTGGTCACTCCAGACTGGACAATTAATTGCCAACTCCTGTTGACTGTACCTTCCAGAACTGCACTGTCCAACACAAGAGTCACTAGCCACGTGCAATTATTTAAAAGTAAACTGATTAAACATGAAAGTTCAGTTCCTCAGGCGCACTAGCCACATTTGAAGTATTCAGGAGCCACATATGACTGGTGGGTACTATACAGACACATCATTGTAGACTTCCATCATTAGAGAACATTCTGTTGGATAGCACTGTTCTAAAAAGTTCTCTAACCCACCTGGGCCTGCCCCTCTGCGACCACTGCCCTTGTGCAGAGCCTAGTCCTGCTGCTCCGGTTTTGCCTCTTGTCCATCCATTCTCCATTCTGCAGCTAGTAGCACGGTTACAAATCTGACCTTGTAACTTGTCTGAGCGCCTCCAATCTTCTCCCCCCAATCGCCTTCCAGCCTCATTCCTCACCTTTCCCCGCCTTGAATGATACTCTTGGGAGACATTAAACTGCTGTTTTTCCAACCACACTCCCCAGGACCTCAGGCCTTTGCCTTACTGATATACTCTCCTTGCCCTTTAAAAGGCGTTTCCCTCCTTCACCTCCAGGACGAAGCCCGTGTACAGACCCCAGTTCTGAAGCAGCAGCACTGCAGGCCCGGAATACCAATTACAAGTGGCTTCGCACTCTGAGTTCAGGATGCAGACTCCAAGCATGTTAAATTTTAAAAAGCAGAGTAAAGAAATTAATCCTCTCAAATGACTTCAGTTATACTCAAGCCATATCACAAGGTCATCACATACAAGAAAGATGGAATAAATTTTTAAATTTCATCTTTAATTTAGAGAAACAGACCTCTGACTCTCTCTTTTATTCTTTTTTATTAAGATGAAGTGACATTTACATATTAAAATTAACCATTTTATAGTGAACAATTTAGTGGTATTTAGTACATACACAATATTGTGAAACCACCACCTCTATCTGGTTCCAAAGTATTTCCATCACTTGAAAAGAAAACCCCACACCCATTAAGCAGTAGTCCCCTATTCTCTTGTCCCTCCAGGTCCTGGAAACCCACAAGCCATCTCTACGGATTTGCATATTGAGGATATCTCATATGAATGGAATCATACAATCCTTTGTAGCTCGTTTCGTTCACTTAGCATGTTTTCAAGATTCATCATTAGTGCTAGCATGTATCAGTACTTGATGTATCTTTATGGCTATGTGATATTCTATTGTATGTACATACCACATTTTGTTTATCCATTCACCCACTGACGGACATTTAGACTGTTTCCACCATTTGGCTATTGTGAATAGTGCTTCTATCAACATGCATGTACATGTATTCAAAGGCTTGTTTTCAATTTATCTGAGTATACAAGGTGGGGCAAAAGTTTACACTTGCTCATATGAAAAATCTATATTAAAAGCATAATATGCTAATTAGACCGGATGTCCTTCCAGACGACCTTCTGGATGAAGTCGGGGCTGCGAGGGAAGCCCGAGTCCCGGGTGCCAAAGGGAAGCTGGTGCCAGCAGCCGGGGGAAGGAAAGCCTACTCTTGTATGAATTTTGTGCATCGGGCCTCTAGTAATATAATAATTAATAAATAATAATAATACAATAATAAACTCTGTTTCACATAGTCACAACTGTAAACCTACTTTTGCTCCACCCTGTATATCTCTTTCATTCTCTTTTGTTTTTCTTTGTCTCTCCTTCTCAGCCTCTGATTCCCCAGAGTTACTGTGAGAGGGAATGATAATTATCCATCAGAGTTTAATCACAGCCTGTCCTAAACACAAGGGCCATCAGCTAAGCACCCTCCTCAAGGCCAGGCTACACAGGACATCTGAATACAAAGAGGCTAGAGAAAGAATGAGTGTTGAAGGTGCCCAGGACAGGTGCTGGCACATAGTGGGTTTGCAATAAATGTTTGCTGAGTCTGATTATACACAAGGTTAATCCAGGGGAATGGCAGCAGAGACCTGCAGAAGGAGAAATGGACAGATGCTGTAGACCAAAAGTCAAAAGGGGAAAAGGATACCTCCGAGGTCGACACGGTGGGGCGGGTGACGAGAGAGAATGGAAATCAAGTACTGATGAGAGATAGCGTCTTGCCAGGAGAAATCCTGGGAACGTTGAAGAGAGAGGAACCCTAATCAAATGGCTATTGTTCCCTCTTTTGAAAGTCAGGAGTCTAGTAAGGAGGAAAGAGCGCAGGAGCAATGGGCTGAAGCTGTGAGGTCGTCGGCAGCAAGGGCTCTTTCAGCCCCGTCAAGTTACTTAACTGCCCTCAGCCTCTTACATCATCTGCAGAGTGCAGGAGTAGGCTTCCCTTCCACCGGCTGCCGGCATGGGCTTCCCTTTTTATCACTTTATCATGTGTCGGAATGTGATAGCAGTAACCGTTTATTATGGATTCCGCCTGTGTTTATACTGATTTGGTGACCAGCCACGTATAAAGGGCTCTGTGAACACCGCTAGGGCTACAAAGTGCTAGACGATGCATCTTTTTATTCCGAGCATTACTTGCAAGACCACTGCCATCAGGGATTTCCTTCATATACACCCTAACCTGCCAATAAATTCTACTGCTTCCATCAAAACTTCTGCAGAGACACCGAGCGAGCGAGAGCAAGAGCATGAAAAAAAACCCACAAACTGAAAAAATCAGTCCTTAAATAACTGGGGGTTGAACTATGTTAGGCAACAGTTTCTCTCGTTGGGTGGCAGCTTAAATAAACACTAAATCCTGCCTTTCTCCACAGTGGCCTTTTGACCATGACAATGGAGCTATTTGGTTTAATGAAACATTCAGGTTCTAAAACTTAAAAGTAACGGACAGGCCAACTCCCTGCTTTGGTTCCCAGCGTTACCGGGGTTTCATATTCCTATCAAGTTACACTGCATCAGATGACCTGTTATTATTTTCGGCACAGAAGTGAGCATGCCAAACACGGGACATGGGGCGAGTCCTTTCTCATGATCTCTTCCAACCTCTCCTCCACGTGATCGGTCCAGCGTGGCCTGACCACTGGGGAGGCAGGGCCAGCACGCATCCCTCCTCAGGGACATCTGCACCTGGCCCTCCCTCCTCAGCTCAGCAGCACACCGGTGGCCACAGAAAAAGAAAATGCAGGTGTGTTCCTGCTGAGGCTGGAACTCCCCTAGAGAACGCGCCCCACCCGAGCAGGGCATTTTGTCTTGTTCCCTTATGCGCCACAAGTACCTAAAACAGCGCCTGACAGGAAGTGGGGCCCAGGACGTGTTTGCTGAATGCGTAAGTGATGGGCCCACACTCCTCCAGCAGGGGCGGGCCTGGCCTGGCCTGGCCTCAGCAAAGGACAGACACGTGACCCTTTCTTGGGCAAACTGAGACCTGCAGTTCTAAACCAAGATGTGAGCACAGCTGCGGAGGCGTGGGCGGGACGGGAGCAGAAGCCCCGCAGTTCTAGGGACCGGACACCGCCACCCCGGGGGCACGACCTCTCGCAGCACAGCCGTGGGCCATGAACACGCAAACATAGAAAGGGCCATTCCTTCCCTTTAATAGGCAAAACTTGGATCCCCACATCCTTGCAAAAACACAACAAAATGCTTCTCTCTGGACTGTTCTTAGAGAATATCTTTCCTTTTCTGGGGCAACAAGCCCTCGTGGTCTCTTTGGAGCAATGACTCTACTAGTATATTTAGCCCTGCCTGGTTCGAAGTGTTTACAGGCAGTGCTTCCTCAGTTAACAACACTCATCGAGATGAAGCATTTGAGTGTATGAGTTGAAAAGCAAACAAGAATAACAGCAAACACCCAAAACCCAACAAAAAGCTGATGAGAGTATGAGTGGGAAACATACCGCCTTATCCCTCCCATCTTCCTGCTCCTACTATTAAACAAATAAACAAATCACGTAACTTCTGAGTTAACCGAATAATCTCAGGTGAACAGCGTAATTCCTTGGGCAGTTAGTTTTAGCCATAAGACTGAAATTGACTCCAATCCATGGAAGGGCTTTGGGGTGCTCTTATGTCTGGATGATGACGACGGGCAGTATAACGTGAGGAAGACAGAACTAAGCTGGGAAACAGTCAAGTGTGACAGATTTGTGGCATGCGCTTACTTGTATTTTTCATTTGGTTCTGATTTACTAATTAACAAACAGGGCAAGAAAAACACATTTGGGTTGAGTTGGAACCTTATGCTCTCACAACTCATCTCCACTTCCTGGAGCCTTCAGTGAGGTAATAACCTTGGATGTGTCGCTCTGCAGTAATTTCCATGTCTAACATGGCCTTGTCGTTTCAGCGCAGGATGGAGTGCAGGAGAAAGCAGGCTGGGGGAGAGAACTCGCCTCCAAGTGTACTGAGGGAAGGCAGGGGAGTCAGAGGAGCAGCAGGGTGACCAGCCAAAGGTTTCTCGGTTACTCTCTCTCCCTCTTCTAACTCAAAACATTAGACTTTGTTATTAGTGCAGCACCAGAGAATACATTCTCTGCCCTGGTGATTCACTTCATTTTCCTGAGAACACAATGGAGAGAGTATCTCAGTGTAAAGTTACTGATTTGCCTCTAGATTAAGGCCAAGCTAAACTGCTCACTTCACATTTTGTTTTCCCTGAAGCACAGCAGGTCCACATGGTGGGTGAGTCCACGGGGCGGGTGGCTCTCCCTGCCAAGTCACAAGATCTTGGTTCTTTCAGGATCTCAAATCACAGATGGATGAGGCCAGCAAACAGGCTTGGCAAAAACGGGCTTGGGAAAGAAGCGAGGAGAGCCGTGCAGTTGGTGGGAAATCGCCAAGGACATTTGCCCTTGGTTTTCAGATTCACCCAGGGCTGTGATTTATTTGGACCAACATTGCAGCCTCATTAGGGCACTGAAATGAACAATAGTCATGTTTCCCAGAACGAAAAGGGACAGGTGAGAGGAAATGAGTGGAAAGGGGCTGCCGGGGGATCCCACATAAGTCAGGATGACAAGTCTAGTTCCCTCTTAATGGGCAATTGTCCTAACTCTGCCCTCTCCGCACAGGCGGCTGTGTGGCCCGTGCACAGGTGGCACAGTCGTACGCCCACCTCGGATCTTCCACACCAGGCTTTCCCTGGGCTCTCTCTTCCTGTCTGGTATTGGCAATAATCAGTCAAACCGAGTCAAAAAGAGAGTCGGAATGAGAAACATCAGGGGTGATTATTCGAACTACCTTTGATCACTAGTGCCTTCCCCACAAAATCTTCCACCAAAAGCAATTAGCAATCAGTGCAGTTAATGGGCTGAATTTTAATCTTTCACTTTTAATAGCCTTCAAATGCCTAGAAGTTGGCAGTCAGGAGCCCAGTGCAAAACAAACCAGGAATGAAATAACGGCCCTCAGGTGATTCTAACCCCAGGCTGGCAATGGCATTTCCATGGAGCCTTCCAGCCTCCTGAGCTCGGCTGCACCCTGAGGCCTAGAAAGCCACCTGGGAGACACGTGTACCAAAGCCGCGCCACACGGGAGTCAGACCAAGAGACAGCGAATGTGAACGCTACAGCAGAAAGGCTTTGCCTCCGCGGGAAGTGACCTGCCGCACAACAGAAAAAGAAACTGCAGCCTTTCAGCCCCTGGAGACCCAGAAGGAAGTCCAGGCAACTGGACTTGGAAATAGAGAGACACCAACATATAATAATACAGCACGGCCACTACCCACCGGCCCCAAACCTCCCTGAATAGTCCGGAAGGACCCAGGATACCCGGAAGGACCCAGGATACCCGAGTCCACCCCATCTCTGAGCTCCTCCTCAGTCCTGTCCCAGCCGGAGAGCCTCGCGACTGTGACCAGGCAGAGCCAAGATGGGACGGGAAATAGGAACCGTCCCCGCAGAATGTCAGAGCTACGTAAGAGCTTGTTAGGGACCCTGCCTCAAACAAAATGCTGACAGGAAGAAAAAGGAGACTGGAGAATGTTGTCTGGGATAGGTGGCCACTGGATTATGGTAGATTGAGTCTGTGATATCCATGTGGTTAGAAGCAGTGCTTGGGAAAACACTTTGTCTCCTAAAACCACTGAAGTTTTAAAAGTTACCAGTTAGCACATACGGCCAGATTTTATCATGACCTGGCAATGTCAACAAAGGCCAGCAAAAGAATCTAGAAGGCAGGACTGTGGGTTAAAGCTGCACATTTCCAATGGTGCAACAAAGATGTGGATCCCAAGTCCAAATGCCTGGGATTCACTGGAAGATTCTCCTGCATGTAATGGTGTCACATAGTAAGCACCTCTATTTTTCACCCTTTCCCATCTCAGTTTAATGATTTTAGACAGAGAGAAACACTGATGTGGGAAACATTGATCCATTTCCTCCTGTATGCACCCCAAATAGGGGTTGAACACCCAACCTGGGTATGTGCCCTGACTGGGGATTGAACCCTCAACCTTTTGGTGTATAGGATGATGCTCCAACCAACTGAGCCACCTTGCCAGGGCCCATTTCAGTTTCTTCATTGGCAAAGTACTGGAAATACCAACACATCCCACCTGAAAGTAAGGTGTGACGCTGGTCACCAGTACTGAACACAGAACTGAAATATACATGTTTCAGAAGAGGCCAACACCCAATACTCACCTGAGAAAAATCACTAAATTCAACAAATACTTACTGAACATCTATCATCTACAAGGCATGCTAATAAACCTTTGGGATTATCAGATCATCTTCTACATAGCTCCCATTTTCACATGAAATAATTGTAAAGGTCATTAATGGGTTTTTAAAGATATACACTACATAGGATCTTGCTGATTAACTGGATATTCAGTGAAGGCTTCTCACACCCGCTCCACATCCTTGAAATAAATTGAAAGATTGCACAACAATAACTTACTAACTTCCTTCCTCTGTTGTTTACCAGTAAGAAAGGATCAATAAATGCCCATGGTCAGTTAAGTGTCTACGGGTTTGACAGAGGGGAAAAGCAGTGACATCACTTCTTAGAAGATTCGCAGGGCCACAGGGAGAAGGCACCTGCTACTCCCTGACTCTCGCTCAAAAGTGATCTGGAAAGAGCACCGGGAGTTCTCTCCAGTCAGTCAGTCCCGGCCTTTAGCTGACAGCATCGTTATTACATCATTTCTTGAATTCTTCCTCTGAGCTCAGAGTCACACCTGCCTCCAGGACACCAGCAATCCCTGCCTGCTCCGTCCTCAGTGACCGGCAGACTCCATCTGCTCGCCACCTCCAGGGCCACCACCTGTTATCTAAACTACTGCCGTGGCCGCCTGATGGGTCTTTCCAACCCCGCTTTGCTCCTTCAGCCTGTTCTCTACACAGCGGCCACAATGACCTTTGACAAATATAAGCCAGATGATGTCACGCCCAGTACATAAGTCTCTCATGCCCTCTCTCTCAGAGCGAAAACCTTTCCAGAACGTAACTCAGAACCTGTAGGGTGGTACCCAGAGCCCCGACTTACTCCCTGGCTTGCTCTGTGCCCTCACTTCATGCCACTGAGTACGTTTTCAGTAGGGTGATCCTGTGAAGCCCCCAAGTGCCGTCGCCACAGGAACTGTGCACCTGCTGCTTCCCCAGCAGAGGCGGCCTGACCCCGACAGCCATGCAGCTCCCTCTCTCCCTGCACATACCTGCCTGCTCATCGAAGGCCCGCCCTCGGAGAGGCCTTCCCTGACTACCGGCTAGCAGCACAGCTGCTCACTTTCTGTCCCCTTAAAATGCATTTCATTGATCGCTGCATTTGTCACCACCTGACATTAAACTGACTTTATTTATTTGTTATCTGCCCCCTTCGCTAGAATGCGTGTTCATCAGTGCAAGACGTTTGTCTTGTGCGTTTGCATATCCCACGTGCCTAGAGCTGTGCATGACACATGGTGGATGGGCAATACTTCTTTTGAATGAATGAGTAACCTCCTAGATTTTACTTTCTTCACTGGCTATATGGAAGTCATGAAAACTCCTCTGCCTCCTAGAACAATTCAGTGCTTGCGTGGGATGACAGATGGGACGCACTTTGAACGGGATAAAGTGCAATATTCTGTAAGTGAAAGAAAGGTATTACAATTTTCTTTTTGCCCGCCTGCCTTGGAACAAAGCAGAGTCAATAACTCAGTCAGCATCACCTCCTACAATGAGCTGCAGATAGCGACACATCGTGGTGGTGCCTGAAATTTAATTTTTTTCTGTGGAAAACGAAAATTGGGGAGAATATAAGGTAAAATAACATAAGTTACTAAATGTCTTAGAGAATGTTGAGCCTTCCTGCTGTAATATGCAAATTCCATATTGAGAAACTTAAAAATGAATCAAGGCCAGAACGAAGGAGGAGGCAAACAGCGCCGATCCACTGTGCGCGGAGGCCCCGTGGGTCCCAGAACCCGGAGGAACCGTGGCTGCAGACTGCAGCACATCAGAGACCTTCTGAATGCTGGCGCTGATGACTCTGGAACTCGGCTTTTGAAAGTCACACCACAACTTTGGTAATTTGTCCCATTTTGCTTCCTTTTGTACAGCTGTTCCCAGAGGAGTGGTAACAGTTAGGAGGGAGAATCTAAAAGGTGGTGAGAAAAAGGAGTGCGCAGGGGTTGACAGCGCAGAAGGAAGAGGGAGGGGAACCCCGTGACCTCAGAATGGGATGGGCCTGAGGGATGGGAGCGGGGTGCTCCCAGGATGGAAACAAACCCCACAGAAATAGGTCAGCACGCAGCAGGGCCTCAGGCTGTGACCTGGTGCGAGAAGAGGTGCGTTGGTCCCAGGTGTTGGAGGTAGCAGGGGAGAAGGAAAGCTGCTGGGCCCTGATGGAATACCCCCAGCCAGCACTGCACAAGGCTGACAGAGGGAAAGACCCCTGTTCTGCAGACTGCCCCCTGTCAAAGGCCAGGACCCCTAAAGAGTCCTTTCCACAGTCAGGCCCTGGTTGCAGAGGGTCTAGAGAGTGTGCAGCTGAAATCCATAACCTTAAGCCCTTTGTTAGGTTAAACCTCATTCTCTGCAACTCTTCCTCCTCACATTCCAAACAGCCAAAGCCCCCTTACAGATCCCTCTTTACTGTGCCTAGTGTAGAATATTCTCAGAAGGTAGAGAATGGCCTGTTTAAATGAGAATATATTGAACACTGATTGTGCCAGATAGTTTGCAATGGGATGCACACGTACTATCTTTCTCAGTCTTCATAATCCCCACATGGGCAGTCACCGTTATTGTAGCCATTGCATGTGTGGGAAACAGCTCTCAAAGAGGGAAGTAACCTGCTCAAGGTCATGCGACTGATCGGGTCAGAATTGGGACTTGACTGCAAAACCCATGCAGTAATCATTGCCACAGTGCCTGAGGCAGCCAGGGAAAGGTTCTGGGAACACACAGATGGCCGAAGAGCGGTGATGAGCACAATGCAAGAACCCTAGACCCAACCTGAGTCCTTCCACTCGGCTAGAAGCCGGCCCTCAGCTGGAGCTGGGGTGGTCAGAGTCCCAAACCTCACAGATCCTGGCTCCAACGGGCAGATGTGGATGGAGGAGCAAGACAGAGACTTCCGGAAAGCCTGGGTGTCCTGTTCAGCTCAAGAAGGCAGAGGTTTCCCTGGAAGAAAGAAACCTCTGGAGCAACACCCCACAACAGGCAGGATTCTATTCAATGGGACAAAGGTCCTGGGGAAAATTAAAGATAAAGAATGAGCAAATTAGCCCGGCTGGAATGGCTCAGTGGTTGAGCATCAACCTATGAACCAGGAGCTCACGGTTGGATTCCTGGTCAGGGCACATGCCTGGGTTGCGGGCTCCATCCCCAATGGTGAGGGATGTGCAAGAGGCAGCCAATCAATGATTCTCTCTCATCATTGATATTTCGATCTCTCTCTCCCTCTCCTTTCTTCTATGAAATCAATAAAAAGATATTTAAAAAAATTTTTAAAGTATACCACTTAAATGGACCACAAATGTCCCCAATTTCACCAACTCTTAACGAATTTCTCAAAGAAGGTGTTAAAATGCTCTCAGATAACTAGAAACATAGTTGGAATGCTTCTTTTCATCTAATAAACATATTCTTCTCTGCAGTCCAATTAATGGTAACTTTGCTACTGAAAAAAAAAAAGTGCAGTTTCCGTTTCTGGTTGAAAATCACAGAATTACCTCAACTCCAGCTGGAAGATGGAAAAGCAACATTTAGGATTGAAAGACTGTCTTCATTTATATGCCGAGTTTTGGAAGAATATTGTAATTATAAGAAAATACAAATAAAAAGGATTTCTGGAACAGATCTTAATTCATTCCCATGACTGGGCTCATTCTGATCTTGTAACATTGCTGAGACTTTCTCCATTAGAGCTAGGCCAGTGGTCGGCAAACTCATTAGTCAACAGAGCCAAATATCAACAGTACAACGATTGAAATTTCTTTTGAGAGCCAAATTTTTTAAACTTAAACTTCTTCTAACGCCACTTCTTCAAAATAGACTCACCCAGGCTGTGGTATTTTGTGGAAGAGCCACACTCAAGGGGCCAAAGAGCCGCATGTGGCTCAAGAGCCGCAGTTTGCCGACCACAGAGCTAGGCCCTACACCCCTATCTCTTTCTTCCTTTCTCTCACCTACTTTCCCCTTTTCACTTCTTTCTCTGCCTATTTATTCATTTAAGTTTGCCAACTTCAAATGTAAAGAACTGCTAAATCTCAAGATGTGATGTAAAAACTACTATTGTTAGGCATGCAATCACTAAAACATCAGCACATCTTAAAGATGAATTCTTTTTTGTTGTTGTTTAGAGAGAGGGACAAAGGGAAGGGGAAGAGAGAGAGGGGACATTAATGGGAGAGAGAAACATCGACTGGTTGCCTCCAGTACACGCCCCAACCAGGGATAGGACCCTCAACCTTTCCGTGCACAGGATGGCGCTCCAACCAACTGAGCCACACCTGCCAGGGCAAGATGAATCCTTTTTTTTTTTTTTTTAAACTTCCCGCAAATGCTCTTTTTTTGGCACGAAATTCGACATTTTTTTAATATATATATTTTATTGATTTTTTACAGAGAGGAAGGGAGAGGGATAGAGAGTTAGAAACATCGATGAGAGAGAAACATCCATCAGCTGCCTCTTGCACACCCCCTACTGGGGATGTGCCTGCAACCAAGGTACATGCCCTTGACCGGAATCGAACCTGGGACCTTTGAGTCCGCAGGCTGACGCTCTATCCACTGAGCCAAACCGGTTTCGGCAAGATGAATCTTTAGTACAGTGAGCACTCATCCTGGTTTCACAAGACTGAAGGATTTTCCAGAGCACAGGGAAAAACTGGATAGTCCCAGACAAACCAGGACAAGTTGATCACCCTACTGCCATACAATATCTAGTTCAATCTAGAAGATGCCAGATTCGAGATCACACATGTACACAAGTGTATGTCTGCACACACGCACACACACGAGTCACACATAGTCACTGGTACTCACACGCACACACATACACACACACAGAATTACATACCCACATGCCTACATATGGTCTTGGTCACAGCTGGTCCCATTCTTTCCCTTATTTTCCTCTGCAGCCAATTCTCACAATTCACCTTGTCATCATGTTGCTCCCTCTAATTATGCATGTTCTTATGTCTCTCATCTGGTTGAACATGGACAATGAACATCCTTCTCTGAAATTTGAGAAGACCAGCTTGTCAATTTCATGTTTAAGTTTTTAGAAGATGCAATCATCAGCTCTTTAAGAGGTTCTCCTTCCCCAGATCCTGGTGGCCTTTCCCCTTTTTTGGAGATTCACACATCTACAAATGACCCCTGACCCACAGACCCTGACAGTTGTATGCGCTGAGGTCCTGAAGGTCACGAGCAGCTGCATCCTGTTCACTATGGGGACCCATGATGTGGAGCAGGGCTCCGGGACCCCAAGCCCTGATGAGGTACCCTCCTGTGAGGAGGAGTCGGAGCTCTGGCTCCGGGGGCCCAGCCCAGCCCAGCCCAGCCCAGCCCAGCCAGCAAGAGCACTTCCCAGCCGGCTGGCAGCGATTAGGGTGTAATCGTACACAGTGTTTGTCTATGAATGCAAACCTCTTCCAGCACCAGCGACAGCAGAGAACTCGCTCCAGTGTGTATGTTGACAACGAGCAACTGACACAAATATGTCAGTTATTGCCTCCAGCTGCAAGCAAGTCGGGGGAAAATCACAATGACAAGTGCTGAAATATTCCACAAGTGGCGGTACTGAGAAGTAACAGGGTTCTACAGGGAGTATTACAGATTCCGAAATCTCTTTTGTTTCTTCCCCAAATGCCCTTCAGCCAAATATAAAATGTCCCGAGAGCATAAAGCGAACACAATGTTGTCACTCTTGACTTACATAAAGAAGAAGTGTTATGAACGCTATTTATTCTTCTATGGCAGTGAGATTATGAAATCCCAGAAGCTGCCCTGGCTCTAATTTGTATGTATTT
The DNA here is from genome assembly GCF_027574615.1 of Eptesicus fuscus. Taxonomy (NCBI): domain Eukaryota; kingdom Metazoa; phylum Chordata; class Mammalia; order Chiroptera; family Vespertilionidae; genus Eptesicus; species Eptesicus fuscus. The sequence goes on from NC_072481.1 coordinate 87,886,175, forward strand.
GCTTAATTTTGATCTACAGCAATTCTTTGTGTTTTGGAAATTCTGAGAAAAATCAGCAGAACAAAAACAGTCTAAGCCATGGGTTTGGTCTATTTAATGCTTTTCCTAAATTTTTCAAGCAAACAGTCCAGTTATAAATGTGTGGCAAACACACCAAAGAAACCAAACACCAATGTGCGGGCATGGAGACGTGATCTAAATGCATCACCTGCTGGACCTCCATGTGGCTGCCCACAACAGGCGGGACTAGCTGGCTGAGTAGCGTGAGGCAAGCGCTGGGCACTCTGGACCTGATTTCCTCACTTCGCGATGGGAGGTGTCTGGACGAGATGATTCCCACGCCCATGCACCCCAACACTGCATTCCTGTCATTACAGGAGGTGTTTGGGATAATCTGATATTCTAGTCAGCTGAAGGTTACATAAAATTTTAAAAACACTTCTAATTCAGCCTTAAAGCATGAGGCAGCTTCCTGCCTTAATAAATATACTGTAACACATCATTCCTAAAGGCCCAGGCTCCTGCAGAATGCCAACACTGGTGGCCACTGAGAAAGGCAGGTGAGAAGGAAACAGTGTCTTCCAGCTGAAAGAACCCTGAAGACAGGAGGACCCGAGGATCAAAGCAGGTGCCTAGCTCCCTTTTCTTACCAGAAAAAAAAAGGGGGGGTGGGGTGGTAAGAATCAAATCAGCTCATTGACATATCCAGAAGCACTTTACAAAGTTCAAAGGCCAGGACTTATTTTCAAACTAGAGGAAGGCCCTGGCCAAGGACCACCTAAATGTTTTCTCCAGAGTGAGAGTTGGTTTCTCCAGAGTGGACATGGTGGTGGGGAAGGGGGGCCTAAATCTTGGATTGCCTTTGTTTTCGAGGTTGTCTCTTTCTGCTCTAAGAAGAGTTCAGAATAATAGACAATCCTGATTAACGGAAGGATCTGATCTCAGTAATTGAAGCATTGCTGAAATAAAAAGGCCAATCAGCTAATAACCAGTATTAGACATACTGGAGCAGTAACTTTGTGCTTATATAGCACTCTAGAGTATTTTCCCTTAATGTTATAGTGAATTTTCTTTTTTAACCTAATCTATCACCCCTGTAGTAAAACCTGGTACTAATGGAACAAGTGAAACCAAAAACCACCACCAGCAAAACAGATGAACTATACTGTGATGTGCTAATGCTCTGTAATGGAGTTGAACTAGTCAGTCTAAAACAAGGGTCAGCACGAACAGAAAACATAATCATGGATGGGACTTTAATCTAGAGACATCCCACTGAGAAAGATTCTCTCACACTTTGCTTTAACCTCATTCCCCCCCCCCCCCGCCCTGCCGCACCCCCAGAGTTATCATGGCTGAATGTATTAACACTTTCCTACTTATGAATTTTACTTCGGGCTAGAATGAAGTCATACCAGTAGAAAAGCACATGGGTTTTGTGCATAGACAGATCTGGGTTTAAATTAAGCTCTATCACTTATCAATTAGTGTGCCATCTAAGAGCCATTTTACCTCTGAGTTGCTTACTAACCCTTAAGATGGGGAAACATCTATTCTGTGGGTTGTTGAGAAGATTAAAGATAAAAGGACCCAGGCATTGCAGAAATGGAAACTTCATTCTCTTTCCCCGACTCTTCTACTTACTTCTCTCGTTTCCCACTCTTTCTTCTTCCTTTCTCAATACATTTGTCAGGAAAACATACACACAAGCCTTCTTAGCAATCTTCCATCCTACTAATGGATGGCTTTGCATCCTAGAGGGCAGGACTTCCTTAGAACCTCACTGTGGGAAATATCCTGTATAATAAAGAGCTAATATGCAAATGGTCATCACGCCCTCACACCCTCACACTGGAACTGCTCAGACACTCAACACTGGGGAGAGAGGAATGGGGACTAGCCAGGCACAAATGAGCTCATGAGAGAGGAATGGGGACCAGCCAGGCACAAATGAGCTCATGAGAGAGGAATGGGGACCAGCCAGACTGCGGCCAGGGAGAGGGACAAGCCACCTGCCCCGTGGTCCCGGGCACCTGTGGCTGTGGCCTGGGTGAAGCCACCCGCTCATAGTCCCCTGTGGCTGTGGCCAGCCCGGGTGAAGCTGGCCTGGGTCATGGGTGCCTGTGGCCGGCCAGAGGGAGGGAAGCCTAGGTCCTGGGTGCCTGCGACTGGCCAAAGGAGGGAATTCTGGGTCCTGGGTGCAGGGCGAGGCAGAGGCAGTTAGGGGTGATCAGGCCAGCAGGGGAGCAGTTAGGGGCAATCAGGCAGGCAGGCAGAGGTGGTTAGGGGCGATTAGGCAGGCAGGCAGGCAAGCGGTTAGGAGCCAGTAGTCCCGGATTGTGAGAGGCAGTCAGACATCCCCTGAGGGGTTCCTGATTGCAAAGGGTGCAGGTGAGGCTGAGGGACCACCCCCCTGCCCCATTTATGAATTTCGTGCACCGGGCTTCTAGTTCTAACATAAAAGCATAGCCCCATCCTGAAGTGTCACAGGGCAGACTAACCATTTGCCCGCAAGCACAGTTTAAACCATATCAATACACAAATGATTTGTAAAATAGCCCTGCCAAGTACTCGGTTTCAGCCAGAACTACTATTTCTATACTACTGTGTTCTATTTCCTCTTGTTCTATTTTTGTATTAGGAAGTCCAGCAAGTGGAGACAAAGGAAACTGTTAATATTAAGCACATCTCTGGTCATTGTTAATTGTAATAGGAATGAAGTAAGCCATTTTCCTCCATTCTTAAGGGCCCTATTATAGTGTATAAACTCTATTTTTAAAATTTTAATGTTAATTTATGATTCAATTATATGACTCTTCCATGATCATTTAAAACTCTCAAGTGTTTTCATTATAATGTATTTTTAACCAAGACATTGGCATTGCTATTGCCACCATTAATTCTTAACAGCAAAAGTAATAATAGCTACTACTTACTGAACACTTATTATGTGCCAAGCAGTGATAGGTTCTTTACAGACAACTAATTCATTTTTTGCAATGCCCAATATTATCCAAATTTACTGATGAGAAACATGCCCTATGATCAGTGTCAAAGCCAGAATGGAAGCCTAGCAAGTGCTCTTAAGCCCTCTGCTATTCTGCATGCAGACAGGTAGCTGCCATGTACCCCAAATGTCTCCCCACTCCTCAGTGTTTTGGTGCCACAGCACCTGGTGGACATCTGCTTCCAGGAAGCGTTCTGAGTAAAGGCTCTAATTACTTGGCAAGAGAAAACCAAGAGTGATACCTTGATTAAACCCCAGGAGTTCTTGGGCTTATAGGGAGAGACAGAACGGGAAGAACAGTCTTGCAACAGGTGACGTAGGAGCTTGGCATCACATACTTTAAATATTTTCTTTAAATTTTTGATAAGTGCATTATATACCACAAACAGGCTAACAGAGACTTAGTTATTGCCAGGTGAAGAAACCAAGGTACTAAGAGAGCAAGCCACATTCTCTCTTTAAGGAGAGACTGGGCCTCCAGACCCTCAGACCTCTACCTTTCTCCTCCCAAGGCCCGAAGAAAAAGTGAGATAGTGTGTGAGGAAGAGAAAGGTGAAGAGAGAGACCCTGTGGTTGCTAGTGAAGAATTCGAATATGGTGAAAAAGGATAAGGTTAAGAGGATATGTGCACTTTATGTGAAACAATAAAATATCCTGAAATAAAATTAAGGACAGAAGCTAGTGAACAACAGAAAGACAGAAATGGGGAGGGGGGAAGGGAGGGAATAAATGCTACCTTAAGGATGAAAAAAAGTTAAGTTTTTGACATTTGGCTGTGGTAGGAAAATTCCTAAAATGATCCCTACGATTTCTCGCCCTAATCCCTAGGACTGTAAGTAGGACAAGCTATCATGCCCTGATTATGCTATATTACATGGTAAAGGGGATTCTGCAGATGTCATTAAGGTTACTAATCAGTTGACTTTGAGTTAATCAAGCGGGAGATTATCCATTTGGACCTGATCCAGGCCTATGAGCCCTTCAAAAGCAGAGTTTTCTCTGGCTGTCAGAAAAGGAAATCGATGAGATTCCCAGCAGGAGATGCCGTTGCTGGCTCTGAAGATGGAGGGGAACCACCTGTGAGGAATGTGGATGGCTTCTAGAATACCTTGATTTCGGCCTCCTCGTGAGACCCTGAGCCAAGCCCCCCACACTTCTGATCTATAGAACTGTGAGCTAACAAGTGGGCATTGGTTTAAGCCCTTAAGTTTATGATAATTTGGTATGTAGCACTAAAAAAATGAATACACTGGCTGACCTGGATTCAAATCTTAGCTTTGTCCCGTCATCAATTTGTGATCTTGGGCAAGTGACTTAATCTCTTTGTCTCCCCATCTGTAAATGGAGATAACGCACCCCAGGAAGTCAGTGGGAGGACTGAATTAGCTGTGCTGGTCCTGGCACCTAGAAACTACCTGTTGCTTGTGAGGAAGAATCAAAATAGCTGGAGTCCCCTAGCTGGCCACCAGGTGGTGCCACCAAACAAGAACAGCTGGGTTTTCATTCTGAATCCCTGGGTGGAGTAGAGAAAAGGAAGCAACAGAGGGGCAGCAGGAGCGGAGTCATTGTCTAGCTGGCTGTGTATACAGCCACTGTTTATAACACAGGTGTTCGGAATCAAGGGAACTCCAAAGACAAATCACAGAGAGACGCGATGGAATATCTGTAGGTGTTTTAAAACATATTTTTTACGTAATGATTTACTTAAAACCCATGAGGTAGTTTATATAATCAAACCATACCGCAGAATAAAAAGAAGGAAACTGGGTTAGAGAAAAGAAAACAAACCAGGGATATACAAACTGCTTGACATTAACGTCTTCTGGCCATGCTAAGGATGATTTCTGGCCTTTCCAGCAATCACTGAAAACGAGCTGGCATGGCTGGTGACGCCCTTCACTGGGAACAGTTGGTCAGCAGAAGCCTAGGAGGGAACCCTCAGGCAGGTCCTCACGGGTCGCATTGTGAAAAAACGAGTTGTTAGAAACACACCACAGACACTTACATTTCTTTCTCCATGTATTTCCCGTCTTTTGCACATTTTTAATTCAATTTTAGTATTTTTCTTCATGAAGTGCACAGGTTCGTCAAGAATAGCTTTTTGTCATATTTGTTCATCTATCATTTTTGCAACAATAACACCACAGGGTCAACATCATGAATGAATTTGTTTATATTTGTTTGCTTAATTTTTATTTATATTTTCACATAAACGAGTTTAAAATGTTTATGTCTAAAATATAGGCATATATTTCCTTGCATATATGCATAAAGAATATATACATGTACCATATGTTATACAATTATCTATTACCTTATGGTTAGAATGCATTATTCCATCTAGTGACCAGTTAAATAATCACCTATATTTTCTTCTAGTTGGTAATGGCTTAATTTTGTAAATTTATCTGTTGCCTAAATACTACTGATTTTTAAACTGCACCTGAGGTTCAGGCCATTGTTCGCAGGAACTGGAATGAATAGTGTTCTTTAAGCAAATAAAAGGAAACTTTTTCCTAGACTGAAAGTTTAAGATGGATACTTGCTGTCCGGAATGAATTCACTATCTGTCCTGAGAACAAGCTAACAGATTCAGTTATTTTCTTTCCCTAAAGTCCTTCCATTTTTCTCAATCCAATTATAACACAGCTCTATCAAAGTATGTAGAATGTACCAAGCCTTGATCTAACTCAACCCTAACCCAAAACAACTAAGTCAATGTTGAGTTTGGAATGGCAGTCCTTGGTTCGCGCCCTCCCCCACCTCCCCACCCCCGCCCCGTTTTCTCCGCTGGAGCACCTGCCTGTGTTGACACAGGCTCAGATCAGAGGCACTACCCTGATCTCTTAGAACCATTTGCAGAGCAGAAAGTCTTATGTATACATGTTTCACTTAGTTCAGAATCCCAATTTAAAAACAAAAACATAAATATTTTCATCACCAGGGGCTTTTGCTGCCAAGAGAAAGAGGTGCTTCCATTACAGAGGTTACCCGTAGAGTCTCAGGTCTGTGAGAGTTGAGCGGGAAAAGTGACACCGAGGGAAACGATGTTAGTGAGACAATGATGTGGCCTGGAATCAATTAGGGCAAATTATATCCGTGCTCCATGTGCAAAACTCCTCCTATTACAGTCAAATGAAATATTAGGGAAGACCAGGACCTGAACTGCGACTGGATTTCAGAACACAGAGTGCTTTACAAACAGTCTCCCTAATCGCGTGACTGCAGTTACATGGTGGGTCAGAAACTGCCAGCTGAGAACGCTTTTCTCAAGGGGACACACGTTGGCCCCGACAGGGCACCCATCCCTATGGCAACTAGTTACCAGGCCAACAGTTATCCTATAAATCAGACCTTCCTCCCAAATATTCTCTTTCCACTTCTCTCTCACTATTGATTTCTTCCTCCTGTCGTTTTATCCCTCAAGCAAACGTTTCCCCCTCCATGACCTGCCAAATACCCTGATTTTGGCCCCTGTGGGTCTCCATACCCCTGGGACGCTTGCTCCTGGAACTCAAGACCCCCAGTGTGTGCCCCTACGGGAGCCAGGGGGGCTGAGCACCTAGGAGGGGATGTCCTGGATTTCTGGGGACAAGTAACCTCTCATATACTTTAAGATTTCCCTTCTCTCAAGAATAAATGCATTTTCACATTTTATAAACACTTTCAGTACGATATAATGAGTACAACTATTTAAAAATATTTTTATTGATTTCAGAGAGGAAGGGAGAGGGAGAAAGAGATAGAAACATCAACGATGAGACAGCATCATTGACCAACTGCCTCCTGCATGCCCCACACTGGGGATCGAGCCTGCAACCCAGGCATGTGCCCTGACTGGGCATTGAACTGTGACCTCCTGGTTCATAGGTCGATGCTCAACCACGGAGCCACACAGGCTGGGCTAATGAGTGCAACTATTAAGTGTAACGAGTCTTTTGGAAAATAATCTTCCTAACAGATCCTCTGCATATTTTCACACTTCCTAAGCTTCCCGTTTGTAGCATTAGAGGAAGAAAGATCTAGGACAAATATAAACACTGAGCTACCCAAGAACAGGGACTTTCAATTTCTTGTCCTTGTTGTTTTAGTCATTAAATGCAGTTCCAGGGTCTGGAACCAAGTCCGTGCCCCCAGAAGATGGTGCAGTAGAGCCTTCATCCGCGGGAAGTGTGCGCCCTGCACTGGGCTATGCCACCTACTGCCTCTGCGTCCCGGGCACTGTACCTGCACCTGGCTTCCTGGGTCATGGTGTGCCCAGCTGTAAACTTAGGATATTCTCTAATGCCCCTTGGAGCTTTATGAATTCCATGATGCTGTTTTTTAAACTTTGGGTGTAACAACTTGAGTGGCACCATTTTTGCTATCCTACCTAATAATAGACAAATATGCAAATTGACCATACCTCTGACACACCCACAAGCCACACCCACCATCCAATCAGAGCAAACATGCAAATTAACCCAAACCAAGATGGCTACAGCCACAGAGAGCAAGGTTTCCTAGGTAACAGAGGAAGCCAAGCTTTCCGCCTGCCCTTGCCAGGCCTAAGCCTCCACTCAAGCTACAAAGTTTCAATTATAGAAGGTAAACAAATTCAAACAAATGGCGGCAGAATGGAGCTTGAGAGAGCCGGCCAGGGTTGCCGCCGGCAACAGGGGAAGCAAAGCTTTCCGCACACCCTGGCTGGGCCCACCCACTTAAGGCAACAAAGTTTCAATTATAACCCCAACAGAAATGGCTGCCGGCCTCGGAGGGAGCCCCAGGCTTGGCTCCGCTCCAGGCTACGAAGTTTCAATTGTAGAAGGAAAATAAATTCCAGATACCAGGGCCTCCACTTGGGTTGCCAGGGGGCGTGGCCCGCCTGCAAACCACCACAGGCCCCTCGCTCAGGCCGCCCCACGCCCCAAGGGAACCCCCACCTGATCTGGGACACACTTCAGGGCAAACCAGCTGGCCCCCACCCCTGTACCAGGTCTCTATCCTACCTAATAAAAGAGTAATATACAGATTGATCATCACTGCAACACACAATATAGCTGCCCCCATGTGGTCAAAGATCCTGCCCCCATGTGGACACAAGATGGCCACCACAAGATGGCCAGCAGGAGAAGGCAGTTGGGAGGCACCCAGCCTGCAAGGGAGGGCAGTTGAGAAGGACCAGGCCTGCAAGGGAGGGCAGTTGGAGGTGATCAACCCTGCAGGAGAGGGCAGTTAGGGGTGACCAGGCCGGCAGAGGAGGGAAGTTGGGGGCAAACAGGCTGGCAGCAGAGTGGTTAGGGGGTGATCAGGCTGGCAGGCAGAAGCGGTTAGGGGCAATCAGGAAGACAGGCAGGCAAGCAGTTGGGAGCCAGCAGTCCTGGATTGTGAGAGGGATGTCCGACTGCCCGTTTAGGCCCGATCCTGGTGGGATCGGGCCTAAACGGGCAGTTGGACATCCCTTGAGGGGTCCCATATTGGAGAGGGTACAGGCTGGGCTGAGGGACAACCCCCCTCCGTGCACGAATTTCGTGCACCGGGCCTCTAGTGTATGGATAAGATGAACTATGCGGCATGGAGAAAACACTTAATTCTTATTCTTCAGTGAGCCAAATAAATGTACCGGGTGGGGCAGAAAACAGTTTATAGTTGCTCATATGGAAAATAATACAATAATTAATAAATAACAATACAAGTATAAGCTCTGAGTTTTGCTTACTCACAACTGTAAACCTACTTTTGCCCGACTCTGTATATATTCTTCCATTAGTATATATAATTAACCAAGAAAGTTAGATAAAACTTTGGGAATTTTTAGAGACATATACATAAATATCCATATATATATATATATTTAAAATGACTTGAAAACTTTGGGCTAATTCTTCTATCTTTATACATAGTAAGTAGCCAACACATACTTGCTTAGTGAACAAGTGCATGAATAAGTGATCTCACAGTGGAAGAAATTTTGGAAAAGTAATACAATAGATATTCATGATCAGACTCCGTTGTTTTATCTTTGATAATGTTTTATTTCCCTAGAAGACTTACTGAGCTGAGTGCAGCATAAATTCTAACACTGTTCACCCACTGGGCTTTAAACCCTAAAGTAACAACAAATAACATTTGCAGTAATCACCATGTCAGTCTATTTTACCGAGTCTGGAGATTTCCACTGAATGGTGGTGGGTGGAATGAGGTTAATGGTCGGGAGTATCTCCTGGATTAAATGTTTTCTGGCATTTCTCAGAAAAGGAGAGCAGTTAGTCTGCATTTAATTTTTAAACCGCATTTCATCCCTTTCCGCCCCTACAGAGCCACACACAGGAAAAATATCCTGCTGCTCATGCTACGCATTCTTTTTCCAATTCTTCTGGGCTGCGCTTCCATTTCTGTTGAGAACAGCTAATCTTTCACAAACCTGGACTGTGTGCAAGAGGCCCATCTCCCACATCCCCAATCACACAAACATAAATAAGGCCTGAGCACCATTAACCCCTGAACAACAGCTCTTCTCTGGCCAGGGGCCCAAGGAAGGTTCCGGAAACATATGATAGCTATTTCCCTCTCATTCCAATGAGTTTATTACAGGTTGCAAAAAGCTACCAGAGACCCACTCAAATACACTCAAGCCAAAAGTTTTTAAAGGATGTTTAAGCCATCACTATTAAATCTTTATCAACACAGACATGAAAAGGGATCTATTTTTGCACTACACACCCACTAGCAGAAGCAGGGCCCTGTCAGAGCCCCGTACTGGGGAAAACTAGCTCTAAGTTCTCCTTATGATCACAAGTTCTCAGGAGTCTCAAGGCTCAGAAGTACTAACAGGAAGTGGGTACTTCTGGTTACAGTAGTTGAACATTGGCCTGATTTGCTCTTGCAAGGTAAATAGAATCTGGCAACTTTGGTACCTTTGGCAAGGAATAGAGAAGGGTATTCAGGGACCATCGAAATCTTCTTTAGACCGCTCATGTCCCAAGGATAAATGCAAAGTTTAAAATGGGCAATTCAGAACATACAGTCTTGAGAAGTTAATGCAGCACAGAAACTCCAGCAACGGTTTTGATAAGCTTGCTATGTACCCCTCCACCCCCGCCCGACCCCAGGCCCAGAGGCACTGAGCAGTGTCTGGTCAATGACATGTGCATGGTTAGTAGGTCTGTTTCAGAAATGCTCTGCATCATCTATCAGCAGATGTGCAGATTTACAGAAGTTTGTCTTCTACCAACCGAAGCAGAAGCTGACGTTAACTATAAGTGCAGTCAATCCTGTATATGCATACTTATTTTCTTCTATTTTAACATTGAAGACTTTGTTAGTAACACAAAAAACAACTGGGGGATCATTCACAGGCATGGGGACATGGCAGGGCTGCGCCCCGGTTGTCTTCAGTATGCACGTGCCGTGTGAGGGAGGAAGAAGGCCGTTTGCTCTCTCAGGGCGGTTTGAGTGGTGACTGCCTCTCCCCAACTTCCTACACAGCAAGGGTTCTCAGCTGAAGCGTGCGTCAGAATCACCTGGAGGGTCAGTCAGACTACAAACCACTGGGCCCTACCCCTAGAGTTCCCGATTTAGTAGGTCAATGGTGGAGTCCAAAATGTGCATGTCTAACCAACACCCAGGAGGTGCTGGTCTGCTGACTTGTAGACAGCACTTTGAGAAACACTGTGAAGTGCATTCAAGGGCGGGGATAAGGCTCCCATGCAGCATCATTCTCTCCCCACCTAGAACCACCAGCAGAGCTTCACACGGGAGGGTGAGTGCTGCTGTCTGTCTGTAAGAGTGAGCACAGAGTCAGCACTGAAGCAGGGCATGCTAGGATGAGATGCTTAGAGAGTTGTTAATTATTGAAATGGAATGGCACAGACAGCCTCTTGTCATGGATATAGTGAGACTAGGGGCAACTTTTAATTCAACAGTATGATTTAAACTGAAGAGGGAGGGTTAACCAATCCATTCCCATCCTGTGATACATGAAGTTCTTCCTTTTCTACCTGCCTAGTCACACTAGATTAGTCAGCCTCTTGATAAAGCAAGAAACTTTAATTCTAAGCTATAATCCTATCTAATAAAAGAGTAATATGCAAGTTGGCCATACCTCTGCTACACCCACAAAGCCACGCCCACCAGTCAATCAGAATCAAGCATGCAAATTAACCCAACCAAGATGGCTGTGGCCACAGAGCGAGCAGGAGACTTTGGTTTCCCCAGCAATGGAGGAAGCCAAGCTTCCTGCATACCCTGGCAGGCCCAGGCCTCCGCTCAAGGATACAAAGTTTCAATTATAGAAGATAAATAAATCCCAGATACCAGGGCATCCGCTTGGGTCGCCGGGGGGCGTGGCCAGCCTGCAAACCACCACGGGCCCCTCTCCCAGGCCACCCCACACCCCAAGGGAACCCCCACCCTGATCCAGGACTTCAGGGCAAACCAGCCGGCCCCCACCCGTGCACCAGGCCTCTATCCTATCTAATAAAAGAGTAATATGCAAATTGACCATCACTCCAACACACAAGATGGCTGCCCCCATGTGGACACAAGATGGCCGCCACAAGATGGCCAGCAGGGGAGGGACCAGGTCTGCAAGGGAGGGCAGGTGTGGGCGATCAGGCCAGCAGGGTAGGGCAGTTGGGAGGAACCAGGCCTGCAAGGGAGGGCAGTTGGGGGCAATCAAACCTGCAGGGGAGGGCAGTTAGGGGTGACCAGGCTGGCAGAGGAGGGAAGTTGGAGGCAACTGAGCCTGCAGGGAAAGGCAGTTGGGGGGGACCCAGGCCTGCAGGGGAGGGCAGTTAGGGGTGACCAGGCCTGCAGAGGAGGGCAGTTAGGGGCAACCAGGCTGGCAGGGGAGCAGTTAGGCATCAAACAGGCTGGCAGGGGAGTGGTTAGGGGGTGATCAGGCTGGCAGGCAGAAGCAGTTAGAAGCAATCAGGAAGGCAGGCAGGTGAGCAGTTGGGAGCCAGCAGTCCTGGATTCCAAGGGGTCCCATATTGGATAGGGTGCAGGCTGGGCTGAGGGACACCCCCCCACACCACCTCCTGTGCATGAATTTTGTGCACCGGGCCTCTAGTTAAACAATATTTAGCAATGTAATCACAGTTTCATAAGATGGGCTGTTAAGTGGAAAATAGTAATTTTATTAGGCTGTAAAGTACTTAGAGTACTCCAACCCAAAGAAAGAAAAAAAATAATAAAGGAAAGGCCATAAAATTTCTCTGTGGACAACTCTGACACACCCCTTTTAATTAAATAACTTTCCTTTTCACTTGTCAGGACCAGTAAAAATATGTTTCTTAGAATCAGAGAAAATATCAAGAGCCGATGGAGTGCATTTGTACAACCACAACAGGCAAACACTTGCAAGTCAAAAATCTGGGAAGAGGAAGGAAAAGGTTACAATTTACACAAGAGAAAAGCTACACACATTTTCACAATGAGAACTTAAAGGATTGTAAAGATGTTTGTACACAAGGGAGCCATCTAGTTAGCAATTCTAGAAATGCGACATAGGGAATGTAACGCGTAGGTTGCCTATCTGGGCTACGAAGTGACCACTATAATAGAAACAATTTCCTCAAGCTGGGTTGATAGCAATGTATGTGTCACCTTCATCTGAAGATCCTTCCCCCCCATGTGAGGGGGTGGTCCTCAGGGTGCTGGGAATACCGGGAGCAGCTCTTGCCTCAGGCTCCCTGGGCCCCTGGGAGGCTGGCACCCAGTGGTTAATTTGGAGTGTTAAGCAGGCTTTGTAGAAAACGCATTAGATGTTAATCTCCTAAAAAGCCCTGAACCTCACTGCTGACCCCACATCCCTGAGAGCAGCGACCCTGAATGTGGGAGGCTGCATTCCTCCCTGTGGGCGCTTCACACTGTACCAGTGATGAGAGGAAACGTGACTGCAGTCATGTGCCATTCCCACCCGAGAGAAACAGACTCCCGGGCCTTCATGATGACCTCGCTGAGGGTGGGAACCCTCATCAGGACATTTTCTACATTGTGGAGTAATTAAGATTTCAATGGCCTTGTGACTTATGTGCTAGAATATTTTATTATCTCCACTGACCCTCAGAATGCTCTTCACAAGGCTTTATTTCGCCTTACATGGTCCTACAATGCTCTTCTAAATCTGAAAAGTTCTTGAACCAAATATTGACACTGTTTGTTGTCCCCCATCATAATGAAATACATATTCCTTGATTCACATTCATTCCTGTAACTTGAAACCTCTACCAAATTCTAATGGGGATAGATCTGGTTTCCTTCCAGAGTACCTGATACATTTATATAATTAAAATTCCACCCATCTTAAACCAGTAAAAGAAGACAGCAGGACACGTTTGATTCTTTAAATCAAGAACCTGACAGTGTCTTGAATTGAAAAGACACAGCAAAGATCATAACCTTGTATGTGTTGAATAGGTACAGGTCACTTCACATACCTGTGTGGCAGGGTGTAGCTTTGTAATCCAGAAGATAACATTTAGGAACTGCACCTCATGGAAGGTGTTGCATGTGAGCTCAGGGATTACCGTGGGCCCACGGGAAGGATGACAGATGAAGTGACCATCAAAGCTCGGTCTCGCTCTGTGTCTGCTGGATCTGACTGACTCTCTAGACCAATGATTTTCAACTGGCATGCCGCAAGAATCTTTAAAACATGCAATACCTGACTTCTTAGTCAGGGGCGCTGACCTCTTTTCCCGTACATTGTCAAATAAAAACATGACAACAGCCAATACAGCAATAGCCATCTGGTGTGAATGAACCAAAATTGTAGTTGGTTTTTTTCTTGTCAAATCAGCAAAAAATATATATTTTTGGTGTGCCGCAGAATTTTAGTAATTGGTTTTTAGGTGCCATGAGATGAAAAAAGGTTGAAAATAAAAAATTAAAATGGTCAAAAAAATTTACAGCAGATCAATGGCAGTATTAAGTAAACAATGTTGTATTTTGAACAATAAAAGTGCTTTGAAATTAATAATAAGTTGCTTTCTATGAAAGATTTTATCCTTCTGGCGACCTGAAAGTGAGTTTACAATCATTAGGCTGGTGGAGACGGGGAACAGCATTTCTGGGTAATGGCTATTTTTTATAGAAAAAAATGGAAAATATTTTTAAGTCACCTAGTCCAGTCATGGAAATCACCTAACTTAAACCAATCCCATACAGATGTGTCCATACATGTCTAATAATAGTTTACGCATGCTCTTTCTCCCTGATACCGGGTAGGTAACCTACTAACCAGTCTTCTTTGTTTTTAGAACAGAAGCTGCTTGAAGGAAAGAAGAACATGCTTACTTGTGTATTTCCTGAAGACAGCAGAGTAAATGGCATACAGAAAACACTAAATGTTTGAATTAATGAATTTTCCAATAATATGGAGAGAGAATAAGAGACTTCCAGCATTACCCATGTATCTTTGGATTCTAAAATCTTTTTCCCCATTGAAGTTTGGATGAATGTGAACTTAATCACTTAAATAAAGGACTCGGGCGCCTCCTGATAGTCAATAGAGCTGTCTGAAAAGTATGTCTGGCCTTCACTATGTATAAGACCAGGACTTCACTGAATAATAAAAAAAGGAAAAGAGTGTTGAAAACCAATTTTCATGGCAAGATGACTAGTGGCAAAAGGAGGTAGGTTTAAAAAAAAAAAATTTGCAGTGTTTTAAGTGGAAAATCATGAAATGATCAGAGTGAGAGTTAAAACCAAAGAAAAGTTCATAACATCCTCCTCCTCCCTTTAGTTTTTTCACTTCTTACTTAAACCTCTGCTTTAATTTTCTACCTCAGTGGCTGTTTAGTTTGGGCTGCTATAACAAAAATACCATAGACTGGGTGGCCTATGGACAACAGAAATTTATTTCTCACAGTTCTAAAGGGAAATCCAAGGCCAAGACATCAGGTAACAGGTGAGAGCGCATTTCCTGACTCACATGAGAGCATCTTTTCAGTGTCCCCACATAGCAGAAGGAGGAAGCAAGCTCTTTAGTGCCTTCTATAAGGGCACTAATCCCATTCATGAGGGCTCCACCCACATGACCTCATCCACTCCTGATTACATCCCAAAGTCCCCAACCCCAAGATCATCACATTAGGATGTAAGGTTTCAACATATGAATTTTGTGAGAACACAAAGCAGTTGGTCTATAACAATGACTTTGCATCTAACTTGTAGTTGAGATAATCCGAAAGATGAAATGCTGCCCACCAGTGAGCACTGACCTATGAACCAGGAGATTAGATTCCCAGGAATAGGTTGGATTCCTGATTGGGACACATGCCCAGGTTGCAGGAGGTGCCAGTTCTTTAGCTTGGTATTTAGGCTCTCTACTAAACTGGTCACCCACCCTATTCTAGACATTTCCCTCTTTTATAATGCTCCGACTTACTCTCTCAGATCTTGCAGTAAATTCCTTATTGTTTCCTGCATATTTTTCTCTTATTATTTTATTTTACTTTATTTATTTTTAAAATATATTTTTATTGATTTCTGAGAGGAAGGGAAAGGGAGAGAAAAATAGAAACATCAATGATGAGAGAGAATCATTGATCGGCTACCTCCTGCACACCCCCTACTAGGGATCGAGCCTGCAACCTGGGCATGTGCCCTTGACTGGAATCAATCCCAGGACCCTTCAGTCCGCAGGCTGAGGCTCAATCCACTGAGCCAAACCAGCCAAGACTCTCTTATTATTTTAGATTCCTTGTGGGGCACCAACTTTACATGTCACAAAGAGAGCTTACATTGGGATACGAAAAGGGTACCATGTGGTCCCTCAGTTCAGAACCCTCATTTCAGGAGGGGAAAATACAATTATATTGATTACAATAGTACATGGTAGACTGATTCTAAGTTGCCACTGTTTTAAGATGCTACTGATTATAAGACACAGTATTCATGTATGCAACTGCTAAGATGTGTGAAAGCAGTGACAACTATGATACCAGTATACTATCAACTGTTATGCACAACCTAACTTCAGAAGTAAAAGGTGGGGAAAACTGTGCATCTTGAAATTAATGAAATATAGTGGTATTCATAAGTTACAAGGGTTAGTGGAGAAGGGAAAACTATGAAAGAAAGGCACTATGAGGGGATGACATGTTAACTGAGCTTTGAAGGGTGTGAGTTTTCAGGAGATGGAGATGATGGCATGGATGAAGGCTCAGGTAGGTGAGTGCAGGGAGTAGAGGTTGGTGTTAGGTTGGAACTTAATCTGCATGAAGGGAAAAAGTGAAAGACAAAACAAGCTGAAGGACACTGAATGCCAACTGGAAGGCAGTGGGGAGTCCCTGAGGATTAGGGGTAGCAACTCACAGAGACCACTAATCTCATAGTGGTATCTAGGGTTATATCACAACTGTATTCAATCACTTCAGTGAATACCAGTTAGAACAAATCCAAAGCGTTTTTCAAGAAATCCAAAGCCCTGAATGATCTGGCCACTGCCTCTCTCCACAGCCTAACCCACCTCTCCCCTCAACCATGACCTCACCACACCTGAACCAGCCGGAGCCAGCCACCGTAGGGCATTTGTACCTGCTGATCTCTTTCCTATGATGCTCTTCCTTGGCTCATCACAAGGCAGGTCCTTCCACTCTTCAGTTCTCTACACAATTTCTCAGATGGAGGGACCTGCCCTGGCTGACCCCATCCAAAATCTGTTATTTTCTCTCTCAATCCTTTATATTCCTCTTTCCTAGCACCCATTTTAGCTCAAGGTGATTTTATTTATATTCTCTTCACTTTATTTTAGTTTGTCTCCCTCCTTAGAACGAAAGGATCATCAGTGTAGGAACCATGTCTCTCATCTTCTGCTGTATCCCAGCACCTGGCCGTGTCTAGCATGAAGGAGGCACTCGAAGAATATCTGCCCACTCCTCCCAAGTCATGCTTCGCCCGCAGGCTTGGCATCCCCCATGCTCTAAGCTAGAATGCCAGTCTCCATCTGGAAAGATGAAAAAACCACTATGATGCTTCATTGTCAGATGACAATCCAAAAGAGAAGTCTCAGTCCATTCAAGGCCACTGGCACCCCTCTCTCCTTTTAGCAACCTATTCAGAAGAAGCACATGTTACCGATGGTTGCACATGACCTCTCCTGGGGTCAGGTCACTGACCTGTCCTTCCCCCTCGCTGATGGGAGGTCTAACTCAAGCTTATCAAACAGTGTTCTTCTAACTCAGGCAGGCCACAAATTCAGGGTCACGCTGAACCTTTGCCTATTCCATTAATTCTAACTACCATATGAAAAGCTCCTTGCTTATGAATGTTACAACTCCTGGAAACCAGGGTTCAAGAAGATGAACTATCAGGGCCATCCTTAGTCTCTGGACGATACTCTGCCATATGAATCAATAGAATGCAGGAGGACAGAGACACATCTGTTGAATGCACCACTGTATCACTAGTGCCAAGAACACAGAGGTGCTCAATTAATATTTGTTGATTGAGTGAATAAAAACTTCCAACAAGACACTCCTCCCACTGGGCTTCATCAATCACAATTTTCTTTTACATCCAAAGTATCTGTAAACAATAGAGCTTTTTCTTTAATAACTAATGATAATAAGAGATAAGCTGAATTAGGTAGTAAATTAACTGGCTCACATAAGGTTCTCATTCAAGCTGAAGATCTCCTGAGCATTCCACCAAATGCCTTCCAAATGGCCTGTTGGCAGGTTCTCTGTGTTCAGGAAGCTGTTGGGAATTTAACCTCTGGATCTCTGTCTGGTTAAGGGCACTCCATATCTCCCCGACAGAAAGATCCTTCTACAGGCTTTTGGGCAGTACATCTGTATCCCTGACCTAGATCAAGCTGACCTTATTCATCAATTCTACTACAGAACCATCTGCATCACATCTTGCTAGATGTCAGTCAAGCCGCTGCTTCTGCCAAAGAGAACCACGTCTGCTGTGTGTGCTGTGGCTCCAGAGCCCACCAACTCATGCAAGTCACCCCATGCCTAAGTTCTCCATAAACTGCGTGGACACGCAGAGGCATCTGTATTCACGCTGCATTCTGTAAGCCACTTGAGCTTCCTGCCCACCCCAGTTTGGCACACATCTCCCAACTGGGAGGGAAACGTGGAGGGAAAATATTTCCTCTGACATTACTCTATTATCTGCACAGACCTCTTCAGTCCCTGAGCTGTTTCCTGAAAACACCTGAGATCATGGGGGATGCCAAGCCTGCGGGCGAAGCATGACTTGGCAGCATCCCATTGTCCTGGGCCTCAGCATTTGATCACGGTGGATCTCAGAACTCAGTGTTGACCAGAGGAAATGATTTCCTGTTCACCGGGGTTTGCTCTGAAGGATGTATTCAGAACCAGCCTGGCAGGGTCTAGCCCGAGCGTCAGTCACTGCAGGTGCTTCTCTATCGAGTTTCTCAGTGCGTCACTGCCCAACGATGAAGAGCTGGGGTTAAGTCCAACGGTATCAGGTAATGCCAAAAATAAGAGGACTGGGTCTTTAAGAAAACAATAAACAAAGTAGTTTGGAAATTCTGCAAGAAAGTTTTTCAGAGGATACTATTTAAGTTAATAAATGCTCTATTAAAAAGTTAATGCTAAGCCACCAGAATGAAGGAATGTTATTTATTTGCATGGGAGGGATCACCAATTTAGGAATGTTGTGCTTCATCATCTTTGCCTTCATTACTACATTCCAAAAACAGAGACACGTTTCTTCTTCCGAATTAAGTGGCCAAATGAGAACAATCTCAAACCTGAAAAACTGATGTGCAGCTCCTTCCAGACTGAGGCAAGCTGACTCTTTTCTCCGAAACTGAAATAGACAAGGTTGGAGTCAAAGCTAAGGTCAAGGATTTGGGGCCCACCTTTGATTGGCTTTATTTTATGGCCACAACTTAAACACCTTAACCGGACCGGTTCAAGGTAAAGAATCACTGGCACTAGAAAATGTGGACTGAATATAATTGTTAAAATTAAGTTTTATTGAACCAATTTGATACGGTGTTTGTAAAATAAAGTCATTCCAATACACACTTCCACTATGCTGCTAAGTGTGGAAACAAAGTAAAAATAAAGGAACCACAAAATAACTAAATAAATATACCTTTACCCACAAGCCCTACAGCACCAGAAAACTTATTTAGTTAGGAGGGGGAGTTACTACCAAACTCCTAGAACGTAGTGAGAAGAAAGCCAAGAGATCCCACCCTCCCAATATGGTTAGACTGGGCTTCGCAGCACTGAGGGCCCAGGGAGAAGGCAGAGGCAGAGCTTTTACAAGATATAAATGTTAGAGAGTCTGTGAGACGTGAGCTATGGAAGCAAGGGCCAATATATGGGGAAATGTGAGATCAAACGAAATATTTTATGAACATTATTACCTACAAAGTTCTCCATTGGAATTATTTGACTCTACAAGGTAGTTTTTAAGTCTGTATTTAAAAGCTCTCTTCTTAAAAGTTCAAAGAATGTTCATATTTATTGCCTCATTTGTCTCTACTACTTGTGACATAGGAAAGATAAAGATTATCCCATTTTATAGCCTTTATCTGAGATAAAGGATAACAGTAATGTGACTTGTTCTGAGGTGGCTATGTGAGGAGGGAGGAAATCATATGGTAAGGTGGCTACTTTTAGATATCTCTCACACACACACACACACACACACACACACACACACACTCCCTTCCTTTATTGTAAAAACAATAGGATATGGGATACTGATAAGGATAACATAAACAACAGAAAAACTCAGAAAGCATCATGTACTACAAGCATGTCAAACTCAAAGACTAACACGGGCCAAATAAACAAGGTTTAAGTTTATGTGGTCCACAAAAAAACAAAAGCTTCAATTTTCATAGAAACGTAGGTTTATTTTGATAGAGACATGCTGAATACAAAGGGCTAAAATAAATGAGTAATCATTAACATAAAATAACAGAACATCTTAATAAAAATTAATATTTTTTCTTGAACATTAACTTACCAGACACTGAATAACTGCACAAAATAAGCATAACGCAAATAAACCTATTTTTCTTGTTCTCCGAAAGCAAAATATTTCCTGTTGCGCACATCAAACAAGTCAGTACAAGACTAATGACATGGCAATCGGCTGCTAAAATATTCACTGCTAGTATTAGTGGGGAGAAATGGTGCGCCTGTGCGTAAGGAAAATGAATGCAACACGATTATAGTAATCTGTCTTTAGTGAATATTGTAGTTCGTTATTAATAACTAGAGGCCTGGTCTGCAGGATCGGGCCGAAACCAGCTCTCCGACATCCCCCGAGGGGTTCCGGATTGCAAGAGGGTGCAGGCCAGGCAGAGGGGCCCCACCAGTGCACAGTAGGGGCCGGGGAGGGATGCAGGAGGTTGGCCAGCTGGGGAGGGACCACGGGAGGGCTCCAGGGCGTGTCTGGTCCACCTACCTTAGTCCTGATCTGCCGGACCCCAGCAGCAAGCTAACCTACTGATCGGAGCATCTGCCCCCTGGTGGTCAGTGCACATCATAGTGACTGGTCGACCGGTTGACTGTCTGCTCCTTGGTGGTTAGTGCACATCATAGCAAGTGGCTGAGCGGCCTTAGCATATTACGCTTTGATTGGTTGAACAGCCGACCGGTTAACCAGACACTTAGCATATTAGGCTTTTATTATATAGGATTATGTATAACAGGATATTGTAAAAATTAAGTTATGAAATTTTTATTAAAACGTTTCTTACATACTGTAATATTGGCTGGGCCACAAAAATATTCATTGTGGGTCGCATGCAGCCCACATGTCATGAGTTTGACATACTTGATGTACTAGAAACTCATCAATTCAAGACTTCATTAATTTGGAATGTCTGCTTCCTTGTTGGCACCTGACCTTTCACCACTTGCACTTATCCATCAATAAGCAAAGGGTTCCTTGAGCAAATGGAAATGACACCTATGTAAAAAAAAAACAGTTCAACTGCTAACAGGGGTGGGGATTAAAATCAAAGCTCCTTTCAAGTTTTAAAGATTATAAGATTACTAGAGGCCTGATGCACAAAATTCGTGCACTTGTGGGAGAGTCCCTCAGCCCAGCCTGTGCCCTCTCGCAGTCCGGGAGCCCTTGGAGGATGTCCAACTGCCGTGGAGGTGGAAGAGGCTCCCACCACTGCTGCTGAGCTTGCCAGCTGTGAGCCCAGGTCAGGGCTTCTGGCTGAGTGGCGCTCCCATTGTGGGAGTGCACTGACCACCAGGGGGCAGCTCCTGTGTTGAGCGTCTGCCCACTGGTGGTCTCCACAAAGAGTATGATGATGTATAAATCTCCACATCTTAGAGACCGGTAGTTCCACCATTTGGTCAATTTGCATATTAGCCTTTTATTATATAGGATATGTTTTTAAGCCCTGTAGACATTATACCTTTAAAAAAACAACAACAAATCACTAAAAGTCAGGAAAGATAGGTTTGGGCTGGTGCTGTTGTCAACTATAAATCAAGCTGATTGGTTGGAATGGCTGACTAGCTCATTACCAGTTACTGGTATTTTAAAGTAAAGGTCTCATGCTTATGGGGTGTTGGCACTGGAAGAGACCTTAAAATTCATCTTCGTCTATCCTCATTTATAGGGGAAATCTGAGGCCCAGAGAGTTAAGTAACTTGTACAATGACATTCAGCTAGAATCAAATAGCCTTTCTTTGGAAAAAAACAACAACAGAACTTTAATCTTGTCAAATATTTCAACAGGCCTTCCCTGAATTAACCCATGTTACTGGCAGTTTTCTGAATTCTCTTTATATACACTTACTGGTTAAGCATCTGACCCTGACCCCCTGCTTTGATTGGCTGAGACTTGGTGACCATTGAAAAGCCACAATGTAAATAATCCTTGAAATGGATAATTGAAAATTGAGTGTGGTAATTTTAACAAATTAGCTTGGCACTCAGGCCTTCAGAATGAGGTTATTCTGTTGAATAAGCTGCTCTCTCCCTTCTGCCTCCTTTGGAGTCCTTGCCAGATTTCACCATGCAAAACCTTGGAATTCGCAGTAGCCGAAGTTTGCATGCTCTGTGTTGGAAAGTTCGAGTAAGCTTGTCACTCTTAGGCTACTGACCAATTAAAATCAGTACATGATGTGGTGAGAGAAAGTGAGTGAGTGAGGTCAAGAGGTAATAATTAAAAATGATGTAATGAGATGATCCAATCTCCCCAGGCCTGCCAGAAGGCTCATTGGTGACCACGTTCCTGGTTTCCCTGTATCACTCTGGTGTCTGGATGTGGAATCTGTGAAATAAAGCCACTGCTCATTCCAGCTGGGGTTTCTTGGGTTCCTGAGCTGAGGCTAGTCATTACAATGTCTGAATCTACGGGGGTTACTTAATAGATCATCTTCCTTAGGCTACATGTGATGTGGGGGCCAAGGACTACTTAGGAACCTCTTCTGTTAACAAGTGTATGATGTGTCCTTGTATTCCCACGCTCAGCCCAGTGTGTGGCACAGGGCGGGACTCAGTGCATAAATGTGAAAGGAATATCTGCATCTCTACCCTCAAGATGAACGGGATTGAAAACATAGACTGCCAAGAACATGAGCACATGGTACATGTGGAACACACACATTAAACTCGTCTTTTGCTTGCTTCCAAGAATGATATGGAATATTTGCTGAGACATGTGTGCACCCTGGACCAGGAGAGAACCAGACTGGAAGGAGGTCATCCAGTACCAGCTCTAAGAAGCTGTGTGACTGGGAAGCTGTGTGACCTCCTCGGACCTCAGGTCTTCATCTGTAAAGTGAAGAAAATGACTTAGATAACCTCTGCTAAGAACTGAATGTCTGTGTTCCCCAAAATTCATGTTGACATCCTAACTCGCAAAGTGATAGTATTAGGAGGTGGGCCTTTGGGAGGTGGTCGGGTCACGAGGATGGAGCCCTCTTGAGTGAGATCAGCGCCCTTATACAGAGATCCTAGAAAGACCCCTGCCTCTCCTGCTATGGGAGGGCACAGCGAAAAGACGGCTGACCATGAACCAGGAAGCAGACTCTCCCCAGATTTCAAACCTGCCGGTGACTTGATCTTGGACTTCCCAGCCTTTAGAACTGCAAGAAATAAATCTCTGTTGTTTATAAGCCACCCTGTCCAGAGTATATTGTTGATAGCCAAACAGACCAAGCAGTCTCTGTGGCTCCTGCTGCGGCCAGAGTCCTCAGCCATCTGGTCTTACACCAGGTTCTCATGGCAAGGAATTCGCTGACGTGGCCTAAAGGTATAGCCTCTGCCCTTAATTACTAGTATAAGGAAGCTAATGGACTCTGGAGAAATAAATGTACTCTGTAACACAGGGTGATTTTTGTTATTATTAAATTCATGATTTGGTCTCCTTTGTACTTCATGCAACCAAACAAGGCAACTAATTCAGAGACTACTGGAGAGATTCTAGAGGCATATTTAGCTTCAAGGAAAGAATGATAGAGAAGCACAAGATCCACAATGTAATGGCAAACAGAAGTCACCCTATCCCCAGGGGATAGGCCAATTGACATGTCTGATTTTTTCAACGGCTAGTTTCTACATTTCTCAAAGCGTCACGATGGAACAAATTAACAGAGAAGTTCACTTAGTGAAAAAAAAAAGAAATACACATAAAACAAAAAGTAGAGAGAAAATAATTTTTTTATTATTATTATTTTTTTTACTTTGGGGTTCTTTAAAGCTTGCATCAATCCACGTTTTTGTTGCTGTTATTAATAAAGTTGAAGTCTAAGAGATGAACCAAGCAATCTCCTGGCACATGGAACTTACTAGTCATGCAGTTTGTACTCCAAGAAAGAGATTTACAGACCCAGTGAGAAAAATAAATCAAAGGTACGCTTGCGAATAATGTCCAATTAGAACAGTGGTGTGATGACATGTCGCCATTTGAAGTTTGATGGTTTATTACTCCCTCTCAACACCCACTCTTGTTTCTCACCTAAAACGCAATTTCACATTGAAATAATTTATAAGCATCAATTTGCCAAGGTCGATTGCTAACCTTAACTTTTCACTCAATGAATTCTTAGGTGCTTATTAGGATTAAAATACATCACCTCTTAGAATATTAGTTCCTTAGCTTTATATGCCAAGAGAAAGTTGAAGCAACTATATACTTCATTGCTTGGGATTTGTAACAGCCAGGGTTTTGGAGGATAGATGAAAGAGGGGGTGCTGCCTGAGCTAGATTTATTGTGGAGACCGAGAACTTAGGGACACATTAAATAGAGCATACATTTGAAAATAAGCACCACCTGCAATTTCCAGTGTGTCATCTCCACAAAGAGTATGATGATGTATATTTGTTGTAGTTACTGCAAAGTTTCCTATTGCTTTACCAAATTGTCCTCATTATTGGATTTATTAGTCTACACTGACACATAGTACGAATAGGTAGAACTTAAGGAAGTATTCTTTGAAGAGAACACTTAGGTCCAGCATTTTATAATTTAAATTGATAAATAATAAAAAAATTAATCCCAACTGACATGACAAAAGAAATTACTTGGAGTTCTGTTGATGACCCAAGACTGTGCTCTTATCTGGAAAACAGAACCAATTACCCAGAAAGATTTGGATAGTTATAAATTAAGAATAAGATTTTTTTCCTTGAAATATTTCACTAGCTTACAAAATATAAAATTATATTCAATTGTGAATCCTACAACCTTCTTTTATTTAAAAAGTCTGCTATTAATTTGCTAATAGAGTAAATATTATATAAAGTGGAAATAAACCCCATTATATATTGATTATATTAAGAGTAAAGCAGTAAAAAGAAAACAATATTACTTTGTAGGTATTAGCTTTTCTGGCAAAATTAAAACTTCTTCACTATGAATTCTAGGCTCCATAAAAGTTAAGACATTTGGCACACACACAGATTTTTTTTTTTCTCTAGACAAACTGTCCATGATAGAACTACGAATTTAGGAAAAATTAGCTAAGCTGTTCTGGCATCCAGACAAAGCCCAGAACTAATATTCCTACACATGAGGAAGGGAGACATGTTACTTAACATGCCTTCATGCAACAATGTGGGAACCAGGTGAAAATAACATTATTTTTCCGGCAGGCACAGGAGGAACTTTCCTGCTGCAGAACCAAAGCCTGCGCAGCCCCATGGCTGCCGCTTGCTTCCCCCTCAGTAATTCTGCCAAAACTTGCCTCCCTCCGGTCACCAGTGAGCTCCCTTTGGCAACCCAGATGGCACTCTTCCGTCTTCTTCAAAGACCTCTGCCGAATGTGATCTTATTGATCCCACCCTTTCCTCCCTGAATGCTTGCCTCCTTTTGTCTTGGGATCCCATGCATTTCTGGTTCTGCTTAGTACCCTTCCCAGGATCGGCTTCTTCTATTTGCATCCTAGTCCATCCCAGGAACTGCTTTATCTCCCTGCGAGGTCCTTGCCCTGGGCAATCACGTCCATTCTATTGTGGTAACCATTACTCCATGCTGTGGACCCCAAATCCAACACCTCTGGTCTTGGCCTTTCTTACAAAATGCAGACCTGAGTCCAATTGCAGATATGATATTTCTCAAACTCTACATATTTCAAACTGATCTCATAACCTTTCCCCCAAAACCTACTGTTCCTCCTCCTGATAATTTTGTGTGTCAACTGGACTGGCCACAAAGTACCCAGAGTATACACTGCTCCTGGGTGTGTCTGGATTAGCATTTGAACCTGTGGACTCAGTAAAGCCGATTGCCCTTCCCAGTGTGGGTGGGCCTCAGCCCATCTGTTCACAGCCTAAATAGAGCAGAAGGTGGAGGCAGAGGAGATCCATCCCTTTCCCCTGATTGAGTGAGGTGGCACATCTCATCTTCTCCTGACCTTGGACCAGCTTCCCTGGGTCTCGAGCTTGCAGATCATGGGCCTTTTCAGCCTCCATTTATTCTCGGCCAATTCCTCATAATAAATCACCTTTAACTTACATATAATATAAATTGATTGTATATTTCTTATATATAACTTTGACATATATAATATACAAATGTACATAAACTACATAAACCTCAGGTGTATGTATACATACATCGTGTGTGTGTGTGTGTGTGTGTGTGTGTGTGTGTGTGTGTGTGTATCTCCTATTGGTTCAGTTTCTCTGGAGAACCTTGAGTAATACACTCCTCATTCTTTCACTTAGAAGCATCACTTCTCACCTTCATACCCAACACAAGTGTTTGGAATGATCTTTAATACCTCACTCCCCACCCTCCCTTTCCCTTTCCAGTTAGCACTGAGTCCCACCAATTTGACTTCCTGTGTCCTTTGAATTTGTCTCCTGCTCTCCATGTACACTGTCACTACCTCAGCCCAGCCCTTCATCTCTCTGCTAGACAATATGATAGCTTCCCATCTTCCAGTAGTGCATCTAAAATACATCTGGTCACATCACTCCTGATTAAATTCCTTCAACGACCTGTCATCACCCACAGGGTTGAATCTAAGTGGCATCACAACCAACTAGCTTTCTGTGGCCAGGCCCTTGCCTCCTGGTCCAGTGGCATCACTCTGAGTTGGAGATGCCTGAACTAACGAGGCTGTTGGACAACCTATAACCTCATCTTTTCAGCTTGGAATGCCCACCACCACCTCCACCACCTCAACCACATCATCTTTCTGGGCCAACTCCTCCTTCCTTAAGACCTGACTCCATCCTTGGGAAACCTGTAGCAACCACTTCAGACTGGGCCAGGGTCCTTCCTACTAATGTATTATTTTCCCATGCCCCTTCCCATTTTTTGACCCTTTCTCATTTGGGAGACCAGGTATTGGTGGACATAAGTCAACCCATTATTTCGCTAAAAAAATCACTGCAGTAGAACAAGAGAACAAAACAGCCCAACTTTTGGTTTTTCAGTGTCAAAAGTCTAGAACCTTCCATACACAAAAGTGTTCACAGATCATGTGCTGAAACAGGTGTAGCTTCTCCACTCTTTCCAAGACACCTGAAAGGAAATCTCCAGGTCACGGGACAGTAAAGAGCAAGAGAGAAGAGCAAAAAGCAAGACACTGACGTGGGCCTCTGAGTATGAGCTGCCCCTTCGGCAGAGCTCCGGGATGAGAATGATAGAACTTTCAGACGGGTCTGGAGCCCTGGGTGACCACCCCCACAGAGACTCCCCAGCACCAGGGGCAGAGGCAGCAGACTAGAAAGGGCTGCATGGGTAACTGGGAAAGTCACAGGCATTTCCTGGAGGTCCCAGAGAGAGAGGGAGAACAGCATAGTTCCCAAGGTGCTTGACAATGGAATCAGCTGGGATGTATGTGGCAGCTCTGAAAAGGCCTCGGAGTGAGAGAGCAGCAGTGTTGGCCCAGGCTAGATGGCGGGGCTTCAGGTGGAACCGCAGACTATCCGCAGACATCAGGTGGACTGAGGACAGGGATGAGATGAGAAAACCTACATCCCAGGAGACATTCCTGGAAAGATTACGATGGAGGACAGATGTCCTCCCCTCGCCTCTGTGAACACCCCAGGAATGAGATGCACCCCCACAGAGGAGGACTACTAAGATTTAACTGAGAAAATGAAAGTGAATGAGCTTTTCTGGCATTAACTCTATTAAGTTTCTGCCATCGACTTAAGTGGGGCAATGAAAGGCAAACTAATTTATGGAAAAATAAAGAAATTATACATTTTAAAACCCCAAAGTATGTGACCTGAAATGTATAATGGCCACATAATGGAAAATCTTGTAAGATTTTTGAGCACATGATATATTGTAGATAATAATTAGTGGTTATTGTTATGAGTCTCTAGAGTATGAGAATATTTAGCTGCAAAGTGACTGATCTTTTCTTAATTTTTCTCTTTTGCGGTTTTGTTGGATGTTGTTGGATCCAGGCCTAGGCTCCAATAAATCTTGGAATGTTAGTAGCATGGCATATTGAAACGCTGTTCATTTCCTGCAACTACCCACTGCATCGAATGTCATTTCTTACTGATACCACACTGTTGAGATGTTGCTTCCCATGGACCATCTATGAAAACGTTCCTTCACTCCTACATATGTATGTATGAATGTGTGTGTGTGTGTGTGTGTGTGTGTGTGTGTGTGTGTGTGTATGAGTGTGAATGTGTCCGTCTATTTTGTGCAGGCATTAGGTTAGGTGGACAACCCACAGTGCCTGCCCACAGTCCAGCCGAGGACACAGGTGAGTGCACAGCCCATGCTAACACAGTGGCCTCCATGTCAGGAGATGTGTGCTGTGGGAACTGTGATGGTTGGTTTATGTATCAACTCAGCTAGCTAAGCTACAGCATCCACTTATTTGCTCAGACAGCAATCTAAGTGCTGCTGTGAAGGTGTTTTGTAGATGTGGTTGATATCTGCGGTCAGCTGGCTGTAAGTAAAGGAGATTGCCCTTGAGCATGTGGGGTAGGGTGGCACATCCAATCAGTGGAAGGCCTTCAGAGCAGACACAGAGGTTTCCCAGGAAAGAAGGAATTCTGCCTCAAGACTGCAGCATCCACGCCTGCCTGAATGTGCAGCCTGCTGACCTGCTCCTCAGATTTGGAATTGTCAGTCCCCACAATGGCATGAGGCAATTCCTTAAAATAAGCCTCTATCCGCCTATCCATACACCTATCCATCCAGCCCACCTGTCTGTCCATCCTACTGGTGCTGCCGCTCTGACTGATACTTTCTTGTGAGGTAAAAGAAACCTTCCTTGGACTGATGTCTAGAGAAGAGGTGAAGGATAAAAACAAGTAGGCAGATGTGAACGACGTGATGTGTGTGAAACATATTAAGGAGGTAGAATGGATATGATTTGGCAATTGAAATGGGTAGGTGGGGGACAAGAGAAAAGAAAAAATCGGAGGTAATGCCCTTTTTGCTGGTTTAGCAAGCTGAGTACTCGGTGATGCCATTTATTGGACAGAGAACACAGAAAGAGTGGTAGGCTTGGGGGACACGATGAAATGAGTTTCCTATATGTTGAATTTAAAAGGACCCTGGGGCCGAAACCGGTTTGGCTCAGTGGGTAGAGCGTCGGCCTGCGGACTCAAGGGTCCCAGGTTCGATTCCGGTCAAGGGCATGTACCTTGGTTGCGGGCATATCCCCAGCTGGGGGTGTGCAAGAGGCAGCTGATCGATGTTTCTAACTCTCTATCCCTCTCTCTCCCTCTCTGTAAAAAATCAATAAAAAATATATTTAAAAGGACCCTGGGGTTTCTCGCTTCCCTCCTTCTCCCCCACCTGCCCCACCAGCTCTCTCTCCTGGCCCTGCCCCTTTGCTTCACCCCCTCCATCCTTCTCCTCATCCCCCTCTTTTCCCTCCCAGTGTCTCCTTGCTTCTCACTTCCTGACCTGCCTCTGGCTTCTCATTCCCCCTCCTCCCCTCCCTTCCCTCTCCCACACCTGCCCCCTTGCTTTTCCCTCCTGGCCCACCCCTCTCTGCTCACCACCTTCCCATCTTCTGGCTTCCCTATCTCTCTCCTGACCTGCTGGAAAAACAAAGTAAAAAATAATAAAATAAAATAAAATAAAATAAAATAAAATAAAAGGACCCTGGGACTTTGAAGTAGTGATTTTGAGAGAGCAGTGAGAGAGAAGCATCAGAGAAAAAGAATTAGTTCTGGGTTAGAAATATAGACTTAACAGACAACTTGATGGCCTGGGAGGGAGGAGAGGCACAAAGGACCGAGGATGAAGAGCTCTAACATTTACTCGGTCTGCAAAGATGACAGAGAGAGGCAGGGGGCCAGGAACCGAAGAGGAAAACTCCGGGTGGGGCGCACAGAAGCCAGGGAAGATGATGCTTCCCGGAGGAGCGGAGAGGAAGCAGAGACATCACAGAGCTTCTCACTGACTGGCGGGGGTGAAGGTAACCGCGTGGGAGACAGATACTGTGTCCGCTGCAGAATTGTCCAAGGTACATGAAGTCAGTCAATAATCTGAAAACAAGACGTGATTCTATCTGTGCTGGGGTGCTGCAAAACTCACACAATTTTAACACAGAAAATCAGACTTTGCCACCCTCTTGTGCAAATAACCAGGCCCCTCCATTCTTGGATGGGGAAAGGCAGGCAGCAGTGGTGGGCGAGGGAGGGAGGGGTGGAGGGAGTGTGAGAGCTGACAGCACTTTCAGGAATTCTGTCTGGGCAGGGGAGGCAGGAGACAGAGTGTGTGCTCAAGGAGGAGGCGGTCAAGGGAGGTTTCTGGTGGCAGACAGACAGGCAGACAGACAGAGGTGCGCATGTGTAAGAGCTCAGGGGTGGAGCCTACGGGGGGGGGGCGGGGACTGGGCCTGTGAAGGGAAAGGAAGACCCGTGCTTGGAGGAGGCGGCAGAGCTGGAACTGGCAGGACAGGGGTGAGAGCCCTTCCATGGGACAAGCAGAAAGGAGGACAGACGCTCCTGGTGGAAGGAAAACCTCCAGGAAGACGTGTTTGAAAGTGCAATGGCCTCTCATGTGCCCTGGGAGAGGAGCTCAGTGGTTTTGTTTCATTGTCTTCTCTTCACTGCCAAGGCCTCAGAACCATGATGAACAATGATGAACCATGACGACCCAACAACACCACGGACTTACACTCTGGGAGGGTCCACATGAAGAAAATACTTGAGAACAAACTTGAATAAACACACACACACACACACACACACACACACACGCACACGCACACACATGCACACGCGTCAGTAAAAACAGCTGTGTGTGTGTCCATGCCTGAGCCAATATCAAAACAGTGGCACGGGCTCAGAAACCTGGCTGTAGCAGTTGGTGAGACACAGGAGGCTCCTGGGACACAGGAGAACCGAAGAAAAGGACCGGCCCCAGTGAAAACTCAACAAACACCGAGGGATGCGGAGCCCTGGAAACCTGGAGAAAGCAGAGCAGCCCCGCTCCCAGACAGTCAGAGGGTGTGAAGAGCTGCGGCCTTGGGTCCAGTGCAGACTGGCCAGGTCATCAGGGTCATAAAGAGCCTTCTTAATCTTGAAAAGATAGAAGTGTCATTTTGAAAGGCCAGCCAGGGAGAGTCTCCGAAGAAATCCCACAAGCTGGGAAACGCTCACCAGCCCGGAGCACTTCCAGAAGGGACGCTGTCAGGACACTCTGGCTGGCCTCTCGGGAGCACGCTGCCCCTCCTCCATGCTCCCCTCTAACACTGTCTCCCCCTCTAACACTATCTACACATTCTCAACTCAAGGGTCCATGTGAACTACAGTCCCGCGGGTCACATTCTTCCTTGCATTTTTCTACCTATTTTTAAACTTCCATCTGCTCCTCAGTTACTTTAATTTTATTTTTCACAGTTTCTTTGGAGATGCTCTTCCTTGACCTCTCCCTCTACAATATGCCTGAGTCATGCATGCAAACTCAGTGACCTCCCAACGGGGGTCCCAAAGCCCTGGGGAGTGACAGAGACACTAAAGCAGATTATATTTCCAGAAACTCAGTTTCCATATGAATTCTTTCCTAAAATGGATTAGCGTGGGTCTCCCCTTCTACCTCCCCTTCCTTCTCTCCCTGAATCTCGAAGCACATTGACACCGAGTGAAAAATAAAAGGAGTAATTCCAGAATGCATTCCTGAGGCAGAGAGCCCTGGGGAGCGAAGCACAGAAAACTCCGCTGTGGAGCAAATGGAGATATGACCGAATGAGTGGGAGGAGGGAGCAAGGGCCTTATTTCTGCCAGTTGACAAATCCACTGCAAGGCCCCTGCCTTTCTGGTCTATATATTTTAGAGTTTCAATTCAGAAGTCAGATGGTTGGTTGGAAACAAAGGAAAAAACACAGTGACCACTTCTGATCTGCTTGATTTGTTTTATGTTGAGGACTGGTTCTGCCGCCATTCATTTTATGGACAATGGTGCACATTTTCCAAATATAAAAATCCATAACTTGAACATTTTGATGAAAAATATTTAAAGCACATATACAGTGCTGCAATTTATAGAAGATTGTACCTTTAAAACTATTCAAGTTTATTTAAAAATCTTTAATTGTTGGCTTAAAAATGTATGAAGGGGTCAATAGTTGTTTAGCGTATACATGGAAGACATTATTTGGGGCACATGACTAATCCTTTTCCCATTTTACACCATGTACAATAGTATACATTTGTGTTTCTTCTCCCAAGAAGAAGTATATATAGAGTCTAGCTGGAAAGACCGATGCATGACCTCCAGTTCTTTCCATACTGGATGCAAATGATGCTCCTCCTTTCTCTAGTGCCTTCAACTGATTGCTACTGAGCCTCTGTCCAAGAATACTTGGGAGTTCTAAATCCAATTTATTGAGCTTTGTGAAAATGCTGCCAAAGACTCCATCTTAGTCCACTGATGGAATAAATATACTCCAGACTTGTGCAAAGACTGCCCCTAAACAAGGGGCTGAACCATTCTTTTTGTTGTTGTTAATCCTAACCCAAGGATATTTTTCCATTGATCTTGAGAGGGAGAGGGAGAGGGAGAGGGAGAGGGAGAGGGAGAGGGAGAGGGAGAGGGAGAGGGAGAGGGAGAGGGAGAGGGAGAGGGAGAGGGAGAGGGAGAGGGAGAGGGAGAGGGAGAGGGAGAGGGAGAGAGAGAAACATCAATATGAGTGAAACACATTGACTTTGACCATGTCCTTGACCAGAATCAAACTCGAGAACCTTCATCTGCAGGCTGATGCTCTATCCACTGAGCAAAACCAGCTAGGGTGGGAATGAACCATTCTTGTAACTAAACGTTACTCATCAGTTTCTGTTATTTCTAACAGGTCACATTGATCACATGTGATGTGAAGCTATACTTGAAACCGGCACCCCAGACTGATAAATTTTTATCAAAATGACTTGATTTTTTTTTAAAAATCTTCTCACCATAGTCAATAATGACCAAAAGGTGGGGCTATCATGCCAAATATAAATGTGAGCCCACCAATCAGGAGAAAAGAAGGAGAACGCTAGAGGGGAAATGCCAAGCTCAAGTGATTTATAGGATTCTGAGTACGAAATCTTGTTATTACTATAATGAAACTAATAAACATTCCATAGGAGTTGAGAAATACGAATTCCAGAAAAGTTTTACCAGTGTCTAATATTTACTAAATGGAGAGTCTTCATTCCAAACTAACACACAAATATGCCAAGTGTGGCCTTGACCCTTCAGACAGAGCAGCCATGGCTGAGAAAAGCAAGTCAGCTGCACACCAGGCAAAGCTGATGGCCCATGGGCATGCTAACAGGGTTGCAAACAAACAGATCCCTGCCCGAGTGGAGTCTGACAGATTCCTCTTAGAGCTCTTTCGAAGCCTGCAACAATCCATCTGTCAAAAAAGTGCATGAATGGGAAAAATCCAGCAGCCGGGCCAAGGACTGTGTTGCAAGTGTCTAAGATTTTTGAGAGTTGGCCAAACACGCCTTTATGGATTGTTTCCACTCTCTTGGCTCTGCAGCACCTCATCCCTAAATACTTGATAACTATTTTAGAGGTGTAACTCCACTTCGGAGAGTGACTCATTTAGGTTCTTCTAGAAAAAATCATGTACATTTTTCAGCTCAGATGGTGTATTTGCATATGTAAAACTGGCAAAAGAACAAATAAACACTTTTCCCTTTTTCTAAGAGCTGAAAACACTTAGCTATTCCAGGTCCGATTTCCCAAACTCCTTACTTCTGTTTCCTCCCCAACGCTACCCACTCCCTCTGGACTTTTGCTTCTACCCAATGTCTTTATCTAAGGATTTGTGGAAAGGAATCAAAAGCAGACTGAACTCAAACCAGTCAAGTTAGCTCCATATGGCAGCTCTAGGGAAAGGGGTCATGGTGAAAACCATGACCAAGATTGGGGGATGACTTGTGGATCTTAATGATTTCTGTTTTTCCTACCTCGAAAGGTCAGGCATGATTAACAATTGGCTACTGGTGGAGTGTGAAGTGGGACAGACTGTCAATTTGGTGGACCCTCAAGAAAATCTTTCCCTTTGACCCCTGAACTGGGTCACCTGCAAGGGGCTTTGCTACGTGATGCTCTGAGTGAGCGTTACAAATTATAAACCATTGCTTTTCCTTCTACTTTCTGGGTTGTCTCATAAAAGTCTAGGTGGTGCTTGCTCGTCCCTGGGGGCTGTCTTTTGTTGGCTGTTTGAATGTAGAGTTTTGATGCACATACACAAAATTACTTCTAACTCACAGAACAGCAACCTGCTAACTCTACTACAGCCTGCCTATAGTAACAGGTGCTGGTTGGGAGCATGGCATAGAATGTGAGGGCTTTCACTGAGAAGCATTGCCAAGGATGTGAGCTGAAAAGTTTCCAGAGGGATTTTATTTTTAAAAAAGGGAAAAACAGACGAAAGAAGGGAAAAGCAGCTGTTTGGAAATAAACTGTAAAACATCTGTAGCACACGACCAGAACTGTCTTAAGTATGAGCAGGAAATTTTAAAGGGACCTCATTTTTCAGAAACAATACTCCAACTATGTAGCAGACACCAAAGGCAATCAAACCTTTGAAGTGGGCCCAGCAGGAAAGAGAAAAGGTGCGCCTAGATGTGCTATCAGGGGGAAAGTCCAGTCTGCCTGGCAGCCACTGAACACAATTGGCCTCCACCACACCCAGCCACAGAGAAGGGGAGATTCAGAAGAAACGACTTCTGGAGTTTGCAGAACCCAACCCACGTGGACCTGCTCCGTGCACTTTCAAGACTAGGGCCCGTGAGTTAAGAAGGCAGAGGGACCCTGCACAGCGCCCTTGGCTTCATCTGCATCACTGCAACAGCATTCAGAAATCCCTTCTAAAAAATCAAGGTTCAAGGGTCTAAGTAGCTCAATTTATTTTTCAGTAACTAAGTTACCAGGAACTTGTAGCGTGGCTGTATTTATTTTCTGAAAGAGGCTCCAAGTTGGCAAAAGGGACGTTGGAAGGACATATTTCTTCACGTTCTCTTGATCTCAGTGTGTGGAGATTCGCTTAACAGCTGTTTTATGTACAAGTGTTTTTTCAGCCACGTCCTCCCTCTGCATAAACAGACATTTTTGAGGCAAAAGAGGCTTGTTTGCAAGACACAACAAAATACTAGGCTGCTTCTCGTGCTTCTTCCAGCAGCAGACACACTACAAATTTAAGATCATCATGATGCATGCCTCCATAGTCCCTCGAATAGCCTAAGATGAAATTGGAGTTGAAACAAAAGATGCTCCCTCTCCTACTGTGTCGGCTAACAAGGCCTTTCCCCAGTTTATTGCCTCTCAAAAAAGAAAATCTTGGAAAATCATAGTAAACACACCATTTTTACTACGTGTCTGACAATTCTGAATTACAAACACTGAAGAAAACTTTTCTCACTTATTAGTACTAAGGAAGCTAATAACAAGTAAGTCATGACACATGAAAAGAAAGAAAGAGAAACCAGCAAATTAACCATTACTCTCCCAGCTATATACTCTCCTTGCACTTTTTAACATCATTTATTTGAAGAGTGCCAAACTCAATACACCTGTTATCTCTTTCCCTCTATAGCATTGGTGGGTAGGAGACAAGCATTATTTTTATAAATACTGAGAGTGGATCATCACAAAAAGCTAACTGGTATACCATCACAGTCTTAACCATCGACAGTCCTCCTCTAGCTGCCTGAACCAGGTGTCTAGTGTGGAAATATGTTTTGTCCAGAACTCATCCAAACTTTCTTGTCTCCATGACTACTCTTCTTGGTTTGACAGTAAAGTATTAGTTATGCCTTGCTAAGTAGGTGGCAGATGGCTCCAGGCATTTCCTTTTCCTGGACTGAAAAGCCCACCTCAGACTGTAATAAACACAAAGCCCCCCTTCACCTGCTCAGCCCCAGGAAGGAGGAACTGGCTCTGTGACTGGCAATCCCAAGGCAGGAGGCAGCGGTCGCTGTGGGGACAACTGGTCCCTCCTCCCCTCAGCTGCCCCTATAAGCTCAGGGTCAGCGAACTGTGAAGGAAGATGACTTCTTACACTTCTTTCAAGATCAACTTACTACACTTCCTTCTCTATTGTGTTTGATCTTCCCCCATGGTCGTGTCAAATACTACCATCTAAAGTTCAAAGAACTTTCTAAGAAAAATTGAATTTCGCCAAATGCGTTAATGTCAAAAGTAAAGGGACTCTGGAAAAAAATATTTGAGTTGATGCATGAATATTAAAAAATTCATCCTGGCAGAGAAAAGCTTTATTTTGCAATAGCACTCTGAACACTTACTATCTCACAATTTGAACATGTACTCAGACAAATACACAACAGACCACCAGGTTATATTTGGAGATGGTAAATTCATTTCAAGAGAGACTTGCTCTAAAGATGTCAAACTTTCATATTTCTTTTAAGAAATGAGATAAATTTAGATAAGGAAGGGGAGGTGTAAGAAGATGAGTCATAAAATAATAATGAAAAGCAAAAAAACGTCAACAATCGCAAAAGGAAACTGGGAAGAAGGAGGCATTTTAGGTTTCCATGCACATATCACAGTAGGGAGGTTAGAAATAGAGGCATCCTAAATTTTATGTAATACACAAGATCATTTCCTCAAATTGCTAAAGAATGTTTATATCCACTTACCTGACAATAAAAAATATTGAGCTTAAAAAAAATGAGCGTGAATAAAAATGGAAAGAAATAATTTTCTTTTTTTAAAAAAGTATTTATCTTTATTATTGAGAATACTACAGATGTCCTCCCCATTTTATGCCCCATTGCCCCTCTCCACCTAGTTTCTGCCCTGCCCCACATATTAACCAAAGAAATCTATGTAAAGAAAATAAATGTCAAAGAGGCATCAAATAAAAATAATTAAGACTTTTCCAACCAGAAAAATGGAACATTAGAAAGAATCCAATAAAAATATACAACACCATAGAGAATACAAACATCAACTGTTTTGAGAATTTTATGTTATCTCACTTAATTTTGATAATAATTTCTGATAAAAATATTTCATATTCTCTCTCTCGTAGCATCAACTACCCCCTTCAACTAGCTCATTCCAGGATAATTTAACCACTCAAATCTCTCCCACTGTGACCACACACGTACCCTCTGCCGTCTACTCTCTCCAGTGCACACCTTTTCTTCTCCCCTTCATGGCCACATTTCATGAAAGTCATCTAGACTCTATGTCTGCATTTCCTTACCTTTGATTCTTTTTTTTTTTTAAACAGCATATGATTATATTTAATACACAAGTATGATACAACCAAAAAGTAAAACACCAGAGTAAAATAGTAACAAAACATGGTATTTCATTTGCAATGCATGAGAAATGGTTAACATCTTTAGTCATAAACAAGCTCTTAAAAACCAGTGACACTAATAATGCAAGGAAACTGGGAAAATGAAATGCAAAGGTGCAGGTGATGAGGAAGCAGTGAGCATGTGATTGTGCTGAGCAGTGCTGAGCAGAGCTTCTCTGCGGTCAGTGAGCAGAATGAAGACACTACACTGACACCTAATAGTCTACAGCTCTGAACAGTGTTGTGCAGTTTGAACTCTCAAACAGCGGGAGACAGATTAATGAGAAGGACCTAGAGTGAGGGGAAAGCTAACGTGAGTCTATATATAAATTGAGTATTTTTAGCCAGAGAAATTCCAATTCATTGGAATTTTTTCAACAAGTTAGTTGAATAAATTCAAAAGGAATGATATAAAAGTGTGTTTAATGCAGAGAAAATGCTTACCTTTGATTCTTACCCTCACCCATCCCAAACTGACTTTTGCCTAAATCTCTCCACCAAATGAATCTGAGTAATCAATGACCTCCACATTGTGAAATTCAATGGGCAATTTTCAGTTCTCAGGTTCATTTTACGGGTCTCTCTGCAGTATCTGAAACTGTTAATCACACCCTCCTTCTTAACATATCCTCTCCTCAATGCTCCTGGCTTCTTTCCTATCTCCCTGGGCTGTTCCTTCCCAGTTTCTTTTGCAGGCTCCATCCTGGGCCCTCTTTTCTCTCACTCTGTCCTTTTTCCCTGGGCAAGTTCATCTCTGCCCATTGCTCCAGTCACTTTGCACACACTGATGGCTCCAAAATGGCTCCAAGTTCTGTCTACCCCGCCTATGTTCTTCAGACTCCAGAACTCTATAAACCAATGCCCACTCAGCAAGTCCCAGCCTGGCTCAGACACTTCAAACTCAATGATCATGACCAAAAGTGTAATCTATCCCCACCAACTTCCAGAGTTCATTGTCTTCATGAGTGACACTCTCTCTGCCCAGGTCTGCAGGCCAGAAACCTGTGCATCCTTCTCTACACCTCTCACTCCTTCGTACTTCATCCACCACCAGGTCCTGTCCATTTACCTCCTAAATCTCTCTCAACTTCATCTCCTCTGTCCCTTCGGTCACCATTTCTTAACCCAGCTACTAAAAAAAAAAAAACTTCCTAAATGGGCTCCCCACCCACTCCACACTTTCCATTCTGTCTGTTCTCTATACCAACCATAGTGATTTTTCCCCCCAAATGCATATTTGATCAAGTCATTCCCCATCACCAGTCACTAAAAACCTTTAATGATTTCCCATTTCTCTTGGGATAAAATCTCAACTACACCCTGCAAGACCGTGCACTTCCCATCCCATCTTTCAGTTCTTTAAGAGTTCCATACTCCCTGATGCGACCTCTGACCAAGCACCACTTATCCTAGGATATCTTTCCAGACCTCCCAGCCTTGGTTAATAGTGGTTGCTCCTTCAGAGCACTTGCCTCAGTGGTCATTATATTCAATACTATAATTACCTGATTGATACCCAGGTCTGTTTTTATTTAATTGTATCCCATGCACAGTTCCCAGCACTTGATAGGCACTCAATACACATCGAATGAATGAATGAATGAATGAATGTTAAATAACATGCTAAGTCAGTAGGTGACAGAAGTAGGATTTGGAGCCAAGCCTATCAAACACTAAAAGTCATGCTCTTCCCTCACAAGCTCACAAAGCCTTGGTCCACATCTCCAAGGAGCATGTCATGAAGCAGCCAGAGATGGCTTGTGAAGGAGCATGGGTTTTGCCACTTCAGCACATCACTTAAGCTTTCTGTGCCTGTTTCCTCATATGTAGAGTGGTATTAAGAGCAACAATATTGGTTTTGGTGAGGATTAAATAGAATGCAAATAGTCTCTTGACTAGTGATTACTAAGCTTTGGACTAGAAGGGTCTATAAGAAGCAGTGAAGGTGTCTGGGCAAATGAAACCTGCATCATCACATAATACATTACACTGTTTGGATGAGAAAGCTGCTAGAAGAGATAAGGTTATAAATACAATTGTCTCACTCCCATTTAACAAGTACTTATTCATCCCTTACTAAGTAAAAGCTGTTTGAACATAAAAGACTGATTTGGATTCATTCAAGGATTAAAGAAGACGAAGTTTGAAGGGTCTTCCTTACTTTTTAAAAAAGAATTAGAAATGCCCTTTTGGTGGGTGGACAGTCTGGTACGAGCAATATACACCAGGAGATGTAGAATTAAACTGTCACAGAAACAACACGAGGGCAAGAACATCTTGATTCTCCGGAGTAAGCCATGACAGGTTAGCACTTCAGTTCCACAGAAGCAGCGGCACAGGGATTATTGGATATGTGCGCTGCGTGTGTTCTACTTAGTGCAAACACACACCCAAGCGCACACAGCCTACGCAGGAGGCAGGACAAGGAGAAGCAGAGCTGCAGGCTGGTTTCCCGAAGGCAGCCTGTGGTTTCAGGGAGGAAAAAGACCTCACGCACCCACTCTCACCAGAGGCCACCAAAGGACAGCGCGCACTAAGGAGAGACCAGTAAAGCTGTTTCTACCTCTCTCCTGGGCCTCAGATGGCACCTCCTTGCTGTGTAAGTATCCTGCCCGCTTTGGTGGCCCCATCTCTAAAATAGAAATAATGGCCTCACAAGAACACATTGCAAATGGTGTGAAATACTGCACCTGAGAACACTTCAGAAAATATAAAGCTCTATGCAGGGGTCGTAACACTTTTATTATCATTTTTAATAAGTACACTATTTGCAAATGGAAAGCCCATTGGAGGTTAAATCCACCCAGGTGAGGAGTAATACCTTGAGCATCCCCCAGAGGGCACCGTGGCCACTAAGCACTTTGGCCGCCACACTTGAATGCAGTGCGGGTTCCTGGGGCGCCCACCACAAACACCTGCTCTGCTGTAACCTGGGTGGTAGGGCAAGCACCCGGGTCCTCCTGCTCTGCTCCTCAGTGAGGCGCACAGGACCCAGAGCTGCCCAGATAATACACCGCCAGCACCGGAGTCAGGAAACACTACTCCCCAGGAAGCACGGGCCAAATCACGAACCTTTGAATACCTACTTGTTTGACGCACTGGACTGTGAACTTGGGGAAAAACAAACAAGTTGGACAGTCCCTACCCTCAGGATGTTCATACTCTCGTTGGAGAAATAATACAGAAATAGAGAAAAAGATAATCAGTGAGACAAGAAGATGACTAAATAAAAAATGGGCAAAAGGGAGAATAAAAACAATAGATGGCCCTAGCCGGTTTGGCTCAGTGGATAGAGCATAGGCCTGTGGACTCAAGGGTCCCGGGTTCAATTCCGGTCAAGGGCACGTACCCGGGTTGTGGGCTCGATCCCCAGTGGAGGGCATGCAGGAGGCAGCCAATCAATTATTCTCTCTCATCATTGATGTTTCTATCTCTCTCTCTCCCTCTCTCTTCCTCTCTGAAATCAATAAAAATATATTTTAAATAAATAGATGGGGCCCTCCTGAGTGGGCAGGATCAAGGCCAGATGGCATAAGAGGGGGACGTCTGGCATCCCAGACTCAAGGCAAGCTCTGCCACTCTGTTCAGTGAATTTGGGAGGTTAGTTCGTAGACCAGGCTCCACTAAAATAGCAATGGGTTAAGACCGCATCATCTCAAACTCTCTACTAGGTCTCATGTTACTAAGGCTGTAATATCAGTTCCACTTTCTCTACTTCTTTCAAGTGTTTCCGGTCCCTCACTTAAAGAAACTTGTAAATGTACAGGCACAGCTCCCTGGTGGCTTATCTATGGAGAGGCAGAATCCTCTAGTGACCAAGGGGCAGGATCTGGAGGCGAACACACCTGGACTCTGCCCTTGTTGCCTGTGCGACCTTGAGCATGGCCCTGAGCTTCTTGAAAACCTCAGTCTCCTTATCTCTAAAATGGGGATAACATCAAGTGCCACAGAGTAAATCAGACAGCACATTTCTTACATAGCCAGCACTCAGTACATGTTAGCTGTTAATGGTGTTTGTGGTTTTAGGTTACACACAGACACACACACACACACACACACACACACACACCTATTTCCCTATAGTGCATTTATCCTCTCTGTACTCCCACTACTTTCAGATGAGAATGCCTGAGAGACCCATCACATCTTCTATAACACAGTTTCCCAACAGAGTTTCCTGTTGTGCTTAAAGGCCAGCCGACAGCTAGTCAACAGGTATTTAAGATCATTCCCAAATGGCACACTTGCCTCGTCTGCGGAGATGCGCCTCTGAATAGGAGCATGAGATCAGACTTCTGAACTAACAGGTAATGTTCTTTATATAAAAGTTATTAGCTCTCATTTTGGGGAAGGAGGAAAAACAGAAAGGCACCACCACCACTATTTAATGTTCTGTAAGCCAAGGAAAACACTAACATATACAGCCACGCCTCGGGCAGGGCCCGGAGAGCCACCGCCAACAAGGTCAGCCCAGAGCGGTTCCAGCTCTAAATAGAAAGGTGTGTTTGCATAGAGAACTAATTTGGTAGCTCTCCTGTGTTTACTACGGCTTTCTCTGCTTCACTTTCAGCTTTTCCTCCCCTGTTTATTAGAAAAGTAACGATGCCAGGAAGACACAGATCTTCATTAGGTGCATGTGTTTGTTTTGTTTTATTTTAATAGTGATCTACATTCCTCCCTCTCCTCCCAGATTCTCTGCCCCCCACCTCCCTTCCCAAACCTGCAAATGCCAGACTTCTGAGAAACAAAGCACTTCCTACCCATGCAACTGGCCTCCGCACATCTCCCATCGGCAGGCGGTGTGCTGCAGCGGGAAGGGCAGGCCTTCAACACGGCCACTCTCCGGGAGCGTCAGGGCTTTACACAGGCTCTTACACAGCAAGTATTCATGTGCTCCTGTACAACTTTTTTTTTTTTTTTAACCATGATGTGTAACCATGTATCCTGTCCGCTCTCTCTCAACTTGATGGCTGCCTATTTGAAGAATGTGTGTGCGTGTGTGTGGGTGTGCATGCCTGTGAACTGTACACACAGTGACAGTGTTCATGGTCTGATGGCTGACATGCACGTGGGGGCCTCCTGCCAGCCCCAGGCTGATCTGGCCAACTGAGCAAGCTCCTCTGTCCTCTTTCACCCCACGTGTACCCGGACCCAGAAGATGCCGCCAGTTTGGAGGATGACTTTCTCAGGTGGAAGACATCCTGCCTTGGTCAAGGGCATAGGAAATGTTCCACTTCCCTGCGGAACCCTCAGGCGGCTGTCATATTCCAAGCTCAGAGCCATTCTCCCCAGCTTCACAGCACAGACAGTCTGATGATGACTTCCTCAGACTGTGGTCTTGACCTTCTAAGAAAAAGTGTGGGACTAGATATTCCAGTGATGACCAAATTATATCCCTAAGGACTGATTGTCACCCTACTATACATTGTTGTATTTTTTTTACATCTTCTCCCCTTCTCTTCACTCCTACTATTGTAAGGTAAACTAGGGTACAGTCTTGAGGGGATTTCCATACGAATACAATGTTACTGTAACATTAAAAGAGTATTAAGTAATGTTATCTATATATTGTACTTAATATTCTTTTGTCAACAACCAATAATAAATTTGGGGAAGGAAGCCTAACAACACATTTGGGGGAGCAGGCCACTCTGGGGAAACAACCCTAATGACCAAATGTTTGCCTGACACCGTGAGGTTCTTCCTCCCGAAAGACTGGGCATGGGCAGGGGACTCCCAGACTAAACAAACAGGAGAGTTCCCTG
Organism: Eptesicus fuscus; assembly: GCF_027574615.1. Classification (NCBI taxonomy): domain Eukaryota; kingdom Metazoa; phylum Chordata; class Mammalia; order Chiroptera; family Vespertilionidae; genus Eptesicus; species Eptesicus fuscus. Next base: position 87,929,117 of record NC_072481.1, read on the forward strand.
GGCACCACCCTTTTTCCTGGGGACCCAAGAAAGCAAGCTGTAATCAGCAGCCCTGTGATTCTCAAAAGTTGTCACCAAGGTCATTCTTGGAACAGAGGCGAGAGAAGTTCTATGATCCAGATATACCCAGCTTAGCTAAAGGTCCATCATTTCTTTAACATTCACGCCACATTTTAAACATTCATGTGAATTGCCAATATGTCCCACAACATACCCATGCTTAAATCTATATATATAAAAGCCTAAGTGACCATCGCAACCAAACGGACGACCGAACAGGCTGCATGGGACAACCAGGCCAGCAGGGGGGACAGTTGGGGGTGATCAGGCAGGCAGGGGAGGGCAGTTAGGGGTGATCAGGCAGGCAGGGGAGGGCAGTTAGGGGTGATCAGGCTGGCAGGGGAGGGCAGTTAGGGGTGATCAGGCTGGTAGGCAGAGGCCATTAGGGGCTATCAGGCAGGCAGGCAGGTGAGCAGTTAGGAGCCAGCAGTCCCAGATTGTGAGAGGGATGTCCGACTGCGGGTTTAGGCCCCATCCTGGGGATGGGGCCTAAACTGGCAGTCGGACATCACCTGAGGAGTCCCGGATTGGAGAGGGTGCAGGCTGGGCTGAGGGGACCCCCCCCCCCTGCACAAATTTTGTGCACCGGGCATCTAGTAAATAAATAATGTCGTAATGTCTTTATCACTAGGGAAAACTGAGCATCCAGGAAGATGTGAAGTGTTAATCCTGTATACCTTATGATCCCACCAAAGATCTGTCCTCCTGAAAAGCAGCAGGTGGAGAGAACCCTAGACGGCAGTTGGAAGATGTGAGCTCCATTCCAGGCCCTGACACTAGGCCTCTGTGGGACCGTGGGCCAGTCACTGCATAAGCTCTTGTGGTTGATTTTATGTGTCAACTAGACCGGACCATGGGGTGCCCGATTCAGTCACACACTGTCCTGGGTGTGTCTGTGAGGGTACATTTAGATGAGACAGACATTAAAATCAGTAGACTGAGTAAAGCAGATTATCCTCCCTAATGTTGGTGGGCCTCACCCAACAAGATAAAGGCCTGAATAGAACAAAAGATTGCGTCTCCTCCAAGTAAGGGAGAGCTCTCCTGCCCAACGTCTTTGAACTAGAACATGAGCCCTTCCTGCTGATGAACTGGGACATTTTCTCCTCCTGGTTCTACAGCAGCTTCCAGCCTTTGGACTTGAATTGGGACATTGTTTCTGCAGATTTTGGACTTGCCAGCTTCCATAATCACATGAGCCAATTCCTTATAATAAATCTCTCTCTCTACATATACACATCCTATTGATTCTAAATCTCCACCACCTATAAAGTATTATAATAGAAATTAAAACATAGCCAATGCTTTTCACTGCCCCTCTCCCCCACCCAAATTCTAAAAGTAATTGGCACTTACTTATTAGACACATTTCCCTCCTTCCTTCTTCCAGTTTATATAGTCTTAAAGTTAGTATTACTGGGGTGGGAGGAAACTCCATGATTTAAAAAAATACATTTTTTAGAATTTCACAATGCCGCTTAATGTAAAAAGATTTTAAGTCTTGCAGTAGATAAATCTTTTAAACTGCTTGGAATCCTTTTTTAAGAAAGTGCATTTATTAATGCTACCACAATGGTTCAGCACACGGCTGGAAAATGGCAAAATAGAATAACTGTTCAGTTCGCATGCACTGGCATCTCTCTGCCCACCAGCACCCTCATGATGCAGCCACTAGATAACTAAGTAGTCATTCAGCCAGCAGGCCCTGCAGAGGGTGGGAGGTGGCTCAACTCTTACTGAGAAAGTGTTATGAACTTCCCATCTTATAATTACCCCTGGCACCTCTCTCTCCGCCACCAAGGCGGTGATGGGTGGAACTACTTCTCCTCACTCCAATGCCCTCCAGTTGCCCTTGGTTTTCGGTTTAATCTAAACTCACCAGGGAAATCCAGGATAATTTATTCTTGACCCACACCCACTAGGATGTACTCGCTGGTCAGAACTGACATTTATTCTCTACCTTGTCCTCTGGCCTAGAGGATGAAGAGCTCTGTCCATTCTTCATCCCCTAGCATAGTACCTAGTGCATAAGAAACACCCAGTAAGTGCCTGTAAAATGGGTAAATGAATGAATAAGCGTACAGAGAGTACTTCAAGTAGTGGAACTTTCCATAGTATGAACTTGATTCTGACAGCCTCCTGGTAATTACAGTGAGAACCCGTTACAGAGCACTTCCTTCCATGGATCTCAAAGTCTTGGCTCATGACAATAACAAGGAACAAATAACCTCCTAGGATGCAGGGAACGCACGAAGGGTCCTGTGAGGGCAACAGTGGACTGGGGCCAACTGCAACACCTGTAAGCTACAGGTCGAATTCAAACAAGTGAGAACTCTTCTTGTCATCTGAGCAGGTTGGGGGAGTCATCAGGCTCCCAATCTGGACTCCCAGGCACGGGCATATGCCACCTCGTGTGTGCCATGGATCTGCTCCTCAACTGCCCAAGGGTAAATCCGGCAACCAGCGCTATCAGGGGGGCAGCCACAGTTGATAAATTGCAGACTGAGACATTTAACACCAGGAAGGACTCCAGAATGATCTATTTAACCCCTGTCATTCCTCAGATAAGAAAACAAGGCCAAGAGTTCTTAAATAACTCAACCGAAGTTTAAGATTTCGGAGCGAGGATTTAAACCCAGCTCTTCTGGTCTCGAGTCCAGCGTGTTTCCTATAACACCACTCTGCTGGGGCCTTGCTCGAGCCTGAGACCTGTCACTGAAGCTTTTAACACAAATGTTTTGAAATCCTTTTAAGAAATTCTTGGAAACATCTGCTTACATTCTTTCAAGTTGTCAGAGGATCCAGGACAGAACAACAGCAGAACCCACGTGCAATCCACCCGACCACACGCAGCAGGTTCTGATGCTTCACATCCTGCGGCAGACACTCTCTGCACCAGGACCTCAGCCCCACTAATGCTGAGCCGAAACACCAGCACCCCCTCATCGCTGCCTGCACAGAAATCTATTACAAAACTCTGTTGTTACTGAAAACAGCTTCACTAATGGGATCCGGGGGAGGCAAGGTAGCAGGCTGATCCCAGAGCCACTCCCTGCTCCTTCCACATGCTCGGCACCCAGCACAGACACCAACTAAGCAAGACACCAGCCTAGGGTGCCTTAAGTGGAGTTTAGTTCTTGCCCCAATACCTTGGAAATGCTTTTCTTTGGGTGGGAAATATGGAAAGGGAGATATACACTGAGTGGCCAGAATATTATGATCTCTGAACACATAATAATCTGGCCACTCAGTAAAAATATATATATATATATATATATATATATATATATATATACACACACACACACACACACACACACACACACACACACACATATATATAGGCCTGGTGCATGAATTCGTGCATGGGTGGGGTCCGGCCAGCCTAGCCAGGGGGAGGGGACATGGGCGGTTGGCCGGCCTGCCTGCTGGTGGAACTCCTGGTGGAGGGGACAATTTGCATATTAGCCTTTTATTATATAGGATATACACTGAGTGGCCAGATTATTATGCATTCAGAGATCATAATAATCTGGCCATTCAGTGTAGGTTTCAGGTTTTGCTGTTGCAAACATGTATATTGTTGTAAATTGTTTCATCCAATTCACTCAAATCATTTACAGACATGACTTCATAGCTTTTCAACAAGTCTAAATTTATTTCAAAGTAAAAAGTTAAAAAGTAAAATTTTAAAAAGGAATGAAGGAAGGCAGGAAGAAAAGAAGGGAGAAGAGGAGGAGGGAAGGTGGGAACAGTCCCAGGAGGGCAAAGCCTGGCTCCTTTGCATCCCAGAGGGCGAGTACTTGGGTCCTCAGTGACTCAGCGCAGTAGTCAGGGTGCAGTTGTCAGTAACAAAAACCAAGCGGGCAACTTGAAGCAGAAAGATCTTAATTCAGGCAATTAGGTGCTTAGAAAACTGGAGGACGAGCTGGGGGCACAAGCTCTGGGCTGGGCCTCCAGGAATGAGACCAGGCCCCCCAAGAGAGCTGTCAGTCAGAAAGCCACTGCCCAAGCTGGCCTGGTGAACACAAGCCCTCTCAGCCACCACCAGGGCAACAGGGACCTGCTGCTGGATAGGGGCTCGCTCTGAGGGAGGGCACACTGGGCTTGTGAGATCAGCACCAGCCAGCAAGTGGGTGCCTCGAACACCTGCCTCCCACCCCTTCAAGTCGGTTCCAACTTCAGTTCCTCCACGGTATATTTAACTGGGGGGATGCAAGTCCCATCTTGAACTGGGGTGGCTGGCACTGTGTCTGGGAAATGGCACTTTTAGCCTCCCTGCTCCTGCAGAACAGCAAGGCACACCAGAAGGAGGGCGCAGCAGATGCTGGCCATGCCAACGTGCTATACATCATGCCTCTACCCACCACCAGAAAGCACTCCTTCCACAGAGCAAGGGCCTCACCAGGCGGAGCTGGGGGTTCCTCCTCACTCTGAATCATCCCCTTTTTAGAGGATCCAGCTCAAGTCCAAACCCTCCTTCAAGTTAGCCAAACCCACAAGAAAATGCTCCAAAGAATAGGTTCCAAAGAATACACCTCGGTGGCCAACAGGTACATGAATACTGTTCAACATCACTAAGCATCAAGGAAATGCAACTCAACACCACAGCGAGAAATCACCACATCTTTTAGAATGACTATTATTTTATTTTTTTAAAAATACAAATTTATTGATTTCAGAGAGAAGGGAGAGGGTGAGAGAGATAGGAACATCAATGATGAGAGAGAATCATTAATCAGCTACCTCCTGCATGCCCCACACTGGGGATTGAGCCCACAATCCGGGCATGTGCCCTGACCAGGAATCAAACCTATGACCTCCTGGTTCATAGGTCGATGCTCAACCACTGAGCTATGCCAGCCGGGCAGAATGACTATTAATTTTTAAAAGATAGGAAATAACAAGTTTTAGTGAAGATGTGGAGAAAAGGGAATTCTTGTGCACTGCTGGTGGGAATGTAAATTGGTGCAGCCACTATGGAAAACAGTATGGACATTCCTCAAAATTAACAACAGAACTACCACAGGACCCAGCAATTCCACTTCTGAATACACATCTTAAGGAAATGAAAACACTATCTTGAAAAGATGTTTGCAAATCATGTCTATTGCAACATTATTTATAGTAGCCAAGACATGGAAACAAATTAAGTATCCATCAATGGGCAAATGGATATAGAAAATGTAGAGGACGTGTACACACACACACACACACACACACACAGAGAGAGAGAGAGAGAGAGAGAGAGAGAGAGAGAGAGAGAGAGAGAGACCTGCTGCTTGATGGCTCGCTCTGAGGGAGGGCACACTGGGCTTGCGAGATCAGCACCAGCCAGCAAGTGGGTGCCTCGAACACCTGCCTCCCACCCCCTTTTTATTCAGCCATAAAAAGAAAGCCTGCCATTTGTGACATTGATGAACCTTGAGGGTGTTATGCTAAGTGAAATAAGTCAGAGAGAGAAAGACAAATACTGCATGATCTCACTTATATGTAGAATCTAAAAACAAACAAACAAAAACTTAAGAAAACCTCATAGATACAGAGAACACATTGGTGGTTGCCAGAGGTGTGCAGATGTGTGGGGGGATGGCAAATGGGTGAAGGGGGTCAAACGGTACAAACTTCCAGTTCGAAGACATATAAGTTTTGAGGCTGTAATGTACAGCATCGTAACAAACAGAAAACATTAGACACATGGCCACCTTGCTAGAGTCAACTGGAGACCAAATCCTGGCACTTCCATCACCCCAGCCTAAGCCACTTTCTGCCTAGGTGGAGCCTGAAGACCAATGTGAGCGCCTATCCTGTGCAGGCCCTCTGTCCACACCCCACTGCCTCCTAGATACCGAGAGGTCTCTGTGTTGTTTTCTGAGACTGGATTCCTGCTCCACTCCTTCCCTCCAGAATTCCTGCAACTACTGTGCTTTCCTGGCCCCATTTACTTCAGTTGGATTCCTGCTACTGGCCGCCAAGTAAACAGGCAGCTCGGATATGATGGAAGGGACAAAAGAAATGGGTTGAAATCCTGGCTCTGTCACGGACAGCTGAGTGAACCTAAATGAGGTACTACAACTCTCTGCGCCTGAGTTTTCTAACGTGTAAAATGATGAGTCCAGTACCACCCAAAGATGGAAAAGGATGAAACGAGACTAGGTAGGTCCACAGTAAGCACTCAAATCGTCCTCATTCTTTGATGGGGTTTTGTTCACTGTCCACTGCTTTTCCCCACCTTTCTTCCGCCACGTGCTTGGGGATGACCAGTGCGCACCTGACATCAGCTGCCCACTCCCTGGATGGTCTTTGCCTGCCTGCTGCTGAGCAACATCCTGATCTGCAGCCTCTTCCCGGGGCTGCTTCTGAGCGTGCTTGTTTTCAACCACATTGAGTCAGAGTGAAACGTAATAAAATATGGGGGTTTGCAAAGATTCACATTTTTTTAATGGGATGAATTCGGGTCTATCCCAGTCTCTCACCTACTGGCATTTTGCCATGATTTCTTGGGTGGAAAGGAGTCAGAATGGAAGCTAGCAAGCTGAGTACTGTCTGTGCCACAGACCTGGAGGGGCCCCCAAAAACCATTTCTTCAGCGAACCTTATTCTAGCCTGTAAAACCCTTTGGTGAAATCCAGGCGCTACCACTAATTGCCGCCCACTCCCCAAACTTGGCTCAGGGCCAGCCCTCCTCTGGGCCAGCAAGGCTGGAATGACACAGGCCCCTCTGGAAATAACAGAGGTGATGGTCAAAGAATTCGGGGCTCCTGGCCCTTTCATATATTCCAACTAGTGAATAAGGCATTACCCAAAAATTCCAAGTACGCTCAAGGGGAATCTGTCCCATTAACTCTAGCCCTAATATGAAGATCAAAAGTAGGATAACAAATACAGGGAAATTCCAAATGACCCACTCAGCTGCCTCAGAAAAAGTCACCTGTGCATAGATTAATGACACTAGAAGGCTCATCTTAGCATTATCTAATATTTAAATTTTTAAATCCTATGCTTAAGTTTTCCCATTGTTCACACTTCTCTTTATCCCTATTCTTTTTAGATGCTTTGGCTTTAGGAGGATGCTCTTTTGAAAGTCTACAAATGCACATACATATTAATGAAAACAGAACTCTGATACACATTCTAAAGTCATTTGAATAGTTTACGTATTCATTAGGAGCCTATGTTTATGCATGGTATAGACCTGTGGCAAAATGTGGCTTACCCATCCTTTCCCTGTCCCTGATTTTATCTGTAGGGTACCTTCCACAGTGATCTCTGCTTTTCTGTTACTCCCTCAAGTAACCACATTCTGCCCAACCACATTCACTAGGAAAATGCATTGCGATGAATGAACACGATTAATAGCAGATGTTCTGCTCTCCTGTTTCTTCCCCAACTCCCACTGGAATATGGGAACTCATCTGGCTTTGCCAAAAATGCCATAAACAACAGTAAAACTTGGTCTACTGGGCTGCATACATGTGCGCACATGGAGATGAAGGGCAGAGGAGGTTACCCTGGGTTTCCTGTGCGCCACATGAGAGCACATGCCAAATGGAAACTACGGCAACGGTATCAGGCATCAGGTGAAAACAGAACCTTGGTTCATCTAAGTATCTTCCTCCTGTCATTTTCCTGACTGTAAACAGCATATAAGGGCTATAGTGAGGCATCTGCTCCAAGAATCTGAAAATCAGAGAAAAATGTCCTTGAAAATGATATTTTAAAATCACCAGTAGTGAATCCAACTAAACCACCATAAAGAGAAAGACTGACTCCCGAGAGCTTACAAGGCATAAGCGTAATCAGATCAAAATGTTCTATAAAATATCTAAAGAAAGGATGTAAGAATGTGCTGATCAGCAACAGGCATTGGGGGTGCTGTCACCTGTTGGTCATTGAACTTTAGAAAAGGATGGTCCACAAATTATGACAGACAGGTTTACTCAAGCACTGTCCAGGGTTCGGGCATCCTTAGCCTTGGGAATTGGGTGCAGAACCCTGATGTTAGAAGTCTAATTCACTCTTGCATTCTAGATCCGGTTCTGCCAGGGACGCAGACCAAGTGACTTCCAGTAAAAGGAATGACTGGTGTGCAGTTTCAGGCTTCTCCTGTGCAGTCTGCTAAGCCACCACTCCCTGTGACACCCTCAGTCCCCCATCCAGAATCTTCAGTAAAATCTATCCCTGAGAGGCAAGACTGCACGACTATAAAAAGCATCAGAACAGACTCTGGCCCTGGCTGGTGTGGCTCAGTTGGTTGTTCATCTTCGCACAGAAAGGTCACCAGTTTGATAACCAGTCAGGGCACATGCCCAGTTGTGGGCTCAATCCCCAGTAGGGGGCGCGCAGGAGGCAGCCGATCAATGTTTTGCTGTCACATTGATGTTTCTCTCTCCGTCTCACTTCCAATTTCTCTAAAAAATCTTTAAAACAAAAAAAACAGTCTCTGGAGCTAGGATGCCTGGGCTCATTATCTGCCTCTATCACCTAACTTACTGCTTCATCTGGGAAAAGTTACATAATCTCTTTGCCTCAGCTTCCTCATCCCAAAAACCGGGGAGAACATACAAGTTCTGTATATGTATGGCACTATTATGAGGGAGGGATGATTCAACTCAGTGCAGCACAAAACCTCTAGGCACAGAAGGAGACGCCCAGAAGCTGTGGCCAGCAGAACCACACAAACACCAAGGCAGCAGAACGCCAGAAGAAGACACAGTGAGACTCAACGCAATCAGATCGAGAGCTTAAGGAGCTGCAAGAGCCCAGCTGACTGGATTACACCAATAGTAATGAACATTAATTGAACAATTACCATGCGTCAGACACTTATCTGTTTTTCTGCAGAGGTTTAACTTGGTTGACCAGTATAGTTTGAAAAGAATTGAATCAAAGAGAAAGAAGCGGGGCGGGGGGTGGGGGGCTTGGGGGAGGAGTGCGGGGGAATCACAAGAGAAAGAGGGCCTCATTCTCACTCCTGTTATGCAAAGATACAGAATCTAAGTTATACCCAGTCTTGATTTTCCAACAAGACAAGGAAACAACAATGATCTCATAGAATTCTACTCAGTCTCCAGAATGCTGAAGGTCAATGACCACCAGGGATAGTGATGAACGTTTAAAAAACACTGATGCCCGGGCCTCATCCCCGGAGATGGAATCCCTTGGTAGGTGAGCCCCGGGCATCAGGATGTTAAGCTTTCCAGTTTGTTGTAATGTGCAGTCCAGGCTGAGAACCACAGCTATAATGGACTTTAATCTATTTCCACATAGATTGTTCCCAAACTTTCCTAATAATAGAGATCACCTGGAATAATTGTTGGTTATACAGATTCCCCAGGCCCCTTCCCTAGGATTCCTGAGTTAGTAAGTCATCCACTAATGGCAAATGAGTGAAGGGGGCCCGGGAATCGGCATGTTTACAAGCATCCCAGGTGGTGTATATCATCAAAAAGGTTCAGAAAACACTGTCACCTTTAGGAAAAGGTGTGGGCGATATCGTCAAATCAACAGAGATGGTTAAGTTGAGAATAATGACTCTAAGTAAACATATTGGTATCCATGATTCCATAATCTCTTCTTTGGAGTTTTGTTCCAGTCCAAACCTATGTCCAGAGCTCAGCCAACAGACAAAACATGAAAAAAAAAAATATCCCCCGTTCTGTAGATACTTGATATTTCTTCAGTAGGCCACCAGCCCAGAGAGAGGAGAACCAATTGTTACCCATGGTTTCTGTCATTCCTTAAGGGATCTTTTTTCACTATTATTCAAACCAAATCACCAGGACCTAGTGTTTAACAATGACGTAAGCCACATACACATCACTGAATAAGCACTTAGATGTCAGTTCACTTGAAAGTATGTTCAACCGCTTAAAAACAGGATGTGGCTTTTTTTTTTTTTAATGTTTTATGCTGTATTATTTAAACTGTTCCATGCTTTTAAAAAAAAGGCAGAAAACGTCCCAAGTTCATTCTTTAAGTTCTCACTATAAGTGGCTATATACCCACTTATATGTGGATAAGGATAGAAAAAACAAAGGAAATGTATAGCATTCTTATTTAATTATATTTGAAGATTCTAAAATAGTCTATTACAATAATTGTAGCCCTGGATGGCATTGCTCAGTGGTTAGAGAGTCAGCTTGTACACTGAAGGGTCGGGTCTCAGGTTCGATAGCCTGTCAAGGGCACATACCTGGGTTGCAGGTTTGATCTTCTGCTGAGGTCTGGGAGTGTGTAGGATGCAACCAATCGATGTGTCTCTTTCACATCAATGATTCTCTGTCTCTCTCTCCTCCCTCCTTCCCTCTCACTCTCTCTATAAATCAATGAAAAAAAAATATCCTCAGTGAGGATTAACAACAACAAAATAATAGTAATAGTAGTACATAATAAGGGTTTATTCTAGGATGTAAGAATGATTCAACATTAGAAAATTGGTTTACAAAGTCACTACTCTGAAGGATGCCCATTGTTGCTATTATTAAATATTTTACAATAATAAAATACTATTGATTGCCAGAGGGAGGGGGTAGGAGAGATAGAAGAGGGTAAAGGGGGGACAAATGGTGATGGAAGGAGACTTGACATGGGGTGGTAAGCACACAATACAATATACAGATGATGTATTGTAGAACTGTATACCTGAAACCTATATAATTTTATTAACCAATGTTACCCCAATAAATTTAACTAAAAAAATAGTCATAAACATTATGTATGAGTATAAACTCATATACTGGGCACCTGAATTTTTCTTGAAGCTAGAAAAAAAATGTTTAGGAATAAATGAAATAGTGTATTTATATTGATAAATAAATTTATGAAACTCACTATTGTAACTAGCATAAGTAGAAATAGTATATAAAACCTAAAATAAAATACTATTCTTAGGACCTCTCAGAAGTCCTAGGTAATGAAAAATGAGAAAAAGACAATATTGGAAGTAAAGTACAATTTTATCTTTATTTGCAGATGGTTTGATGATCTACTTCAAAAATCCAAACTCGACCTCTTTACATTTTTTCTTGCATTAAAAAAATAATTGTAATATAAATTAAATTAAAATTTACAAATAATAATAATACTTTTCCAAATATGTTTTCCCCTAACATTCCAAAACTTTATGGCAACTACCCTAAGTATTTTCCCATACTTTATTTCTCTGTGACCCTATCAGATAAAATCTTTCAAGTTTTTAATTCAAATGCCAGAAAATGCAAAAAACAAAAAAACAAAAAAACACACACAAATACCCTACAGAGGTCATGTTAATCGAGCTGTGAAGGTCACATACACCTCCGCTGAACTTGAACCCAATTCAATACATCTGCATGAGCCCATGTCTCTCACACTGTGAGCTGGAATCAGCAGGAGTATCTCTACAAGACCCTATGACCAACTCCGACCCCAGGACTGAATTAGGGCTGCTATAACCTGGGCATCAGGTTCATACAAGCTCTCCAGGGAATTTGAATGCAGACCAACGTTTGGAACCCTTGCTTAAGTAGTCCTCAGGTTGCTCATCCTTTTGCCAAGTCTGGGACAGGAAGAGCTGGTGAGCAGAGTTCGCTGCGTTGTTTCCAACAGCTAGCTCAGTTCCCGCCCCCGCAAACAGCCTCTTTTCTAACTCAGAAATGACCTGGAACATTTGCGTACTTGTTTGCCTTCGTTCTGTTTTTCCTACCTGCATCACTGTACTAACACATTATGTACTTACTACAGAAGCTTGGTTTTGGGGGAAGTGCGTCCCCCTTTAGAACTGTCTTATCTAGTCAGTACATTAATGCTTTCATCGTATATACTGACCACCTACTGTGCAGGCACTGTGGAGTAGCAGCCATGAAGAAGGCCCTTCCCTGTGTTCACGGTTTACAATGTGCTAGAAAAGGACACCAGTCACCATAGCACATGACAGATCATAAGGAGCAGTGATGAGCACAAGAAAGGCACCAGAAAAGTGTTACGGAGTTCAACAGAGAGAGAAATATTCCTTCCCCCCACAAAATGATGAGGCAGGAACAAGTAGACAATCCAAGGAGAGGGCTGAAATAAGAAAGAGGAGACCCCCAGGCAACCGAGCAGGATGCAGAGGTGTGCCAGGTGATGCCAGCCAGAGTGGGTGGGTGACTACTTTATTTTTTTAAATCCTCACCTGTGGATATTTTTTCAGTGCTTTTTAGAGAGAATGGAAGAGAGAGGGAAAGACAGAGAGAAATATCGATGTGAGAGAAACACATCAATTGGTTGCCTCCCGCATGAGCCCCGACCAGGGCCCGGGCCAGGGAGGAGCCTGCAACTGAGGTACGTGCCCTTGACCAGAATTGAACCTGGGACCCTTCAGCCCGCAAGCTGATGCTCTACCCACTGAGCAAAACCAGCCAGGGCTGGGTAACTACTTTTCAGAGGAGCCACAACAATCGGCAAGAACAGAGGGAAAATGGGAATGGTGAGCACATTTCTCAAGGAGGCGGAGGTGAGGCCTCGCAAGAGCTGGAGACCAGGTTCAGATGCAGGTGGCCAAGACCAGGTGCAAAGAGAGCAGAACCCACAGCAAAGGTTGAGGTGTCTGGAGAAACCCAGGGGACCCAGCCCTGACTAAGGTAGGGTACCAAATGCAAGAGAAACAAGGAATTGTCACTTCTGGTTTGGGTTTGGCATGTAAGGCTCTTGGAAGTCATCAGTCCATCCTCACAACAAGTAACAACTAAACCAACTGGAAATCAGCAACTCTCCTTGGATGTTTCAGAGAACTGAGGTCACAGGGCACGCCACCACCCCACAAACTGGAGAGACAGCTAGGCAGATAACAAAGAATCACAATTTAGCAGAGCAGAAACCCAAGAGCAAAAACCTCTATGAAAACTTGCTGGAGGCTCAGTGTGGACAAGTCTGAGGAATAAAAACTCCAGGGGGACCCCCTACCTGTGTGAGTTCTACCTTTTTCAGGTTCTCACATGAAGATCAGAGAAAAATCCCACCCTGCGCCTTAGACAGAAGGAGGGGGAGTAGCCACTTTGAAACACACCAGAGCACTGTTCTTAACAGGCCAGCACTCATGAGAAACTGCCTCACTGGAGCCTACAGAACCCGGGGAAAGGAGATACCCGACTCAAGTCCCCTCTAGCCATCCTGTCCCTTCTAAGTGGGGGGAACTGGGAAGCACTGGCGGGGTCACCGCCCAGGGTCACGGGCTCACCAGGACTCTGGATGCTTCCCTCCCTCACAACCTCAGCACCACATTACCAAGGGCTCAGTGGCCGATGTTCCTTAGCCAGTAGACCATGTCTATCTTTCAACAACAACAAAAGATTACAAGGCATTCTAATAGACAAAACAACAACAACAAATAAAACCAGGTTGCAGATACAGAGCAAGCCTTGGCACCAGACTCAGATATAGCAGGGATATTGGAATTACGAGATCAAGAAACTAAAATAACTATGATTGTCAAGTGCAAAAGACTTGCCAGCCAGTACCTAACTAAGAATGGTCTCTGGCCTGAATACACTAGCAGTATTAAATTCTCACCGAAGATAACAAGTAGTTTTGTATCTGGGAGAAGACAGTGAGAACTGAGTTTCCTGAGTCCCCTCACCCTTTCCCCTCCACCTACTGAATCCAATCTCCAGGGACTAAGAACTCCACACTTTGCAAAGCGACCTGGCACCCTGGTGATCAGGCCGTTTGGGAATAAACTGCTCTGCACCCAAAGAAACCCACCCAGAGGCTTGCTTTATGACGCCCCAAATAGGAATAAATGACTTAATTGGAAGTTTACTACCTTCTATAATAAGCACAATAAACATAAAAACATCGTCAAAATATTATGCTATTTCCATACCCTTTTGGGTTGTTCTTTACTGGGGCATTTCTAATTGTCTTTTTTTTTTTTTTGCTCTTGATTGACTTTTTAAACAAAATAGTCTTCAAATGGGGCTGTAAGTTTACCAATAGGATAGGGATGGTTCCTAAAATATCTTCATACATAGAACCCTGAAAAGTTTCCTGTAAGAGGATATGCCTTCAAATTATGTACTGAGTTTATTTAATTGTGTGCATTATTCTAAGGGCAGCAAATCTACAGTTAGACACAAGGAAACAGTCTACTGTTACATACCTTCTAAGTAATGACTTTTAATAACCCATTTTATTGAGCTCCTCATTACAGATAGATTGCAAAGCCACTCAGAAAATCTGCAGATGAAATACAATCCTCAAAATTCTCCACAGGATCTTCCTTCCTTCTGCATAAAAGACCAGCTGGAAGTGCACACTAAATGCAGGAAAAGAATCTCCCACTTAAAAGTTGTGAAGTCCTTGTCAAGGCATCAAACTTACTGTGGGAGGCAGAAGAGTGGCCCACGTCCTATGTCCAAACTAATTCTGTGGGTGTGATTAAGTTAAGGCTTTTGAAATGGGGAGCTTGCCCTGCTTTTGTGGGTGTGCTTTTACAAGGCATACTAATAGAAAAAAAATTATCCAGCTGGGCCCAATGTAACCACAAGGACTGTTATAAGGGAAAGAGGGAGGCTGGAGAGTCAGAGAGGCAAATGTAATAAAGAGAGGTGAGAGTTAGAGATCTGAAGATGCTACGCTGCTGGATGTGAACATGGAGGAAGGGCCACAAGCCAAGGAATGCAGGCGGCCCCTAGAAGCTAGAAAATGCAGGAAAATATATTTTCCCCTAGGGTTTCTTGAAGAAACACAGCCTGCCTAACACCCTGAAGCTAACCCAGTGAGACCCATGGCAGACCTCCTACCTACAGAACTGTAAGAAAATAAGCTTGTGTGGCTCTGAGCCACCAATCTTGTGGTAATTTGTTAACACGGCAACAGGAAACACACTTGGGATCTACCAGCAGGTGCTGAAAGGGGGTCAGGTCAGTGAGCTGATGGGAGAACAGGAATCGGTGCCTCGGGAGGTACTGATGAAGACAAGTTGAGGATGGACTTGGTTACCGCGTGCTCGGATGCACTTACACATCACATTCTTGTTAAGGGAAGGTGGGGTCACAGAACAAAGTTAACCTAACTGAACCAAGCAAGGATTGACCAACCAAGGTGCTTGTTTGCGGGGAGGATTCTTTTTCTCTGAACCTGTAATGGCGAGAGTTGATGCAATTATCCCCTGTCCTTCCTACAATCCTGAGAAGCAGGTAAAGCAATGAATACGGTTGAATGAATTGGGTTTCGCCTCTGGGAAACTAGGTGAGCCTTTTTGAGAAATAAACCCACAACCCCAGACAGCCCTGTGCCAACCAACCAACTTAACCAATCAGGAGGGAGATGCATAAACCAATCACTGAGACAGCCAAGGTTCACTGGTCCATTCCAGGAACACTGTCTATGCCACCATTTGTTAGAACACAGCTTAATAATGAAAGAGAACGAGCTGCATCCCGTGAGAGTGAAACGGCATTGTATGTGTGTGTGTTTGACTAAACCTTCAGGAAGATGGAGCCCGCAGCACCTCCCTTTCGAGTGTCCAGTTAACCTCTGCAGTGTGTATGCAACATCGGTCTCCACAAAACCAGCCCTGAAACACCAAGTGATCAGTCTTAAGTCCAGGGAACTGTTAGGGAATAAGACTGAATTTGCATTCTGGAGGGGACTCCAGTTATTCAAGGCAAACATTTTTAAAGTTCAATCTGTGATATCTCTTTTTTAAAAAAACAGACTTTATCTGTATTTACATTAGCCATACAAGAGAAATTTCAGAGTTTGATTTCTTGTGTAATGGCTTTGTGATATCTCTTTCAAAGCAAGAGCGGCCCTAAGCAGTTTGGCTCAGTGGATAGAGTGTCAGCCTGCGGATTGAAGGGTCCTAGGTTCGATTCCAGTCAAGGGCATGTACCTTGGTTGCAGGCACATCCCCAGTGGGATGTTTCTAACTCTCTATCCCTCTCCCTTCCTCTCTGTAAAAAAATCAATAAAATATATTTTAAAAAATAAAAGCAAGAGCGAAGACAGTAACTCACTGAAAACATTAGTGCAAGTAGGGAAAGGAGAGGAAGATCCTGGAAATGGGACAAAACTCAAATGTTTTATCACAAGTCTCCCACTACTGAGAGAAGTCTTGTTCTTGAGGTCAACGAATTCCTGCACACAGTAAGTATTTAACAAATGTCTATTAAATAAATGAAGGCATGATGAGAACCCCTCCAACTGTCAACTGCCCGGGGGGTAAGATCTCCATGCACAAATTAAACCCCTTGTTGGCCTCACTCTCGTGGTCCCCTGGGCTTCCCTACTTCCGTGGCTACTGCCCTGGACGTTGCAGTTCCAGCAGAAAGGACTGTGGGAACATCTAGACGGTGAGGCAGAAATCCGACCTCCACTTCACACCTCAGAATAAACAACTGACTTGCAAAGAGCTGTTCCATTATAACAGCACGCTCTCTATACATCACAGAGCTCATACCATAAACCTATGTTTTGGCAGGAAAGAGGAAAGAAACAGGATTGTGGTCCGAGACTTATTCTTAGTGGCAAGAGCTATAAATATAGGCTGCTGGGCCTATGGATTTCTAACATCTTTTTCTCAAACTTGCAGATTATTTTAAAATAAGAATAAGTGGAGATAGATAAAAAGTGCTTCTATATTAAACAGGTTTGATTTAAGGAAGGCAAATGACATTTCACACCCTCTTCCCCCCAAAGCCTTCCCACACTAATCATTCTAAATACTTTAACTGCCTAAGCTGAAAATGCAGAATCGCCTCTCCTCACACCAGCTGATCCTGGGATACACAGCAAATACCCGGTCCCAGCACTGCTCCTCCACAGCCCTGTCCCGTAACTTCTCTCCCCTGCTGTAGTCCCTCTGGCAGGGCACAGCTGTTTCTTCCCCCGACCCCGCCCCCCACCATTTCTGAGGACAGATCCTTCACTCAGCAGCTGTGTTTGTTTACAGGACTAGAAGTGAACACGGGACGCACACGCTTGATCCAGCAGAGTTTTTCTTTTGGCAACTCCTCCTCCAGACTACACAACATATTCAACCTCGGAGTCCAGTTATACTTGGCCATCGGGTGAAGCCAAGAAGGTGGGCAGCAAAAGTCACCATGTAGGGGGGCCTTGCATTGTTTGCTCCACGTCCTATACATAGACAGACATAGGTTTTCCCTTTAAGCAGGGCCAAGAGTCCACACCTGCACGTCCTTCTGAACCTGCCATTTCCTTACAACAGAGGGACAGGGTCCCCACCTGTCAGACACAAGAGGATGGATGGCCCAGTAGGTAGCCCTGCGAGTCTCTCAGAGGTTCTGCTCAGGCATGATAGAGCCAACCTCGCAGTCAGACACAAACCACACGTTCTTGTCTGGCGAACTGTCCCTGGTAGCAAATGGCTCCTTGGAAGAAACCCACTAGCCCCCTTCTTTTTGAACAGTGTTGTAAAGGGCTGAGGGGTAAGAGGCTGGGACACAAAAGAAAATGCAGATGTTTTCTTGAAACCTTTTCTGTTCAGAAAAATACTTTTTGTTTTTTGTGTTTTTTTATTCCCATAAGAGTGCTCCCTCAGCGTTTTAAAGTAAAATCATCTAGAATAGGGTCATTATCTTCTGCAAAAATACAGACTGTAATCATTCCTCTTTTTCTGAAATGAACACTTCCAGCCCTCTTGTTTCAAGGAAAAGGGGGGTCTCGTGCCCTCCTTCCTTTGAGATCTCTCTTATATTACCCATCCCAGGGGTGGGCTGCTGAGAGTGGCAGCTGAAAACATTGGTGAACTTTTTCCAAGTTCTAAATTCGCTTCTGAGATGGATGCTTTATACTTCAAAACACAGATGCCTAAAGGCTGATCTATTTCTCCAAGACTCCGGAATCCACAGCAGTACCTGCAAGCAGTGTGGGTGCAAACTTGCACAGGAGCTGGAGGTCAGGTGGCAAGCACGGCCACATTTTATGGGCTGTGGCCACATCTCACTGCTGTTAAAAGGCCTCTCCTCTAGACTCCCATGATATTGGAATTGTACATTTGTTTTGCTAAGCAGCTTAAACACCATGCTGACCATCAGGATTTCCTCTATCATCTTAACTACTTATCCTAGAAAGGAGACATGCAAAAATATGAACCATAGCAATGTTTTGATAGGTCCATTGGAAAAGCATTTAAAATGTGTGGTCAGACACTCAGACATGCACATGGAGTTGTATCTTTTTATTAAGTCAGAACATAAGTTTTATTATAGACTAGAGGCCCGGTGCACGACATTTGTACACTGAGGAGGGGGTGGCGGGGAGGGCCCTCAGCCCAGCCTGCACCCTCTTGCAGTCTAGGACCCCTCGGGGAATGTCTGCCTGCCAGCTTAAGCTGGCAGGTGGACATCCCTCTTGCAGTCCGGGGCTCTTGCAGTCCAGGACCCCTTGCTCCTTACCACCCACCTGCAACAGAGGTGGGAGAGGCTCCTGCACCGCTGCTGCGCTCACCAGCCATGAGCCTGGCTTCTGGCTGAGCAGTGCTCCCCATCGTGGTCAATGAGGGTCAGAGCGACCAGTCGTTCAGCTGTTTGGTCGATTTGCATATTAGGGTTTTATTATATAGGATGCTATAATGCTTAGAGATAGAAAGAATATTTAGTAAACCATGGGTTAAGAGTAAGCTTACATTTCTATAGTGTTTATTGACTACTAGATGCCTGGTGCATGAAATCGTGCACGGGTACAATCCCTAGGCCTAGCCTGCGATCAGGGCCATCTTGCCGCCGCCCACCTTGGTTCCCCATTCACTATCCAGTGATGGGAGCCTGACGGCCGGGCGAGGGACTGAGAGGTTGGCCGTTGCTGCCCACTCGCCGGCCCCACCCCTGCTGTGGGTCTCCCTCTGTGTGTGGGGCGACCAGTGGGGTGGGGGCCTTGGCCTGGCACCACTTGCATCCTCCGCCACCCACCCCAGTTCCCTGTTCGCCATCGGCGATCGGAGCCTGAAGGCCAAAAAAATGAACCTAGAGGTGGTCAGTGCACCTCATAGTGACTGGTCAAGCGGTCGTTCTGGTCATTCTGCTGTTATGGTCACTGGGATTTTATTATATAGGATACTCAATAAGCATGTAGAACATATTTACATCGTACCTTTTTGTTACATATTTATCTTAACTCCCCTGATATGCTATAAACTCCAAGAGGGTAAGGACTACCGCATAAGGGTTTGGATTCCCCACACAGCACCTTAGCAAGAGTAGGTGCCCAGTAATACTGAGCAAGATCACTCATTATTAAAGCAAACCTCAAAGTCTGAATGAAATGTCAACCCCGGACGTCACTGGCTAGGCCTGGACCTGCAAGTCCTTTGAAAAATAACACATTACATTTTATTAACACATGGATACTCACATCTTAATGAAGACACAACCACTTTCCTATACCACATCCAAGGTAAGACACTGTCCATGTCCTCCAGGAGGTTGCAGACATATAGGGGCAGTGAAAAGTTAACAAATGACAACTGAGCCATCAGGAAGTGCAAGGAGAGGGAGTTGAGTCTACTCAGAAGAGGTCAGTAAAGACTAACGAAGGAGCTACAACTTGAGATGGGCCTTAAAGCTTGGCTAAAAGAGAAAAAGTAGAGCCAGCATCAGGGGTACCGGTACCTTCCTCAGAGGGTGAGAACTGGGAGACAGAGACACAGGCAGTGCTCCTGCCTCACCACTTCCGTGCGTGTGGCTGTGTCCCGCGCTCTGGCCCAGTCCATCCTCCCACCCTTGCTGCCTCCACTAAACAGCAACTATGGCTGGGCTTGGGTTTCCCCTCAGCCATTCTATTAATTGATCACACTGAGCATATTACAGAATATCATATATCCTTCTCAATCTTACAGAAAGCAAGGTACACTTGGAATTCTATGTTAAAATAATATACTGTGCTCCTTATGTCTACTGCCCAATTATATTACGTTGGAACACTCTACTGGAAAAGTAACTATAATGACCAGCCAAGTGCTGAAGGGCATAATGTTTTGATTGTCAAACAGGTTGTACATGATGCAAATATATGACTTAAGAAGTGATTTCACAAACATTTTGGTAACAGTAATCTGACTCATAAGCTCCAATGCAGTCTCATAAAACAGCTGTGTGTATAAGTAATCCAAAGATGGTCCTTCAGAAATGTTACAGAGGAAAAGCATAAAATGAGAGGAGAAAGTTGGAATCTTGAAGAGAATATTGGTTCACCTTGTAACTTCAATGTTCAACATAAGGTGGGGCCAAATCGACTGTAAACAAAATGTGCCATTTGCACTCCGGTCTGCTGGCATTGCTGATCCAGGGAGAAAAATATATATGTTTAGGCTTATATTACTTTACAAAGTTAACTAATCACAGCACTAGGCAAAGAAAACTCACTTGGGAGGCCCCATAAGATAATACCGATTTCACCGAGAACTTATTGATCCATTCAAGACTTTTACTTTGATTTTTAGATTTTACTCACCAGGCATCTTTTTTACATATTGAAACACTGTGATCCAGGAGAGGTAAGTGACCTGACCAAAGGCACCCAGTGAGTGCTCCTCACTCCACTCTGAGTCACTTCTTTTAACCCACAAACAGGCAGAAAAACATACTCAGGATAAGGGCCAAATAAACTACAATTCTGCATTTTCTGTTTCAATTTCACTAGTCTTAGCTTATCACACCAGCTCGAAAAAATTCTGAAAAAAGAACTTAAAAATAAGAATGGAATCAGCATAAGTTTAAAATTTATTTCTTTGTTCTATTACTTCACTCAAGCTCTTAAAATCTGATTTGTTTAATCCCATTATAATGAATGAGTCCTTTGTTTAAAATTCAAAGCAAGTTCAAGGCAAGAGTTGAGGGCTAGAAGGGCCTTAAAGAGCATGTGTTTTACTGACTAGGCCACGGGGATCTAGAAAGGTTAAGTGACTCCTAGGTCACCAGCTAGTTAGTGGCAAAAGCAAGACTAGAAAAAAAGTGTTGTGGATATCAGCATGCGCAGTGGTGGCTGAGGGTCTCAGAAGAAAGCTGACTTCTAGCTGCAGATAGCTTGCATTTTTTTCACCCATGATCCGCCATGTCCCCCCTACTTTGAGCTACCTAAGAAACCATCTGGCAAAATTTGCATCTGATAGAATTATTCTGTGGTGATATATGACCTTCCTAGGAACATGGGTTCCTAGTAAGATTGACAATATTACTAGTGTTGAGAGCACTCACATGGTCATGAGGAACTTAAAGAACAGCTGACTTCAAGGAATACCTCCTGAGTCCCAAAACCAGTAGTGAGATTGATGTTCTGAAAAAGGAAATCCTTCCTTGTACCACTTAACCATTCAGAAGCTAATTCAATGATTATCATGTGCCAGGCTCTGCTTGAAGACACCCAGGAATAAGCCAGTCCCTGCTCTTAGAGCTCTGGTCTAGGGGAAGCACTGAGAAGTAAGCAGACCACTCGTGTTAGTCCGACATGAGACACCTCTACTCCACCAGACCACAGATGCACCTGTGTGCACGGTGAGCAAACAGAGAAGGGAACATTGGCTCCACCTCCTGTAGTACTTGTGGGCACGCAAAAGGTGGGTGGAGGGTTGTGGTTAGGTCAAAGAAAAGACTGCACACCAAAATTGCTAGGCACAGCCTGGCTACATTTTTCTAATGTGTCAGGTTTGGCAGCTGGCCTCCTGTGACCAATCCCTCTAAAGCATCCTAATGCTTCACCTTTAGCCACTTCCACCACAGCTATTCAAAAAAAGCCCAAATTAACACACAAGACCACAAAGTACCATAGAGAAGACAGAGCTTTTGTTCATCTTGTTTTAAATAGGCTTGGTTGCAAACCATAATTGTCAGTACTGTATGGCCATTTTCCAAACACAAACCTAGTAAGGTCCTGCAAGGACCCGGTAGAAACCTAGATGAATTTCTTGGTCTTTAGAAAATGCTTGGTGGTGAGTATTTGGCCAAAATTCCAGATTCTGCCAGTAATTTCTAGCCTGGAGTGAGAATCTTTGTTTCTTTATTCAGCTCCCTGCCTAGGTAGTGGGAATATCACTTATCTACTGTGGTGGCTACTCAACTTGCATTCACAATTACAATATGAATTCAAAGAGATGCTGGCACCTGCGCAGATTATCATCTTCCCAGAAAGAAGCTGAGATAACTCTGGGAGGCGATTTGTGAAGCGTTTGTGAAAAACATTACATATTTGGTTTGTGTTTTCCCCATGCATGAGCATTTTTCTCTGACCAGAAAGAACAATTTGTCATGATTCTGTTTCTCATCTGCAGAACTTTGATCTAGAAAAGGAGTCACTTCTCAGGAAATGTGTCACAAAGGAAACTTAAGAAGATAATTTGAGGCAGGATTCTAAAGCATATGAACTTTCAGAGAGTCGCCATTTTAGCAGGGTAGGGAGTGTGGAAAGAATGAAGAGAAATGCTAAATGAGATTTCCTCCATGCTCTGCAGTGCCATGAGCTTTCAAAGGGCCAGAATACAAGAATATCTATGAAGATGAAGCTTTGGGTGCATTGTGTAACGATGAAAGAACATCAATGGATTGCTGGGTAGGATGGAAAGACATAAGGGAAGAGGTCTGGAAATGCAGGCAGAATCTCTAAATCTAGTCTTATTTCAACATAAAGAATTCCTTATCAAGAATCCTATATAATAAAGAGGGAATGTGCAAATTGACCATCACTCCGCCACAAATATGGCAGTGCCCACAGTGGAGGTGGGGAGGGGGGGCGGGGGAGGTTTCGTAACACAAGATGGCTGCACCCACAGAGGAGGCTGAGTTCCCATAACGAGCCTTAACGAGCAATCAGTAGGGACCTGAGGCTATGCCCCTCCCGGCCCTGTGGGGCTTGACAAGGGACTTGAGGCTGCGCCCCCCCACCTGGCGGGGCTTGACAAGGGTGGGGCCAGCCAGGTCTGGATCTAGCCCAATGGGGGTGGTGGGTGGCTGGGGCTGGGTCTCATGCGATTTTGAGGCACACATGGATGGGTGGGGACTTGACTCTGGGTCCCGTGGTGTGCCCCAGACTCTGACAGGAGGAATATTTTCATATACATTTTATTAATTTTCTCTCATCTCTGACAGTTCTATTATAAAGGGCAAATAGCAATATTAAAATATTTCCTCTAATTAATCCCCTTTTAATGTGCATGAATTTCGTGCACTGGGCCACTAGTCTATGTGTGTGTATGTGTGTGTGTGTGTGTGTGTGTATATATATATATATATATATGGCTAATATGCTAAGTGTCCCTCTGACCGTCCAACCAGTTGCTATGACGTGCAATGACCACCAGGGGGCAGATGCTCAATGCAGGAGCTGCTGTGACATGCACTGGCCATTTACAAAGAAACAGCACCACAGACCTGGTGCCGACAAACCAACACTCGGCTTCCCACAAGTGGGACACAGGCCCCACCACTACCCCAGAGCAACAGCCCACCAAATCGCAGCCAACGCTGCCGAGACCCCATGGCGCAAAATGCGGCCTACAGCCCAGCCCGGAAATGGTCACTGTGGGCACCAGGTAATGATGTAACATGGCAACACCCGGCTTCCTCTCCCTAGCAACTAGCCTCCTTGGAGTTTCTTCAGCCTAGGAACATGACTTGCTTTATAGTCAGGTGCAAACATTTTACACTTTAATCAAATGTCTGTGAAGTGTTTTCCTGTGCCTCATCTCATTTGATCTTCACAGAAGTCTTGGAGTAGGTAGATAGGAGACTTGGTGGAATCCTATTTTCTTTCCATTAGCCGGAAAACAGAGATTTAGAAAGCTTAGAAACTTGACCCGACTGAAAAGAAGTAAGAAATGATGGACCTTGAAAATGACTTCAGGTTTTCTCACTGTGGAGAATATAGTCAAACACTGCCGAAGTTAAATATTTTACCCTTTGTTCTCCCTGTGTGATCTATAATAATAATCTGCTTCATGTTGATATTTACTGCTGTGTTGCTGACAATTACCTGAAAGAGAAGTTGGAGTGCTTCACTGGGCTGGAAAAAGTTTAGCTAAATCAGAAGGCAGGTCTAATTAAGCAACTTTATTCTATATATATAAAAGGCTAAGTTGACTCTCACATGCGCCATACATATATAGCTCTTGCTGGTGCCAATCGCACGCATGTGTTTCCATCTGTTATTGTCGATCGTGAATTTGGTTGACACTTCTATTATAGAGAAAGGGCGAATAGTGGTATTAAAATCTTTCTTTTAATTAATTTCCTTTCAATGTGCACAAATCTGTGCACCAGGCCACTAGTAATAATATAAGTTCCTTTTTCTCTGAAGGAGAATGAAGGAATCAGAGACATTTCATAGCTTCAAGGGATAAAAGGAACTTAGGAGATTTAAAGTTGTCATACACATTGGATTGGATAGTATTCCCCCAAAATTCAGACCTCAGAATGTTACCTTTTTGAACATAGGGTCTTTGCAGATGTAATTAGTTAAGATGAGGTAATCCTGGAGTAAGGTGGGCTCTTAATCCAATATGATTGCTATCCTTATAAGGAGATGTGAAGAGACACAAAAACAGACGTAATGAGAGTGCCATGTGATGACAGAGGCAGAGACTGGAGTGATGCTTCCACAAATCAAGGAATGCCAAGAACTGACAGTAAGAGCAAAAGCTAAGAGAAAAGCACGGAACAGATTCTCTCCTAGAGCCTTCAAAGAGAGCACAACTCTGCTGATACCTTGATCTCAGACCTTTAGCCCCCCAAACTGTGAAAGTACACTTCTGTGTTTAAAGCCACCTCATCTGTGATACTTTATTATGGATGATCTAAGATATTCATACACCATACTATGCATTTTACAAATGAAATGATATAACTTGTATGGTCTTTAATTTTACTTTTTAAAAAATATATATTTTTTATTTGTTTTTAGAGAGAGAGGAAGAGAGAAGGAAATATAGAGAGAAACATCTTTGGGCTACCTCCCACATGTCCCCTACTAGTTATCGAACCTGCAACCTGGGGATGTGCCCTGACTGGGAATTACTAGTAACTAGTGACTTTTTGGGTCATGAGTCAATGCTCCACCACTGAACTATACCGTCCAGACTAATTTTACTTTTTTATACCACACAATGGAACTCTTCTGTCCATAAAGGATTAACTATTATGGAATTGCCCTCCCACCATAAAACACTTAGAAAACCACATAAAAGTTCTGAAACAAATAATGTGAATCCTATAATAGTCCCAGATCACTGTCTGGAGAGAGTTCAAGAGTGGGGGACCAAAGAGAGCCCAATAATCTCACTGAGTTCAGGAGACAGAGACTGGGGTTTGGGAAGTCCAAGGTAGCTAAATTTGCAGGGCTGATTATCAGAATAGGAGGAGCTACACAGAGAATGGACGCTCCAAAGATTTGTAAAGTGGTCTTCTCTAGTCTTTTTTTTTTTAATCCTTACCTGAGGATATTTTTTCCATTGATTTCTAGAGCGTGGAAGGGAGGGAGGAGGGGGGGAGAGAGAGAGAAAAACTTCGATTTAAGAGAGACACATCAATTTGTTGCCTCCCATATGTTCCCCTACTGGGGCTGGGGAACCTGCAACCAAGGTACATGCCCTTGACTGGGAATCAAACCATCAAACCTGCAGCCAATGCTCTAACCACTGAGCAACCAGCCAGGGCTCTAGTCTTTAGTTGAGTTCTAAACTGCTTGCATATGAGGAAAACTTCCAATGCAGGGAAAGAACTATGAGAAAGCAGAGGAAAAACAAAACAAAACCATAAATGACCAGTGCTCAAACAAGGTTGGGGAGAGTTGTGTGCCCAAGAACCAGAGTGTAGACACTTTATGATATATTAGAGGCCCGGTGCATGAATTCCTACACAGGTAGGGTCCCTTGGCTTGGCTGGCGATAGGGGCCAATTGGGGGCACTGGCTGGGTTGGGGGAGAAACCACGGGAGGTTAGCCCCAACAGCAAGCTAACCAACAGCCAATTCCACAAGGAATCAGGCTTTCTCCTCCCTCCTCCCTCTTGTCTGAGTTGGGGTACAGGTGAACCAAATTCAGGCTGTCAGGGCCCCAGCAGTAAGCTAACTAATGGCCGATTCCATGAGGAATCAGGTTCCCTCCTCCCTCCTGTCTGGGTCCGGGGTGCAGGTGAACCAGATTCGGGGCTGTCAGGGCCCCAGCAGCAAGCTAAGGCACAGCCAATTCCATGAGGAATCAGGCTCCCTCCTCCCTCCTGTCTGGGTCTGGGGTGCGGATGAACCAGATTCGGGGCTGTCAGGGCCCCAGCAGCAAGGTCTGGGTCAGAGCGTGTCATAGATACTGGCTGGTCGTCCGGTCATTCAGGTCATTCCAGTCATTTGGTCGTAAGAGTCACTTAGGCTTTTATATATATATAGATGGAGTACTGGGTATAATCCTCAAAGAAAAATGAGCTTTAGTAGTCAGGTAAACTATTTCTAAAATCAAGACATCTCTGAATCCACCAAAACAAGGCTTAAAAGCAAACAAACCTTAAAAGGATCCAAAGAAAAACAGATCTGCAAGTTATTTAACTGTACACCAGAGTAAAACCTAACTTTCCTTAAAGAAATATAACAAAATCCAGCACACAGCACCAAATAAAAAATGAGGCAGTATGCAAAGACATGTAACTTATAATCAAAAGAAAAATCAATTAATAGAAGCAGACTCAGAAATGAAAGCGATAATAAAATTAGTAGCTATTATAAATAGCTATTATAAATCTTCAAAATATGCTCAAAGATCCAAAGAAAAACATCAGTATAAATATGTAGAACATCAGAAAACAAATGGAAGTTGTAAAATATGCAAATAAAACTTTTAGAAATCAAATAAAAAGACACTAGATAAGGTTAATAGCAGCTTAGATACTGAACAAGAAAATATTAGTGAAGTTGAAGTCATAGCAATAAAAATTATGCCAAATGCAATAGCACAGAAAGAAGAAAAGACTGAAAATAAATGAATAGGGTTTGGTGAGCTGTAGAATAATAAAAAGCAGTCCAGCATTTCTGTAACTTGAGTACCAGAAGGAGGGGGGTGGGGGGAAGACTGAAAAGTGATTTGAAGAAGTAATGGCCAAATTTTTCTGAACTTGAAAAAATCTATAAACTTACAGATCCAAGAAACTCAAAGAATTCCAAAATAAAAGAAACATAAAATAACACCAAGGCACATAAAAATAAATTGTGATAAAGTGAAAATCTGAAATCAGCCAGATAAAAGAAGACACGTTATGAACAGAGGAACAAAGATTAAAATAATAGCAGATTTCTCATCAGGCTACTCAGGGTAGAAGTCAGTAGAAGAATATCTTTAAAGTGCAGAGAGAGAAATATGCCATCAACCTAGAATTATAATTTGAAAAAAATTAAAAATCAAAAGTGAAACCTTTCAAAAATGGAGATAGCGATTTTTTTTTTTCCTGACAAATAAAAGCTGAGAGAACTTATTATCTTTAAACCTGTATTACAGGAAAGGTTACAGCACTGTCCTGAGACACTAAGGTTGGAAGTTCAATTCCTGGTAAGGGAACATACAAGAACCAACCAATGAATGCATAAAAAAGTGGAACAACAAATCAATGTCTTTCTCTCTCTCTGTGTCTCTGTCTCTGTCTCTGTCTCTCTCTCTCTCTCTCTCTAAAATCAATCAATCAATAGATAATTTTTAAAAAATAAATAAATATAAACAAAGGTTTAAACCATAATGGAGATAAAACAAAATCATAAAAAATACACAATTAATAAAAAAAAATACTAAGAAGAAAAAAGAACAAAGAACAGGTAGGACAAGATGAATATAAATAGAAAGATGGTAGGCCCTGACTGGTTTGGCTCAGTGGATAGAGCATCGGCCTGCAGACGGAAGGGGCCCAGGTTCGATTCCAGTCAAGGCATGTACCTTGGTTGATGGGCACATCCCCAGTAGGGGGTATGCAGGAGGCAGCTGATCAATGTTTCTTCTCTCATCGATGTTTCTAACTCTCTATCCCTCTCCCTTCCTCTCTGTAAAAAAATCAATAAAATATATATTTTTTTAAAAAAGAAAGATAGTAGATTTAAACTCAACAATGTTAATAATTATATTAAATGTAAATGGTCTAAACACTGCTATTAAAAGGCAGATTGCCAAATCATTAAAAAAAAAACAAACACAAGATCTAACTACTTGATATTTACAAGAAATCCACTTTATATATAAAGACATAAATATGTTCAAAGTAAAAGCTTGAAAAATCTACACCATTTAATGCCTATTTACAAAAAAAAAAAAAGGAAGATCTTAGTTATCATTTTGGTATTCAGAATTTTATTCTGTAGATTTCTGGGCAAAGTCTGGATGTCACTGGTAGCATGATTCTCTCCCCTACCTGATCTCCCCAAAAGAAACTCAAGCTCTTTGTGAATATGGGCATTTCTGAAACAAAGATAGCCCTGCTATGCTAGTTCTGTGAAAAAGGAAGGCTGCGAACTGGGATCAGTGCCTCTCAAACTTTAATGTGCCCATGAATTACCTAGAGGTGTTATAAGTATGGGATTCTGAATCAAAAGATACCAGGTTGGGCAAGAGAGAATGTATTTCTAACCAGCTCCCTAGTGAGGCAGACCATACTTTTAGTAGCAAGGAATGAGAACCCTTTCCCCCAAACAATACATAAGGCTCATTTTAACCAGGAATAATCTTTCCCACCAAATCTGATTTTTTTTTTACTTCCTCTTGTGTCCTCTCCCCTCTCTAGAGAAAATGCCAAGAAAAGGTCAATGAGTGAGTGGAGCAAGATTACTTAGTATGGAAGAAACAGGGCTTGCCCTTGACCATTTGACCAGTAGCAGGTATTTGATTGAGGTGAGGACTGCCTTTAAAAACCATTACTTAAAATGTTCTGAAACTTTTTTTAATGCCTAAAATTACTTTGGACACAGACCAGTATTTTTTTTTTTTTAACAACAGCAGTGCTCTTACCATATATAATGTGAAATCTTAAAAATGAGGCTGGTTCTGTGCTTAATATTACCTGCTTCTGCAGCATGATAGACTACGACTCCTGGCTGACCCTACTTCTAAATCCCCTGAGCTACGTGTAGGTGTTTATTATGCCCAGCAGATAACACTCTGGTACTACCATGGCCCTACAGAAGAAGCTAATCAGTAAAGAGAAAAATACAAAGGGCAAAAGGGAAGGGGGGAAAACATGTGAGCAATACTTCATGCAGCTATGCTGTGCACCCATCTAAATTACAACCCATAGCTCTGAAAGGATGACTGTATTCAGAACCATAAAAATACTAGAGGCCCGATGCACAAATTCATGCACCAGTGGGGTCCCTTGGCCTGTGGGATCAGGCCGAAACTAGCTCCCCGACATCCCCCAAGAGGTCCCGGATTGAGAGAGGGCGCAGGCCAGGCCGAGAGGCCAGGGAGGGATGCGGGAGGTTGGCCAGCCGGGGAGGGACCACGGGAGGGCTCCAGGGCCTGTCTGGCCTGTCTCGCTCAGTCCTGATGGGCCAGACCCCAGCAGCAAGCTAACCTACCGGTCGAAACGTCAGCCCGCTGGTGATCAGTGCACATCATAGCAAGCTGTTCAGCGGCTTTAGCATATCATTAGCATATTATGCTTTGATTGGTTGACTGGACAACCAGACGACCGGACACTTAGCATATCAGGCTTTTATTATATAGGATTCTGCACTTTGAGGATAAAGACTTTTGTTCACTTTCATCTTCCTCATCCCCAAATGGCCATTTCTATCCAGGAAAGCTCAGTGATGGAACACTAAAAGCACTTTCTTAAAATCATTGCCTCCTGACATGAAACATTATATAATATTAAAATTATATCCATTGAAAAAAAGAGGAAAAGCTATCTTGGATTTCATAATACTATAATTCACACTTAAAACAACAGATAATTCCAATTCCAATTTCATTTCTATTAGGACTTAAAGACTCCTGTCAGATTTATGGAATGACTTTAGACTTTCTGAATTAATTCATCAAGCAGGAGAGGTGGAGAGTAAGAGCCCTAATATATGTCAGGAAACCAGCCTGGAATTAAAAGTTGAGTAATTCATATTCAGGTCCTATATTGTATGGCTCTAGAACAGAAACCAGAAAACTATAGACCATAAGCCAGCTACCTAGTTTTGTAAAAAAAAAAAAGTTTAATTTAAATACAGCGACTCCCATTTGTTGAAGGACTGCTTCTGTACATCCGTGGCAGAGTTGAGTGATCGTGACAAAGACCGTGCCTGCAAAGTCAAAAATATTTACTATCTGGCCTTTTAAGAAAAAGTTTTCCAACCCCAGCTCTAGAAGAATGGGCAAAGACCAAGAAGTTTTAAGGAGGTGGAAAATTATTTTACTGAGCAGAAAGCTATCAACTAGAACAGGACAACATTTAAATGATGTAACCTTGTGAGTTAGTGGGTTTCCTAAAGCTGGAAGGGTTTAAGCAGCTTTTAGATGACCGCCCTCTTACAACTGTGGGATTGGGGATGCATGTACCACTCAAAGGGCTGCTTTCTTATCTATTTATTTATTTATTTATTTATTTATTTATTTAATTTATTTTTTAAATCTTTATTGTTGAAAGTATTACATATGTCCCCCTTTTTTCCCATCAGCCCCCTCGGTTCTACCCCCGCCCCCTACCCCAGGCCCTCACCATCAAAGGGCTGCTTTCTTAAATGACTTCTGAGATTCTGCATCATTCTACGCTATCAATTGCAGAGGTCCATGTTAAGACTTTTTGAAAAATAGTCTCACTTGAATCATAAATAAAAACATTTTACTTTATAGCTAGGAAAATCTAAAGAAAACATGCATCTTGAAAAGAAGAGCCCTGGGTATCTTCTAGTGGCCAGTTTGTCTGTAATTGGACAGAAGCCATATTTAATTCTGTGACCATTATAGCTCTTAACATGCGATGATTGCTCCACAGAGATTTGTAAATGTAATTTAATGATGTCTCTGCGTCATCCAGATTGCCCAATCCTTCTGCGATCTCACTCCTGGGCGGAGAATGTATGTGTCAGCCCAATTATATATTCTTTTAGAACAACAGTAAGTATTGTTTCCTAGAAACCCAGGTGAGTGGGTGAATGGAGAAATAAGGTACGGTTTAAAAAGTCAAAGATTCATCATTGTTTTTCATTTCTTAGCCAAGTTGCTTTTATAACATTACAACTTAAGAGGGGTGTTTTGGGTTAGGGTTTTGTGGGGTTTGTAACGTTTCTAATGAAAGAGTTTGACATGTCGACTACCTTCTAGGGAGGGAGCCGCGTGAGACTGGTCTGGGCTCCCTCCCTCTGCCAGAGGAACACACTCTGCAATCAACGCTCAGGCCAGTTCTTTCTTTGACCGATTTGGCAGTGTAACTGCTGGGCTTGCAGGTAGTAGAGCAAGCGCGCTCAGTAAAATGTCCGTTTTTTATAGCGTTGGCTTTCACCTACATATCAGCAGGAGGCAATACCACTTGGTCAAGTCTGCCTTTAAGCTACATCAAAAAGGCGCTGAGTTTAATGTGGCTGAGTACAGCAGAATCCAACATTTGAAGATTTGGGTGACAGCCAAGGACAAGTAGGTTAAGAATTTTAGCTCTGGCTCTAGAGTAAGAGTGACTTAGGCAGAATCCTGACATGGGCCCACCCCCCGCTGCAGCTAATGCGGTTCAAGAAGAGACTCAAGGCGGAGAGAATTAGAGCTCGGGCACCGCAGAACTGGGACAGAAGTGTAGACGAGTTAAGAGGTTACCTGACATTTAACCTCAAAGTGTTTGAAACCATGGAAACCAGGCTTAAAAGAAATAAATAGTAGCCACGTTATTAAAATCTTACCATATATTAAGTCTCTCTTTCAATTAAAGAATGTTCGCTTTGTTTTTGAAAATAGAGAATTTAAAAAATCAAAGAGGTTTTGATTTTTTTTTTTAATTTCAAATTCCAGAACCAACTGGAAAAATCTCAAGATACACCTAATGGAGGTCCTTATATTTAGGTAGTTCATTATTTTGAATTAAGCATCAAAAAGACAGGTAGGACATAAGCAAACCGTCCAATAAAAATAGTAAGTTATTGTAAAAGCCACTGTGAAAAACCTCAACTCACTGCACTGTACAATTTTAGAAACTCAAAAAAAGAAAACATCTGCTCAAACTTCCACTTTCATAGCCCCTCTGTCTCCTGGTTCTGTCCTCATCACTCCCTAATTGATATACCCCAAGTCCATGTCTATCGTCGTACCTGCTCCACTCCAACAGTCCTGTGTATCTACACTCCAGCCTCTCCTAAAAACCTGCTGCTAGATGAATGGCCTTTATATTTTAGTATCCTTGGCATCTGGCAAAGCAGCTGGCACATTACAAGCACTCCAGTGTTTAACTGGATGGACATACAAATGGCACTGACAGTAGGAAAAGTGCCCTCAACATACACGGTATCTACTCTTCTTGCCTGTTATCATAACTCGTGCCTTTGCTTCTCCTAGTCCTATCATCTGGGGTGCACTACTCCTTGCCTCTTCAAATCCTAGCTACCTTTTGAGAAAGTGCTTTTCAAAGTCTGGTCCATGAACCACTTGATTAAAAACCATATAGGATGCTCCTTAAAATTCAGATTCTTTGATACCATAGCAGACATACTGAATCAAAACCTCTGGGAGGGAAGCCCAGGATTGTGAATTTTAAATAAACTCCCCAAATGATTCTGATATCCAGTATCCACAAACCACATTCTAAGAAAGTTTAATGTCAAGTCAAAGCTGCTTCAGGGTTAATCAAGCAGGTGACGTCACATTGTCCCATCTGTACTAGGGACTGTATCTGATACACAACCAGTTGGCAAAAGATTCCAGCCCTCCACGCATAGTGATGTAACACAGGGTACAGGCCATTTCTTTAGAAAAGAGTCCCAAAGGCATGGCCATAAAGGTAGGTCTGGGACCTATTGGTTCCCATGACAACAGGCAACAGTTTCCTTGATAATTTATTATTGACTAGAGGCCCAGTGCATGAAAACTGTGCACGGAGTGGGGGGGTCCTCAGCCAAGCCTGCACCCTCTCCAATCTGGGACCCCTTGGGGGATGTCCAACTGCCCTCTCGCAATCTGGGACCACTGGCTCCTAACCGCTCACCTGCCTGCCTGCCTGATTGCCCCTAACCCCTCTGCCTGCCAGCCTGATAGCCCCTACCTTGCCCCCCTGCCGGCCTGATCACCCCTACCTTGCCCCGCTGCCAGCCTGATCACCCCTAACTTGCTCCCCTGCTGGCCTGATGGCCCCTAACTGCCTCTGCCTTGGCCCCCCAGTCTGGACTCCCTCTGCAGGAGGCAACCTGGCAGATCAGGGGAAGGCACCGCCCCCATTACCAGGTTGCTGCTGCCACTGCTGGCCTGAGCCTCAGCCCTTTGCAGTCGCCCATGGCTGCCTGAGCCGTGGCCCTCGCAGCCACTGTGGCTTTGTCTGGAAGGACGTCTGGAAGACGTCTGCTCTAATTAGCATATTATCCTTTTATTAGTATAGATTTGGGGACCATTACAACCATGCAGAACTTAAAGAAAACACATGGCCCTGGCCGGTTTGGCTTAATGGAGAGAGCATCGGCCTGTGGACCGAAGGGTCCCAGATTTGATTCTGGTCAGGGGCACATGCCTGAGTTGCAGGCTTGATCCCCAGTAGTAATAAATATGTACTACACGAATTTTCCAGTTTTCTTTTCTGATGGTCTTCTATCCTTGGCATAAGAAGATGATATGTGAAATGGCAAAGAAAATGGAGATTTGTTTGTAAATGGCTCCTTATTGCAAGCAAATCCAGTAATAGCTTATAATAATCGCACTTAAGATGTACCAAACACTAGGCTAAAGTCGTAGCATAGTATCTCAATCCTCACAACCACCCTAATAACTAAATGCAATTATTAGTTCCTGTTTTTGTGATGATAGAACTGGAGCACATAGAGGACAACTGCCCAAAGCCACACAAGTAAAATTCACAATCCTGGGCTTCCCTCCCAGAGGTAATTCCAGCCCCGGGGGGGGGGGGGGGGGGGGGGCGGGCGGGAGGGGGTGGGCGCTCTCTCTCACACTGTCACAGGTGTGGGCTGGCCCATGAGTGGAGACAATGAAGTTGAACGTCAATCTGCGCAGTTCAGCTGGGCTGAGTCGCCTGTGAACAAGGCTTCGTTCACTGCTGAGGTCTCATGAGCCAGTGAGTTTCAAAGACGGAAACATTCTCTGCACCTTGACCACGATTCTAAGCTCACAAATGGGTGTTTTTAATTGTAAGGAGAAATGAGGGAGAGAGTTCCAGGAAGACCAGGTTAAGTCTATTTAATTGTCTATTCCTGGCCTCCTCCACACTGCTACCGAAATGTCTTCCTAAAGCACACATCAGGCATGCCCCAGCCCTACGGAAAAGCTGGAAATAGTTCCTCGCAGCCCACACAATAAAGTTCAAATTCTTTAGCATCACGTCAATATCCCTCACAATCTGGTCTCAGCCTGTCTCCCCAAACTCCTCACTGGCTGAGTTCCACGCCACCACCGGGACCCACCGCCAGGACCCGCTGTCCGTGGCTGCAGCTCGCCAGGCCTGCCCTTGCCCAAAGCCCCATCGCCACTCCCCTCGTGTGCTCCTCAGTCAGGAAAGCCTCTGCTTCCACATCCAACCGCAGAACTCCCACTCTTCTTTCTACCCCAGCCTGAACGCCACATCCCCCAACGAATCAGTCACATCCTCCTTGGCGCTGACATTTTCTGTCTCTGCCTCCATCATAGACACCACCATACTCTGCAGTCAGGGTTAGGTGTCCACACATCTGCCTTCTTCTCTCCATTCAGCAACCACATCTCTCCCCTCCCTATTGTCATTAGTGCTTAGCCTGGTGCCTTAAAACGGCTCCATAAACACTGGACCACCTAATTAGACCTGTTATTCCTGTGACTGGAGACATCCTGAGTTCAAGGAACCTTTTCCTCAGGATGGGCTACCCAGTGCCTCGGTTCCCATTTGATTACAGGCGCACTGTCACGGTATCTTCCAGAATGTAAAACGATGCAACAATAGAACCCACATACCTTTGTTTTCATATGCTATTTGTAATCCCTTTGTAAATAGATCGTTTTTTTTGCATTCTGTGGAGGGTAAACAGATATTCACTGTCAAATCTTTCAATTTTTGTTTATGTTTGAAAAATTTCACAATAAATGTTGGCAAAATTTAAAAGATGAATCACCACCATCTGGGGTGGCTCAGTGGTTGAGCATCGACCCATGAACCAAGAGGTCACAGTTCGATTCCCGGTCAGGGCACATGCTCGGGTTGTGGGCTCAATCCCCGATCATACAGGAGGCAGCGATCAAAGTTTCTCTCTCATCCATGTTTCTATCTCTCTACCCTTCTCCCTTCCTCTCTCTCTAAAATCAATAAAAACACATTGAAAATAAAAGATGAATCACAACTTGGGATTTGCTTCCTCAAAAACGTGTGGAAATAAATCACAATATTTGCAGGAGTCGACATGGAAGAAGCCAAGAATTCACTCTGGAATAGTAAGCAAAAAGCACTTAGGTAAGAGTTTGGTAAAACATGTTTGCTGCCCAGTAGGAAAAAGCATGTACCATAGTTGACCTTAGGGAATCATGGAAATAAATTCCTCATTCCAGGGAAATGTTCTGGTGACACATTTTATTTTTGTAGTGTTAACAGGGCTATCCCGGTTGTCTCTGTGGTTTCAGTGATGTAAGGTGGCACTTCAGAGGTTTCGATTCTGAGCTCAGCTTCCTATGAGCCATGCCGAAAGCACCAGAAGGACCGTGAAAATGTGACGCCCAATGAGGGAGACAGAGATCAAGGGCATGAGAGTGAGCAAGCATTTCTACTCCCCTGAAAACAAAGGATGACCCATTTGCTTCAGAAAAGAGTGTCATCCAACACTGAGTGAGAGAAGTGCTATCCTTAGATGGACAATTGTGATCCTAAAAAGATCCAGCCGAAAGGAAACAAAATCACACTAATGAAAGGCGATATTACAATAGCCAGGACACCTTAACCTTATCAGTCATGAGTAATGTGACATTACTCACTA
Source organism: Eptesicus fuscus (assembly GCF_027574615.1). Lineage (NCBI taxonomy): Eukaryota > Metazoa > Chordata > Mammalia > Chiroptera > Vespertilionidae > Eptesicus > Eptesicus fuscus. Next base: position 87,965,234 of record NC_072481.1, read on the forward strand.
CTACTTGTTCCTAAATATGGCCAAAAAATAAAAATAAAAACAATCAATTAACCAAGATGTGAAAACAACCCAAGTGTCTTCCATTGATGGATGAGTGGCTACAGAAAATGTGGCATATACACAGTGGAATATTATTCAGTCTTAAGAAAGAAGGAAATCCTGCCATTTGGGACAACATGGATGAACCTGCAGGACATTATGCTCAGTGCGATAAGCTAGACACAGAAAGACAAATAATGTATGATCTCACTTATATGCAGAATCTAAAATTAGTCAAATTCATAGAAGCAAAGAGCAGAATGGTGGTTGCAAGGCTTTGTGGGGAGCGGGGAGGGAGAAATGGGAAGATGTTGGTCAAAGGGTACAAAGTTTTAGTTATGCAAGATGAGTGAGTCCTGGAGATATAATGTACAGCAATATGAATATAATTAACAATACTGTATTACAGACTTGAAATTTGCTAACATGGTAGATCTTAAGTGTTCTCACAATTAAAAGGAAGGAAGGAAGGAAAGAAAGAAGGAAGGAAGGAAGGAAGGAAGGAAGGAAGGAAGGAAGGAAGGAAGGAAGGAAGGAAGGTGAGGTCATGGATATGTTAATTAGCTTGATTGTGGTGATATTTCACAATATGTCAAATCATGATGTACAACTTAAATATATACAATTTCTATTTGTCAATTACATCTGAATACAGTTTAAAAAGAAAAAAACAACAATAAACTACTTATTTGGGGTTAGGGTCATAAAGGGAGTATATACTGTATAATATACCTTCCTTTATATCTACATATATTTAAAAAGTATATGAGACTTACAAATATGAGTCTCAAATTATTTTCATATTTCCCTTGGCTACAACCTTGCAGTTCGTCAAATAAAATGTGAAAGATAACTAGATTTGCTACTTCTGTGGCCGGTACCAACTCCACCTCTCACCCTTTCCTCCATGCTAAGGCTAATATATATCCTGGAAATGAACGTATTTATGTCTTGCATACTCTGGTAGGGAGAACAAAATTTAAGTGGATAGGGAAAAAGAAAAAAACAAGCTCTCTGTTCCAGGACCTGTCTCATTATACATAATTTAAGTACTGAAGAGTTGTTTAATTTTAAACAACTTTTATAACACTCTATAAAAAGAGAAACATCACATCTCGTATGTGCTTATCCTCAGCTGACATTTTTTCCAACCTATTTGGACACATTTGTGCCCACTTAAGCAGTCACTCTGGATTGGCTGCTCAGAATTTAATTCTGCCTGATTCATTTCACCAATGGTCTGGAAATACAGTGAGGCAATAAGGCACGTCTGTTCCGGGCAACCAACCAAGAGACCACCCCCTCCCTGGCCAGACCACGCTGCTCCTGGGCAGGGGTATCTCAACCCTGCCCAGGGCTTTGATCTGTTTTCAGTTTTTAAATGCTCCCTGTTGCCTAGTGGGGAGCTAAGCGACTTTGCTTCAATAGACATTATGTCACCCCCTCAGCCCTTATGTAAACAGAATGTCTAACACCTTCACCATGTAAGCCAAGCCAGCCGGCCTGAAGTAGAGGCTGACAAGATAAGTATTTTGCGTCGGCACCTGCAGGAGGAGTCGTGCCTCCTCGCATGCAAGCTTTCTGCGCGGCACAACCAGGGCATTTAAATTTACACTCGCAGCGCTCCTTTCTGACTCCTATTAATACTTATTAAAGTCAGCATGACATCAGATAGAGGGAAAATAATATTTCTTCTTCCCGAGGCCTTCTTTTCCTAAGCCATCTAGAGAGTCACAGAACATAAAACCCTGAAAGGAGAAGGCAATGTCTCTTTTTACAACCACTGCGGCGAATGGAAGTTAATAAGCATTCCTCATATCTGCACAGTGTTTCACAACTTATAATTCTCTCATTGAAATGCTTGATGGTATTAATGATGAGTCCAAGAAGACAACACACAAATTTTATTTTATTTTCGAGAAACTGAGTATCAACTAAATAAGGCACCATGCTAGGTTTTGGGGGAGGGGGAGGTGTCATGATAAGCAAAGCACTACATGATAGAGAAGCAGAGAAGTCAGTGTTGAAGGTGATGGTCCCAAATCCACACAGCTGCTGGGTGGCAGAGCCAACACTGGAACTCAAAGCTCCCAACTCCTTCCTCTAAGCCTCATGAGCTCGTCTGCACACTCCATCTGAAATGAGAATGCCACTCTGCTGTTCTGCTCTAGGGAAAGTCATGAGGCCCCAGTGTTCTCCCGAAGAGTCACGGCACCTGGTAAGCAAATTTCAGAAAGGCTTCCTTGATAAGATGGCCTTTGAGCTGGGGTTTAAAGAGCAGATAGAACTGAGAACGTGAGAGTGGGCAATTGCACAATGTAATGGGAGAAATCATGAGAGAAGGCCAGAAGTAGGAAATCATGGAGCAGAGTTAGTTGGCTGAATGATATGTATACAAAGAGGAGTGGAGGAGCTGCAATTGAAAGGGAGTGGAAGTTGGATGGCATCTCGGCTTTATTCAATAGGCCATAAGGATCCAATGAAGGTGATGGACGAGGGATAACAGATCACATCTGTGCTACAGAAAACGGAGCTGGTGTTGATGCAAGGGCAGACTGGCAGTAGAGGAGATCGGCATAGAAGCCAAAGCCAAGATCATAAAGCCCTCATCTATGAAACCTAGGGAGGAGATGGAGAAAAAAAGATGGGAATGATTGATTGGATATGGGTGTGAGGGCAGAAATTGAGGCTGAACCTGAGTAACTAGCACCCTGGTTCTCAAACCTTAGTTACCACTCTCATATCCAAGTGCTTTTGTTAAAATGGAGATTGCCCACACCAGATCCCGTTGGGACGAGTCCAAGAAGCTGCATGTGAATAAGTAGGCTAGGTCTGTGCTAATCAACAAACTCTGAAGCTGCCAGCAATGAAGTAAGTCCAGAAACAGAGGCCACCTTTACAGTGTTGCAGCAATTTGACTGATAATTTTATATCAATGGAATCTAATAATTAAACACTGAGGCTTGATTTCATGTGCACTTTGTGTGTTTTTTTCCATTTCACTTTTCTAGCAATTCATTTTTAGTGAATTTTACAAAAGTATGGGCCCACAGAAATTAAAATTCTTGCACAAAGACAGTTTGAGAAGCACTGCACTCCCTATATGAATACATGGGTTAGTAAAAGAGAGGAAAACGTATGTTCAGAACTGAGAGACCTCCCTGTAGTGGACATCTGGCCTCCTGAATACACCAGCTGCTGGTTTCTCCACCACCATGGTCCACTCTGCCATAACCAGACCACCGGCCTCCACAGCAGTTCACCTGAAAGCCTGGACCTGCCCATCACCATGCCCTATGGCTGCATATTATCTCTTCACTCTTGTGCTGGACATGCTCCCTCGCCCCAAACCCATGGCTATCTCAGCTCCACAGATAGGTCTAGTGTCTCATGCCAAACCATCTGAATTGCTTTGCTGTTTTTTAGGAAATATACCAAAACTCAGCAACAGTCTGTGGGATAGAAAAAAAAAAAAAACTAAAAATAAGCAAACAGCATTATAGAAGCTAAGGAGAGAATTTCTTAGAAAGACTGTACAGCCTGGGGAAAAGGAATATCAAAGCCATTAAGCCTTGCAAAGAGGAGGAGGAAGACTCAGGACACAGCCATCCATTGCTTCTGATAGAAGCATTTCAGCAGAGTGATGCAGACTGGGGTAGGACAGCAAGGAGAGAGGATGGAGTGGGTGGAAAGGAGAAACCAGCTCCCCTGAATGAACTTCACAAAACTGTTTTATTATGTGACTGGGTGTTATGTGGAATAGTAACACTACTCTAAATAATAATTTTCTCCAAAAATCTCCCCTATCTTACTATCCACTGATAGTTAATGTAAACTGGCAGCTATAGAAGTCTCACTTTTTGCATTGCTGATAATCCTTCCTATATAATAAAACGCTAATATGCAAATAGACCAAATAGTGGAACAACCGAACAACCAGTCACTATGACGTGCGCTGACCACCAGGGGTCGTGTGTGGAACATGGCGGGCATTGGTTGCAGCAGGATGGTGGAGCAGGTGAGTGGGGGTGCCAGACCAAGGCAGGGTGCCAGTCACTGTCATCGGGGTAAGCCTCTGGTAGTTACTAAAAATTCTTTGCTCCCATGTGCTGCAGTCCTGCCTGGCACTCGCACCCACTGCCAGCACCAGCCCTGCTTGCACCTGCTGCTGGTGCCTGGTGCTGGTCCTGATCACTTGGTGCCATCAGCGAGTGCGAGCGGCTGCTGCCAGCCCTGATCACCCCTGAGGGCTTCTCCACCTCTCCCTGCTCCTGAGGGGCGATCGGGGCAGCAGCCGCCACTCACACCCGCTGACAGCGCCAGCCCCACTCGCACCCACTGCTGGTGCTGGTCCCAATTGTTCCACGCTATCAGCAGATGTGAGTGGGGCTGGTGCCGTCAGCGTGTGGGAGCGGTGGTAGCAGGAGAGGAGCTGCCAGCAGACAGGGGCCCAGGGCCGCAACAGGAGGGGCTAGGCGGGGGCGCGGAGGATGGGCTGAGACCCGCCCCTGTGCCCATCACAGCCTTGTGGCCCACAGTTCCTTTTAAGGTGCACAAATTCATGCAGTGGGCCCCTAGTCTATATATATATATAAAACCCTATATACAAATAGACCAAATGGCAGAACAAACGAACACCTGAACAACTGGTCGCTATGATGTACGCTGACCACCAGGGGTGCGCGCAGAACATGGCGGCATTGGCCGTGGCAGGATGGTGGAGCAGGTGAGCGGGGGCACCAGACCAAGGCAGGGCACCAGTCGCTGTCATTGGGGCGAGCCTCTGGTTGTTACTGAAAAGTCTTTGCTCCCGGGTGCCGTGCTCCCACCGGGCCCTCACACCTGCTGCTGGCACTGGCCCCTCTTGCACCCACTGCCGGTGCCTGGTGCCAGCCCTGATTGCTCAGTGCCATCAGCAGGTGTGAGTGGCAGCTGCCGGCCCCGATCGCCCCTGAGGTCTTCTCCACCTCCCCCTGCTCCTGAGGGGTGATCGGGGCAGCAGCCGCCACTTGCACCCACTGACGGTGCCAGCCCCACTTGCACCCACTGCTGGTGCCAGCCCCAATCTCTCCGCACTGTCAGCAGGTGAGAGCAGGGCTGGTGCCGTCAGTGCATGGGAGCGGTGGTGGCAGGAGCAGGGCTGCCGGCAGACAGGGGACCAGGGGGCTGCAGCAGGAGGGGCCAGGCAAGGACACAGAGGATGGGCCAAGACCCGCCCCTGTGCCCACCACAGCCTCGCAGCCCACAGTTCCTTTCAAAGTACACGAATTCGTGCACTGGGCCCCTGGTCTATATATATAAAAGCCTAAGTGACCGTCTGACCAATCGGTAGCTATGACATGCAATGACCACCAGGGGGCAGATGCTCAACGCAGGAGCTGCCGAGCAACAGCAACTTTACAGAGTGCCCTCTCACACTCCGGGACCCCTCGGGGGATGTCGGACTGCTGGTTTTGGCCTGATCCCCACAGGCCAGGCCAAGGGACCCCACCTGCCGGAGGGACTCCACTCACTCCACAGATGCCCTTCAAGCCCTGGTGCCCCCCCCCCCCCCCCAGTTGCAGCTGGCTGGGGAGGGACCACAGGAGGTTGGCTCCAGGGCATGTCTGGCCCATCTCACCCAGTCCCACTCTGCCGGCCACCTTATAATTACTTTTCTTTCAATGTGCACAAATCCGTGCACCGGGCCTCTAGTACAGAGTAAGTGACATCAGTCATTCTTTAAGGCAAAGGCCATAAAAATATGCAATACTTATGTTTTCTTGCAAAAAAAAAAAATGCAAAACATTCAGAGAAGGATAAGCACAGGGGGGAAAGTTGAGGGTAAATTGGAGTCTAGCTTCACACATTTTTGGATTTGTGCCCTACCTAAATTGCCAGAATTTAAAACAGAAACATAGGAAGGCACCTTTGCAATTTTTCCAGAAGGATCGTATCTTTTAAACTTGAGTACTACAAGATGCCAATAGGATCACGAACAACCCCAAAATGCCCAGATGCTTGATCTCAAAATTAGAAAATATATCTGCCTACTTTCATTCTTATTTCCTAAAATAAATATGGGAGGTGAGATACAGGATAAAGGCCAGTCATTACTGCAAAGAGCAGGCTTGAGCCGAGTTCGATGATCCAAGAGAACCATTCACAAACATCTTCAGCTAATTCCCTTCTTAGAGATGTTTAACATGTATAAGATAAAAGTGTGAAGAGCAATGCCATCGATGAAAGATGGGAATTTTTGCTGCACTTCCTGTGTGTTAGGACTGATTCTTTCATTCCCTGACTTGGACAACTGTTTAAAAGAATAGCTCTGGATATGTTCACTAACTTGACTGTGGTGATGGTTCCACAGGTACAGATACATGTTAAAGCGTATTGTGCTGTACACTTTATTTTTTTCCCCCCCACGTTGTAGGTCAATTACACCTGGAGAAAGCTGTTTAAAAAAACCATCACTCAGAGATACACCACAGGGAACACTCCTAGAACCAATTTCTGAGCATCCTCCAGTCTGGGGTTTCTCTACGGTGTTCCAGGGAACGGACAGGCTGGAGCAATCAGGGTCCCACCAAGAAAAGAGAAAGCCCTGCAAGTGTTCACAGCAGAGGGAATTGAACACAGGGAGCGGGTGGCAGAGCAGTGGGAGAGCTAGGCAGCCAACCAGGTCTTTTAACCTGACCCACAGATTAACAACAGCAGGAAGCCCCTTCCACCAGCAGGAAGGAGGGAGAGCCCGGGCCACAGCGGAAGGTGGAACTGGGTGGTCCTTCCAGGGAGAGCTGGAGCCACAGAAGCGCAGAAGCAGCTGGAAATGCAGCCTCCTGGGGAAGGGTCAGGAGTGGATCTGGGGGCAGAGAGGCCTGGGTCTGACACAGGGTGTTTCAGAAGAAAGGGGTTACACAGTAAAAGTTAAAAAAAAAAACAAGCTAGGAGACTTCTTTACCACAGGGCTTGTCAGGGCTTTAATATGCTAATAGACTTGTAAATCTCAAAAAGAGGAACTTAACACCAAGTGCTTCTGTGATCTTCTTTTATGGAGCATGTTGGAGAGGTAGTGTTCCATGAAACACTATTTGGAAAATGCAATACTCACATTTTACAGACAAGGAAATTTGGTTAAGTGGCTTGAACAAGGTATTATAAAAACAGATAATACTGAGACTAGAGGCTAGACTCAAGCTTCCTGAATCTTAACCAAGAGTTCTTTCCCCAACTCTGTAATAGGCCTTAGGCACTTCCTAGCTCCATCAGGGAAACCAGGCACTTAACCATTCTAGTGCATAAGGAGTCATTTTGCTGGTATAAACTACCAGCTCCGTGGAATGAGCACAGTCTGTTTGTTAAATTAAGGACAACCAAGGCACTATGGCAAAAGGACAAATGCAAAAGAGGTAATAGAGGCCACGGAGTTGCCCAGTTTATTCATGGGAAGAAACAAAGAGAAAAGGGGAGGGAAAAACAAGAGTAAAAGAAGGAAACGAACCTCCACTGAGGATCGCCTGCACCCCTGCAGCGATGCCGGCGTCCACATCTCCTCCTGACTGCACATGTGCGAGCAGAGCAATGGGGTCAAACAACCTCAGCTGTGTAGATGCAATGACCAAGGTGACAGATTTGTGGGACTAATTCCCTACGCTAGTGGTAAGGGATCCTGCCCTACATAAACCCTATGAAAACACCCAGGCCTGCTCCATGGCCCTCTGGGAGAACACAGCTCTCCCAAGTATCTTCAGCGGAAGCACCTGAGTCCTCCTCCTCACTCTCTTACCCTCCAATTCACTTTGGGCTCAGGTAACTACCCCTCCTGCCAGAGAGGTGGTTAACCACCGCAAGTACCAAGTCAGATGTTAGGAAACAAAGCTGCATTCCTCAGGCCCACTGAAACTGCCACCGCCCGAAGCTCTTCCCTCTTTTTTGAGGTTTCATCTTTGCAGGGGGTAGGGGATGATAAGCGTTGCCCTAAGTTATTTAACTGAAATTCAGTGAGAAAATACTCCAATAAACCGGATAGCTGACAGGGAGAATCCATGGAATGTCCCACGTGTACAGTATTCGTAAAGAAACGCTCACAAGTTCCCCAATTACCTCAAATGCATTGTGAGCTACTGGTTCAACAGCACTCTTTGGAGCTACCATGTTGTTTATATTAGAGCATTTTCTCATTTATTTACCATTAATCTGTGTAGCCCTTTTTCATCGAAAACAGCTCAAAGCAAATGAGTCTAATCTACATGTCACTCTGGATTTATGAAGTCTCTATTAATTTAGTTTTAATCTGATCTTTTAAAGTCTCCTGATCCTGCCTTTAGGGCCAGTAAAAGTTATTTTTGTGAGTTTCACAATCCAAAACTCACACAAAGTTTTAATATGCATTTTCATAGGGGAAAGAAAACTATTTAACCCCTCCCTTACCACCCCACCCCCAAATTTCAATAATTTACAAGCACAGAATTCCTATAATTCTTATTCATTCTTCAGACTTCTTTTAACCCCCCAAATCCTGCCGAGCATGGATCAAACAGGGCACAAGCCAGGGAGAAATTTAATCGCTCATATCTCTGCTTGAGGGATTGTCTAGGTGCTATGGTGACAGACACCTCACGGAAAGTATGTGGAAGAAAAAAAGATTTTTAAACTCCTAGGAGGAAAGGAGGGAGGGAGGGTGAGAGAGGGAGGGAGGGAGGGAGGAAGGGAGGGAGGGAGGAAGGGAGGGAGGGAGGGAGCGAGAGAGATTGATTTCTAATGGACTTGGTGTCAACAAGAAGAGAAGCACAACACAAGGCGTATATATTCAATCCAAATTACTTACTTATACATCAAGAGGTAAAACATCAGAAACAAAATATTATCCAACAAAGGTATTTTATTTCTATTCCCCCAAATTTTGAATTTTAAGGTTTGTATTGATTTGTTTTTCTGGTTAAAGGTGCAGCTTCTCCACAGAGGATTTTTAGGCGGTGAAACTACTTGTATACTGTAATGTCGGGTACATGTCATTATACATTTGTCCAAATCCATAGAATCCCCACACCAGGAGTGAACTGTAACATAAACTGTGGACTTTGGGTGATGATGACACATTAATGTAGATTCATCAATTGTAACAAAAGTACCACTCGGGGTGAGGATGTTGCTAGGGTGTGAGGCTCTTGGTTTCAGGGCAGGCAGTCTATGGGAAATGGCTGTACCTTCCACTCAATTTTGCTGCAGACCTAAAACTGTTCTAGTAAAAAAAAAATAAAAAAAATTTAGAGCACAGCTTCTCTTTTATTAATCTATTCTGATATGGCTGTTCAAAAAAATCTTTAAAAAAAAGGCAATTAAAACTTTTAGTGCTTAATTTTATAGTTTACAAAACTCTGTTTTTAGAATGATGTATTTAAATGTAATTCATAGATGGTTTTATTTAAGGGAGAGAAATAACTGGTCTCAGAGATTAAGCCAAGCCAATTATAAAAACCTCCAGGCCTAATCAGCACATAAAATGGCTCACACCAATGATATGGTTAGTTCATGCTCTGTTGATACACAAATCAGAATTTTTTGCCATGTTCATGTACAGGAAACCAACAAGACTGTAAACACAGGAACAACAATCAACAAACGCAGATGTTTAAGGCTGGAAGTCACATTCTGGACAAGGTGAAAAGGGTAAGTGGCAGAAGAGTCATAATAAGGACGGTGGCGGATATCAGAGGTCAGCGAGGAGAGGGCACGGGCTCTGCTTGGGGCACTGTTCGCTGCCTGCTGTGAAGCCTGCACTCCTCCCCCGCCCCACAGGGCTCCCGATGATGAGAAAACAATCTGAACATAATAACACCAGCACTGTGGAGCAAGGATGTTTCAGGCCTAGGACAATCCCAATCTATCCAGCAGGATCGGCAATCAAGGGCGTGTGCCCGTGAACCTGAAAGTCAGGAAGGCTCTCCCACTCAGAACCAGAACCTCATTCCGCAAAAATGTTTGAAGGGGAGTCTTCAACCCAGTCATCTGGGACTGGGTTAGAGATAACAAGACCATGGGGACCTATCAAGGAATGACCTGATGTAATTTAGATATCATCTCTATTATGGACCCAATCTCTTTAATAATAGATGTGGGAAGGGCAGGAAGAGAATCGGTGCCTGCGGACATCAGAGGAACAATGCCACTCAGAGCAACGTGGTTTTCAACTCACTTTCAGAGCAGAAAACAATTCTCTGGGGTCAACAGTCCTTCCACATACTAAACAAGGGGATATTTATAGATATGCATAGCTTTTTCTTTTTTAAAAGCAGAGTTCTGGAAGAGAATGCTCTCCACTAATAGAAAGATGTTTGGTCATCCCCAGCTTTTGCCCAAGGCGGGGCTCTTGCATGCTTTTGTCATTTCTCCTAAATTATTCACTTATGTGGACCAACTCTCCCGGGCCCTATTCCCCTGATGCATTAGGATCTCTTTCTAGTGGTTGTCCTTCAGTGTCAGGATATAACAGCAGTGAAGAGGGACTGATCCTGAATAAACATAACACATTTCACTGCAAACAGAGATTAGATGATATGCAAGAATCTTGAAAGCTCTAATTTCTATGATCTATGAATAAAGCAAATTGACCAATAATTTCAAACTTCCTACCAATGACAGAGAAAGCACAACATAAGAATGGGTTGTCTCGCCCCAGCGGTGTGGCTCAGTTGGTTGAGCATAGTCCCATGTACCAAGAGGTCACTGGTTCAATTCTTGGTCAAGGGCACCTGCCCAGGTTGTGAGCTCAATCCCCGGTGGGGAGTGTGCGGGAGGCAGCTGATCAATATTTCTCTCTCATAGATGTTTCTCTCTCTCCCTTCCTCTCTCTGTAAAATCAATAAAAATATATATATTTTAAAAAGAATGGTGGGCAGGTTTCCCCGGAAAAACAATGTTATGGAAAGTAGCTGTGACCCCAGCCAGTTCTAGAGTCTAACTTTATCCATAAAGGTGCTGAAATACTATATATTTACTGTGCGGAGGGAAATGTAGAGGACAATAATTTCAAAATACTACTAATCAAACAAAAAGAAATCCATCAACTTCAGTGAACTACAATGCCATGTGTTTCGAATGCTTGTGGTAAAAGCTTAGCAGGTATAACTCTGAGGTTCTGAGAATTTCTGGCATTCTCAAACACTTTAGAAGTTAACAGCCCTGGTTCTTTAGTAACTCAAATTTTTTTACTAAAACAGGAATGATTTTCCTGCGCTTTGATACAACGTCACCAGTTCCATATATTCCTGGAGAGACTGGGGCCATTTTCTGGTTCTCAAGTTTCCAGAGGGCAAGCGTTGGGAAAGAGATGGGAGCCAGGGTGTTGAAGAAGAGGTGAAGAGGTTATGAGAGGAAAAACATGTCTGAATAAAAGCAACTTCACCGTCATGCTGAAAACAGAGAAAGGACAACAGAATGCACTAGCTCTTCAAGGGGAACACAAAGGTAGAGAAGACGGCAGCTGTCCCCCATACCAACCCCGGGGTAACCCGGCCGGTGGCTGGGCTGGGCAATGGTCTCAGGAAGGACAGGACAGAAAGGTTAATGTGTAATAGCTGTGTCTACATGCATGGGACCTTGCAAACTGTTCATGCCTTAGGGAGCTTCTATACTGATTTCTACTCCTTTTACTCAGATTCTTATGGAAGCTTCTAATCAGGAACACAATTATCTGATTAAAATATTGTCTACTTTCCTTCCCACTGCTGGAAGTGCCCAAGGTGATGTCACTAAAATTCAGACAAGAGGATTGGGAGGCAGTTGAGGTGATGGCGGGGGGGGGGGGGGGGGGGGGGGGGGTGGACATAATAAGATTCAAAATTTTTAAATTAAGAAAAAAACTGTAACTGGTTTATATTAAAATAAGCACTCCATGGACTAATTTATTTTTAAATACAGATTGGGAAGCAGAGAGTGGATGATTGACTTGTGAAAAGATTGCAGAAAGCTGGTTAAATATCCAAGAACCAAGAAATATTACCCTCTTCATTTTTCTTTTCTAACTCAGCTTTTCAACAGATAAGGGGGGAGGCTAAAATAACAGAGCCATTATCTTTAAGAGTTTGCTATACTACCTTTGATATTCAATGTTCACCCACCTACACTCTCCTCCCCCCCCCCAAATTCAAGTAAAATATTAATGTGAAACCCAACATTTAAAGTAGCTAGACTCTGGTTTCGGGCTCGATCTCCAGTGTGGGGCGTGCAGGAGGCAGCCAATCAATGATTCTCTCTCATCATTTATGTTTCCATCTCTCTCTTCCTCTCCCTTCCTCTCTGAAATCAATAAAAATATACAAAATAAATAAATAAATAAAGTAGCTAAACTCTGGACACACAGTGATGAGACAGAATTATTACATGCTGAGTCAAGTGCTGAGCCTTAGGGTTTTTTTTCCTTTTACACACTTTGTTATACCACTGAGAATCCTTTTGTCTGTGCAAATCAGAGGTAAGCTTTTAAGTAGAGGAACTGAGCATGATTCAGCATATTTAAAAAGGATTTATACCCATTCTTAGAAGGACAACCAGAGGAAACACCATCTGAGGTCTAAACAATGATATCTGCTTGCCCTTTGATCTGAGTTTAAGAACACTTTGTACAACTTTTTTGTTGAAATACCACTGAATTTCACCATTTACTATTTTAAATCTCTTTAGGAGAAAATCTGCTTTTTTGAACCACACTCTCCAAACTATTTTTGCTGTGAGTAGTTTGCAGGCGTGGGTTCATTGGCTGCTAACAAAAATCTTCCTTCATAAGTACAGGCAGCTTAAATGAAAAATAATTCCACTGATACTATGTTTATGAGAAAAAGACAGTACAGTGTATCTGGTTACACATACAAGTAGGGAGTATTCCCATTTTTCTTCTAATTTATGTTTCCCAAGAGTAATATTGTCAGAAGATTGCCAGTATTTTTAGAATAAGTTTCTTATTACTTGTACTAACACATACTGATTCCCTTTTCTGAGCATAATTTGAGTTTTTTATTTCAATTTATCCTAGCATCTGGAGATCAACATCTCATTAATTCAAAATAAATAAATGAAATATGAAATGCAGATTTAAAGAAACCTTTGCACTGGTCTCAAATGTAATGCATATTACAAATTAATAATACATATGGGTAACTAATACAAAAGAGGTCTATTAATAAAGCATTATGATATACATCAAATACCATGAAACCTCAATATCCTAAATGCCTTCACTTACTTGCAGGTATAGCATTCTAAATGATCACCCAGATTAGTGAAATATAAATTTTAAATGGGAAATATGCCCATGTTTTCACCAATTCAATTTTTATAAAGCACCTCTCATGTGCTCTGCATTATGTTAGGAACTTAGGTTACGATAATAGATAAGCCTGGTTGCCTTTTGAGGCTGATATCCTCCAGGGGTGACAAATAAATGAGTAAGCAAATTTCAAAAGACAAAAATATACTCCTTGTGATAAGTGCAACCAAGGAAATAAACAGGGTGATGGTAAAGAAGTGTGTGGGGGGGGGGGAACAGCACTGATTTCTATGGAGTAGTTAGAGAAGGCTTCTCTCAGAAGGTGAATTTTAAGCTAAGACCTGAAGGATATTTCAGGATATTTCTCCAAGGTCACCAAATTGGCAGGCTTGTTTATTAGGCTGCCAAGACATTTTTAACATTAGAAAACAAGTAGAAAATGCCATCTGTGGCCCTGATTGAATGCAGGTTCACGAGTACACCAGCTTCTCGGGCACACTCTGCACACCAGCCCGTTACCACTTGGGAGGTTACACACCCCAGCCTACTCGGCCGGAGTGCGTTTAAAACAGTCAGCACAAACAGCAGGAGCTGGTCCAATGACTAGAGGAACTTACCCTGTTGATTCATACTTCCTGATAGCCACTCTAGCTAACAAGGATCGGGGTTTTCAAGTGTGTCTCATGAGTAAATTATTCCTCAGCCTCAAGGGAAAATTATGTTTACAACTATATAACACTTTCCCTTATAACTTATCTAACTCAGTGGATATAAGAGTACTTTAAAACACAGAGCTGTGACATGGATTTTTCTGTAGATTCTTTAATAGACTAATCATGTAATGCAGCTAACATGCCATTGACACAGATTAGGAAATCTGTGGAATTCTCCCAGCATCCTTAGAGAATCCACATTGCTAAGCAATTACTTTCTTCAACAGAACTGTCCTGCTCAGAGCCATTTTAGCCTCTCATTATGAAATCCCCATTCTTACTGCTAAATGGATTAAGATGAAATAGAATTGTTTGACTGGCAGGGGCATGGCTTTGTGACTTGAATTCCACTTATCTGGAGAGGGTTTTCTCCTCTAAGTACCCAGGAGTAGTCCAGATCTGGACCTATGATTAGTAGTTATAACTTGCAGTCAGAAAGCCCAGGGGTTTGATAGGAGGGGCTTGGGGCAACGTTCCCTACCCAGGAATCTCTTTCAGTTCTATATCAGCTGTGGGGGGGTGGAGGGTGAAGTTAACACTAGCATTGTTGCATTCTCTTGGACCTTTAAAATTTTCAGTGGTAATTTTTTGAATCTTTAGCACTCCTTTATGAAAAATGAAAGCATCCCTAGGGAGATACTATGTTAAACCATCAAACTTTAGCAGGATTAGTTGGCAACCAACGTCAGCCGTGTGACTCAGAAGCAATGTGTACCTGCAGACCGGGAAAGGTCAGGAAAGCAAGGGAGGAGGAGAATTTCAGAGGTCATTAAACACAGTAGATGTCATCATACTTTACAAACTTGCCTCAGGCCAACTCTCACAATTTCAAATACCATCTAAAAGGCAGTGGCTCCCAAACATTGGAATCACCTGGGGATCTTTAAAAATGCTAATACCTGGCTTCCACCACACGCATTCAGATTTAATTGACAGGAGTCCCTCCTGGGCATCTGGATTTAAAAAAAAAAAAACCCAGCTGATTTAAAGGTGTAGCAAATTTGGGAGCTACTAACATAAGGAAGCACTGCTCTTAATCACTTACTGGGATGATTTATTGATTCCCTTCAGACATCAGAAATCTCCTAGGCTAGTGCTTGTTGACATGGTAGCACATTAGAAAAGTCTAAGGCACATAAAAAAAAAAAGACACCAGAGACCACCCTCAAAGACTCTGACTTCATTGCTCCGAGGAGAAGCCCCAGCATGCCTTAGTTCTGTAAGTGTCCTCGGGTGATGCTAATGAGCAGCCAAAATTGACAATCATGGTCCAAGCCCAGGAACTGTTTTCCTGGAGACGACAATGTGACTCTCTGCTTCCACTTGGTCCAGATTGGGATGATCCACAGAGGAAATAAAACATTTCCCCAAGGCTGTCCGGGAAACTTGTGTGTGGGGGGCGGGGGTGGGGGGAGGTGGGAGTGGACGGTGAGGGAGAGGGCAAGTGGTGGGATTTACTAAGCCAGAAGAAGCAGAGTTGTTAGAATAAGGAATAGCGCTTGTCCTCTGCACCCCCTCCGGAAACTTGGTTGACTGGCAGGAGAAATTTCCTTAGAATGCTTCCTGGAAGTAGCTCAACCTTGGATTCGGTTCCAATAAATTGTGAAAATTCTTGTCCAATCAGAACCCCTGGCACTGCAAGTAGCAAGATTGGCAGGCCTTGGGCCTCCAGTCCCTGAGAGATTCTGTTTCATGAATTTCCCAGGAGGATTTCTACACCACTTGGATGCCAATCATTCTGCTTCAGTCTCCCCCCCCCCCGCACCCCACCCCACCCCCTTCGCCCTCATTCCTCCCTTCTTCCCCCAAAACTCAGCGGAGTTAAGAATCATCCCATAGATATACTTGTAAACAAATCGCCAACATATTTTGCATGGTAGTCATTCAAGTAAATAATGCCCTTAAATGACGGGCCGAGGTCTTTGACGTGGCTTGGCGACGTGCCTGCTACTTTGGCAAGTGAGCGTCTGCTAACCCGCTCCGAGCCATGCGTCCCACAGGAAAGAAAGTCCGCGGGGACGCACCTCCCAGGCCGCTGCACCCACCTCCCGGGCCGCCACACCCACTCCGGGCGTGGCTACTGCACCCCCAGTTCTCCCCGCGGGGAACGCGCGCCCACCCTCCCTTTGTGCACTCTGAGCGGAGTCAGCTTCTGGATGAGGAGGAGCACCGCCTGAAGGCATGGACCGGGGGGGGGATGGGAGGGATGGGGGGAGCCTTGACACCGTTCTCATTTACAGATGGAAAACCTGGGTCGGGGGTGCGGGGAGGCTCTGCGGCTCCGTCAGGGTTTGCCACAGAACATTTGTGGCGCAGCCTGATTTAGCCGCCCTTACATTTCCATTCTGTTGCCTGGCAACCGGTTCAGACCAGCTCAGCGCCCAGCCCCGGCCCCTAACCCGCACCCTTTCTCTGAAAGTTCATCCCTTCGGGGCGTCGGCCGGAGGCGGGTGAGAAAGGTTACAGGATTGGTCTCCCCAGCGGGGCTCAGGCTCCAACCCCAAACCCGGGCCGGCCCTTCCGGGCGGGACTGGCGCGCCTTCCGCTGTCCTTTGAGGCACCCTCCTCGGCCACCCTCCTCCCCCAGTTCCGTGGGTACAAAGTTCTCAGCTGCTGTCGGATCCCCTAAAAGTCCCGGTGGGAAAACTAACACTCAGCGCGTTAAGGGTGCAAAAAAAAAAAAAAAAAGAAGAAGAAGAAGAAGAAGAAGAAGAAGAAGGGGAAAGTGTCGGAGAGCCTTTCTGCTTCCCAGCTGGTTACACTCGGGCCAGACTTTTCTGCCACCGTCTAGTTACCTTGGCCCGAGCCGGGCACTCCGGGGGGAAGCGCGGAGCGTGCTCCGGGCGCCGCCTCCCGCGGCCGCCGAGTGCAGCGCGGCCGGGGCGCCCGGGACCGCAGGTGCCGCCCACGGCCGCGCAGGTGGCGGGAGCGCAGCCCGCCCACCCTCGCGTCCCTGCCTCGCCAGCCCGGACTCGCGCCCCAAGGGCCCCTCCACCCTCTACCCTGCACGGCCCCACGCCCGGGAAACTGGAAGGGGCGGGGGGGGTTACCGTACGCGGCCCCAGTTCCTTACCCAGGTTCACAAAGCTCATGACCATGTCCGCGTCGTTGAGGAAGGCGCTGTCCTGCGCGCTGGCCAGTGGGGACGTGCCGCTGCCGCCGAGTCCCGGAGCCAGAAGGCTCTTGCGGTTGACGGGGTGCGCAGCTCCGGGGGGCGGCTGCCTGGGCTGGGACGCGCTGGCTCCTCTCCGGGGCCAGGGCTGCCGCCTCCCCTCGCCCGACGGCCAGTCCTCGTCCTCGTCGTTAGACAGGGCGTTGTACAGATCCAGCATGAAGAGGGGCGCGGACTTCAGCCGCCCGGGAGGGGGCTCCCCGCGAGGCTGCTGCTGCGGGAGCGCAGGAGGCGGCGGCTGCTGGAGGCCGTGCAAGGGCCGGGGCCGGTGAGGGAGCCCCAGCACCGAGAGGATCTCCTTCTGCATCTCCCGCTTCTCGTGCGTCTTGAGCCGGCGGTAGAGGAAACCCGAGGAGGAGGAGGAGGAGGACGGCGGCGGCTGCTCCGCGTGGCCCGGACTCCCGCCAGCCCCCAGCAGCGCACCCCCGCCGGTGGCGGCGGCGGCCGGCAGGGGCGGCCGCAGCGACGGGGGCCCGCAGCAGCTGCACAGCAGCCCCCACCACCAGCACAGCCACTGCGCCCTCCGCCCCAGCCCCGGCATCCCTGCCCGGCCGGGCTGGCCTCGTGGGCCCCGCGAGGCGTGGAGCAGCGGAGCGAGGCCGGAGCGCGGCCGCTGTGGCCCTTGGCGTGAACCGCCCCCGCCACCTCTCGGCGGGCTCGCTTCCCCTGCCTGGCCCTCAGTCCTTATCTCTCATGGTCCACTGGGGCGCCCCCAATTGCCCAGGATGCAGGGAAGGCGAAGGGGGCCGGAGGACCGCACTCCCGCGCTGGTCTCCAGAAGCGCAAGGTCCGGGCCAGGTGCGTCCGAGTCCAAGCTGCTCTGCAGCCGGCGCCCTTGACCCTGGGCAGGTCACCGCGGGGTCGCTCTCGGGCCTCGCTGCCCGCGCACGTGCGCTGTCCCGCGCCCTCCTGGGTGGCTGAGTGGGGCCCGGGGCGGCGGGGAGTGGGGCCGCTCACCAGCTGGGGGGAACGCCAGGCAGCATCCCCGCGCACGCTTTCCCGGTGTCGCTCAGCCGCTGTGAAGTTTGCCCGGCCGGAGGACCCGGGCTGCGGCGACCAGGAGTCCGGGGATGCCAATCTTCTCCGCGAGGCTCAACTCCCTTCTCGCTCACAAACTCCTCGCCCCTCCGCCCTCGGGCACTGTCGCTTCCCCTCAAAATCTCCCCGCGCTGCTCGGCTCCCCAAGCGGGGGCGTCAAGGCTCTTCCTTTCCGTTCGGTGCTCTCCCGGCTGCCCTGCAAACCCCTCTCACAGAAGGGGCAGGAGGGAAGGGGGCCGAGGCACGGAGCAGTGGACGCGGCGTCCGCGACGCAATTCGCAGCCTCCCGCCTCTCCGCGCTGCGCTCTCCGCAGCAGCCAACGTGGGCTTTCTGGTGCGCCTCCCGCTCAGGTACCGCACTCCAGCCCCCGGGACTCCCCGCCCTCCCGGGAAACGGACAGGCGGGCAGCCAATGGAGAGGCTCGTCTCTCCGGTATTTAAATAGGCCCGCCCCCTTCTTTCACCCTCCCTCTCCCCCGAGGCGTCGCCTGGGCGGCGCGTAGGTTTCAAGTACACAGACAATTCTTAGAGGCACCCAGGGAGCCGCGAGGTAGCAAAGGCAAAGGCGTCGTCACTGGTAAGAATGATCTGATCAACACCCCAATGTGAATCACACAAAGCGCCTCAATTGGTGCTTTAACCGAATAAAAGTAAAATCAGCTGTTAAGTCAATGCTGCGTTGAGGAAGGACAGAAAAGTGATAGTTTTCCCATTCCTTTCTCAGTTTCTCATACTGATGTATAATATAGGCGTCTAGTGGACACGTGGCTTTCAAAGGCAGCTGCTGCAAGTCAGGACACACCCTTCCAGAAGCTGCTCACAAACTGGCCGTTGAGCAGGCCAAATGTAAGCCAGACCCAGCGTCTGGAAGGTCGAGGGCCAAATATTTTGACTTATCTCTTCATTTGGATTTTGGCTTGGCTTCTTAAGCTAGCACCCAAAAGGAAGAGGCTGCGATCAGATAAAATAATTAAAATGCCACCCACTAGCTTCTTGAAAATGTTTCAATGCTTCTTCGGTTTGTTTGTTAACATTGCATTTTAAAATAGATGCAAAATACATTATGCAAGATAAATAAAACTTGAGGCGAGGTGGTAAAGCTAATTCCAGTTCCCACTCTGGATAGTAGATAGAGCCCTGAAACTCAGACTGAGCATTATAGACAAGATCAAGTATGTAAAACACATGTTACACTTTCATGGCAGGTACCACCATCTGCCCTTTCAGGATGTAAATTTATTTGTACTTATACTATCCAAGAATGCTCAATAACCTATGGATCCTAGCAAATTCACTTAAAACATTAGGCTCTTTTACCTGGTGAAACATGTGTGGATTAAGAAACAAAAACTGCCATTTGCTGGACCTAGCAGCCTTAGTTCAATAGTCCAAGGCGTTTGAGAGCCAGAATACGGGATTTGTGGACTTAATGAGATCCTGGGGTTTCCGCTGATCAGAGCTTACAAGCATTTTTTATCTTATTTCAATGAATCAGTTTTGCAAGCATCTTTACCTCCCACCATCCAGTCATCCATTGGGTCACCCTTTCTCCTTCTGTCTTGGCCCGGACACAGCAGTCATTTAGGGCGGGCTTCAATTCTACAGATGTCCCATAGCCATTGACCTCAGGCAAGACAATTTCAACAGCACTGGAGGCCAGTTTTTAACCATCTGCAGGGATTCTTTTCATCTGAAAAGAGAAGACATCACTACTTGGTCTGGGATGCCAGGACTCTTAGAATTCAAGAGCCTATATCACATCTCTGTCTGTATGGGACTTATTACAAGTATAAAATTATTGCAGTGCATAAAATCACAGTAGCAAGATTCCTGATCAGAAGGTCTGAAATCTCTAAGTATATGTAGGTTTCCTGCCAAGGTCCTCTTTTCTCAAAATTAGTCACACCTTCTTTTCAAGACTTCTAGTGAGACACAAGCAGAGTAAAAGTAGCTCCAACCTATAAGGGCAGTGGGGAAAGCACTAGAAAAGCTGTAAATGCCTGATCATCTAGGTAGGGTTATGCAGTTTAAAACACACCTACATGCACCTTCGGTAAATGCATATATGATCTAGTAGAGAAACACACACACACACACACACACACACACACACAGAGAGAGAGAGAGAGAGAGAGAGAGAGAGAGAGAGAGAGAGAGAGTTTTCCCATTTTCTTAGATACTTGGTAAGAGGTAGATGGGCCTGTATGACATGGGTCTAAAATGGCACTTAGTGGTTTATTTTCAGTTAAACATCTGAGCAGCAACCCTGATTCAGGTCTTCCATGGACTCCCCTTCCCCGCCAAGATGGTATCTCAGTTCTTGTATAATGCTAGAAAAGGGGGTGGGGTGGGGCTGATGATGAACACAAGAGCTCATAACTCTGTGAAGAGCCAGGAAAAAAATGTGTGAAGTGAATTATGACAATAATCATAAGGACGATGACATTCAACTGAAGGCCACAAAAGAGGGTGTGCTCTTCTCATGTCCCCACCACTCCCAGCATGTGCCTGTGACCGTCAGAAAACACTCAGAAACGCCCTTGGCTCCACTGGGGGCCAAGGGGATAAAGAGATGTGGTTCTAAAATTTTAATAACCTCAAAATGGGGACCACTGCTTTTCCAAGCCAATTGGAACTTCAGGTAGATAAGGAACCCCTAACCACCACCTTACGCATGCCCTGCTTCTGTGACCCGTTCCCATCACACACCTCACACTCCCCAAAAGTCTTAGGACAGAGAACTGGACAAAGTCCAGCTGTGATTCAGGACAGGTGGCATGAAGGGAGAGAACAGGTCTGGCTCTGGAGTCTGCTGGAATGTGTGAACCAAACCGACTGTAGAAAATTAGAGGTCATTTCGCCCCCTGCAGGACACCAAAATATTGTCGCCCCTTCCTCGGCCCTGGACAAGCTTCCCTAAGTTCTCTGTGCTTGTCTCCAAAACATCTGGGTGGAAAGAGGAGGAATTCAGTTAAGAAGCCGGATGTGGGACTCAATCCATATCACACATCTGGTTGCTTGGCTGATATTTCATGCAGATGGCCGTCAGTTTTCTGGAAATATTGCCTGTCTCACTCCTGCCCCTTTAATGAAAGAGTGAAGAACCCTCATTATAAAGCACAGGTTTGTCCCATGCCTTTGGTGAAAATAGGGGTTAGGGTGAGAATCCTGTACCCAAATGTTCATTAGTGCACAGGGTAATTCACACAACAAATTCTCTAAAGCAGCAGTTATCCTTGTTCCTTTTATGTTATGAGGGTTTCTGTTATACCTTTATAACACAGATGACCAAATGATTTGTCTTCAAAAGATGCTGTTTATTAATTTGACATGTTAAATATTCTATATTTTTCTTTCAATTATATTACTAGCAATAAACTGCACTGAAGTCTTTGATTTTATACTAAAACATATCTTGGCCCCTTTCAACAGACTTCCTTGAAGATGTAAGTAGCTGATATTAGAATTAAGTTAACATGTTTTAGCGACTAGTCTGCTGCTCTTGTGTTGAAAAGCCTGAGGTCTGGTCGCCTTGAGTCCTTGGGAAACTCACTTAAAATGATTGCAGTTTTATCTTTAATATTAATGTAAGGAGTTGGGTATTTCTTAATATTAATTTCTAAATATAATATTTTGCTCACATTTTAAAAATATCAATCTGGAGTGGAGTGAAAAGGAAATATGTTAAGCAAATGTTTGTAGAGTATGAGAAATGAAAATTTGAGAGTTAAATAAATATTGCTTCTGAAAGCTACACCTGTAAGACAGCCTTCAAAATACATGCCCCATCCAAAACCCTGTGGTAACGTTTACATTCACTCACACTTTCCTTCCCTGTCAACCATTCAAAAATGCTGGGCATTCACACTTCAAAATATCATTCGAGCCATCATATTTTCCTACTCGTGAAGGACATCTGGTGGCAAAGTGAAAAACTAATACATAAACCTGTTTCCAGAGGTTTTTTCCACACTACAACCCATAGAGCGAATCTGTTACTGGTGTGTGCTTCCAACTGCTCACACAAGCTCAGATCTTTATCATCGGAGGGATTCGGCTGTCTATTGAAATGGAGTCTTTAGAAACATCCAGATGATTGGTCTTTACATGTGTCATTGAATATTGGCATATGAGACTGTCTTAATTTTTTTTTTACTGAGCAAAACAATGCTGACACATTTCCATGACCTGCTCTACTGTCCCTGAAGAGCTTTATTCCAATAGGTCACTGGGCCCTTAGCTACACTGGGCAGCACCTGAAACTTCATAGCCTGTGCTGGCCTCTGAACATCATTCTGTGGCCCCCTTTGTAGCCCACGTCCTGGACATGTCTCTTGTGTGTCAACTAAGAGGTTCGATGAAAATATGACATGATCATACTGCCAGTCCTTAACTAGCAGAGCTATAGCAGCAGGGGGTGGCGAGCAGGGAAACCACACTGACTGGATAAACTTATGTTAAAATGAAAATCAAGGTCATCTTTTAAAGAGGAAGAAAAAGTCTGAGATGTTTATCAAAGGAAAGACAAACGTTGATACTGATTACCCAGTATGCGTTCATTTATTCAGCATCTGTTTGAATGCCTACTGTGTGCCAGCCAGTGTTCTATGTTTTGGGATACCAAAGAGCCAATGATCCCTGCCCTCATAGATTCCAGAAAGAGGATATTGACAATAAACAAAATAACTAAGAAAATATATGGTGATAGGCAGAATATTGTCTCCCATACTTTTTGCCCACGTGTTAAACATCTGTGAACATGTTACATTACATGTCAAAAGGGACTTGGCAGCAGAAATTAAGCTTGCTAAACAGGTGACCTTGAAATAGGAAGATTATCCTGGATTGTCCCAATGGATCCTTGTAATCACCAGGGTCCTTAAAATCAGAAGAGGAAGGCACATGAGCCATGGTAGCCTGCGAGGGACTCCACCTGCCTTTGCTGGCTTGGAAGCTAAAGGGGCCACCAACCAGTGAATGCAGGTGTTCTCTAGTAGCTGAGCGCACTCCTCCGTGAGCAGCCAGAAAGAAACCAGTGACTACAGTCTTAATTCTGAATTGTCAGCGACCTGAATGAACCTGGCAGTGGGTTCTCCCTAAGAGACTCCCTGTGCAGCTAACACCTTGATTTCAGGCGTGGGGGAAGCAACCACGAGCAGAGAAAGCAACCAAGCCTACTGGACTTCTGGTCCGCAGAACTGTGAGATAATAAGCTTGTGTCGTTTAAGACACTAAATATGTGGTATTTTTGTTTTGCAACAACAGGAAACGAATACGTATATAGCGTGGTGATAAGCGCTGAGGAGAAATCAAATAAGGAAGAGGGGGTAGGGAATTGTGGATGGTCTGGAAAGTCTGCAAGGGGAACGAGAAGCAGCCATGAGGCTTTCTGGGGGAAGAACTTTCAGAACAGTGGAAACAGCTAGTGCAAAGGTTCTGAGGCAGGGCCGTGCCTAGTGAGTTGGAAGAAGAGCAAGAAGGCAAGTGAGACTACAGCAGGGGGACGGAGAGGGACTAATAGCAGGAGATTACATCAGAAGGCCAAAGAGGGTGGGAATTGCGGGCCAAGGTGGCACAGGGCCCTGGCTGTTCTTGTAAAAGACTTCACTTTTAAAGACCATACGTTGGCATAACAATATGGATGAAACTCACAAACATAATGTTGTGGAAAAGACACCAGACACGAAAGACCACAAATTATAACTCTATTTATACAAGATTTGAAACCAGACCAATCTAGTAGCCAGATTAGTGGTTACCTTTGTAGAAGAGTAGAGTAGAAGCCAGGATTGAATAAGACCAAGGGAGGTGTTCTAAGAGCTGGTCTATTTTATTACCTGGGAAGTGTTTATAGAGAAGTAGTCAATTTTAATAATTCATTGAATGATACACATATGATTTGTACACTTTTCTGCATGTATGTTATAATGCAATAAAAATTTGGATTAAAAAACAATTAAGTAAATGATTACCATCACCACCACCAAAAAGTTTGAGATGGGAGGATCACTGGATGGTTTTGAGCACAGCACAGTGCTATAAGCTGACTTAAATTTTAACAAATCTCTCAGGCCACTGTGTTTATTTATTTATTTATTTATTTTGACATTTTTTTATTGAGGTATTATATGTGTACATATCTTACCATTGCCCCCCCCACCCCACACCCATACATGCCCTCACCCCCCAGAGTTTTGCATCCATTGTTTATGCTTATATGCATGCATACAAGTCCTTCGTTTGATTTCTTATCTCCCCCACCTCTCCCTAACTTTCCCCCTGTAATTTGAAAGTCTGTTTGATGCTTTACTGTCTCTGTATCTATCTTTTTGTTCATCAGTTTATAATGTTCTTTATTATCCATAAATGAGTGAGATCATGTGGTATTTTTCTTTCATTGACTGGCTTATTTCACTTAGCATAATGTTCTCCAATTCCATCCAGGTTGCTGCAAATGATGAGAATTCCTTCTTTTTTATGGCAGCATAGTATTCCATTGTGTAGATGTACCACAGTTTTCTAATCCACTCATCTGCTGATGGGCACCTAGGCTGTTTCCAAATCTTAGCTATTGTAAATTATGCTGCTATGAACATAGTGGTGCATATATCCTTTCTGACTGGTGTTTCTAGTTTCTTCGGATATATTCCCAGGAGTGGGATTACTGGGTCAAATGGGAGTTCCATTTTCCGTTTTTTGAGGAAACTCCATACTGTTCTCCACAGTGGCTGCACCAGTCTGCATTCCCACCAGCAGTGCACGAGGGTTCCTTTTTCTCTGCATCCTCGCCAACACTTGTCGTTTGTTGATTTGTTGATGATAGCCATTCTGACAGGTGTGAGATGGTACCTCATTGTTTTGATTTGCATCTCTCGGATAATAAGTGACTTTGAGCATGTTTTCATGTGTCTCTTGGCCTTCCTTCTGTCTTCTTTTGAAAATATTCTGTTTAGGTCCGTTGCCCATTTTTTTATTGGATCATTTATCTTCCTTTTATTAAGTTGCATAAGCTGCCTGTAGATGTTGGAGATTAAAGCTTTATCAGTGATAGCATTTGCAAATATGTTCTCCCATGCAGTGGGCTTTCTTGTTGTTTTGTTGATGGTTTCTTTTGCTGTAAAAAAGCTTTTTATTTTGATGTAGTCCCATTTGTTAATTTTCTCTTTAGCTTCCATTGCCCTAGGGGCAGTGTCAGTGAAGAAGTTCTTTTGGCATATGTCTGAGATTTTGTTGCTTGTGGATTCCTCTAGTATTTTTATGGTTTCCCGTCTTATGTTTAAGTCCTGTATCCATTTTGAGTTTATTTTTGTGTATGGTGTAAGTTGGTGATCTAGTTTCATTTTTTTTTCATGTATCTGTCCAATTTTCCCAACACCATTTATTGAAGAGACTGTCTTGACTCTATTGTATGTTCATGCCTCCTTTGTCAAATATTAATTGAGCATAGTGGTTTGGGTCGATATCTGGATTCTCTATTCTGTTCCATTGATCCATATGTCTGTTCTTGTGCCATCACCAGGCTGTTTTGAGAACAGTGGCTTTGTAATACAGCTTGAAATCTGATATTGAGATCCCTCCCACTTTGTTCTTCTTTCTCAGGATTGCTGTGGCTATTCGGGGTCTTATTTTATTCCAGATGAATTTTTGGAGAGTTCTTTCTAGGTCTGTGAAATATGCTGTTGGTATTTTGATGGGGAGTGCATTGA